>NC_134088.1:65329574-65647230 GCF_000715075.1 Nicotiana tabacum
GAAAAAATTCCCATTTTTTGTAAAATTTTTGTAAAAGTAAAAGTAAAAGTAAAACATATAAAATAGAAAATTCGATCAAAATAAAAGTCTCATTTCTCTTTCTGCTTTTTTATTTTATGTTTACCGCCTTGATGGACTAAAAAAAGAAGCTTTCTAGTATTCCACAATGCATTTTTATATTATGATTTTAGTGGATTTGACGAGCCGTATCTCTATCAAAACTCCTCCAGCAAAAGAAAAGATAAAACTTAATTGTGTAATTTAGTTATTTAAATGAACCATCGTTTTCGAATCTCATCAAATTGGAATCCCCCCAGGAAAAAAAGATCAACATTCTAATTTGGATGACTCTGTGACGACCCTATCTTATCTTATCTTGATTACCACAGTTCCCCTGTTCGACAAAAGTTGCATTTGTATATAATAATCGGATTGTAGCAGGTATAGTTTAGTGGTAAAACTGTGTTTCGTTCTATTATCCCTTAAATAGTTAAAGGGTCCTTCGGTTTGATTCGTATTCCGATCAAAAACTTTATTTCTTAAAAGGATTTTAATCCTTTTCCTCTCAATGACAAATTTGTAGATAAATACACATTCTCGTGATTTGTATCCAAGGGTCACTTAGACACTAAAAAAATTAGATTATAAAATTGCGAAACATAATTTTGGGATTGGATCAATACTTCCAATTGAATAAGTATGAATAAAGGATCCATGGATTAAGATAGAAAGTTGATTTCTAATCGTAACTAAATCTTCAATTTCTTATTTGTAAAGAAGAAATTGAAGCAAAATTGCTATTAAATGATGACTTTGATTTACTGGAGACATCAACATATTGTTTTAGCTCGGTGAAAATAAAATCCTTTTCCTCAGGATCCTATTAAATAGAAATAGAGAACGAAATAACTAGAAAAGAATCCCCCTCTTCTAGAAGGATCATCTACAAAGTTATTCGTTTGATCTGTATTTAGACCAAAAGCTGGCATAGATGTTATGGGTAGAATTTTTTTTTTTTTTTTAAAAATTTTGTTCACATCTTAGATCTATAAATTGACTCATCCCCATAAAGGAGCTGAATGAAACCAAAGTTTCATGTTCGGTTTTGAATTAGAGACGTTAAAAATAATGAATCGATATCGACTATAACCCCTAGCCTTCCAAGCTAACGATGCAGGTTCGATTCCCGCTGCCCGCTTTATATCTATTTATTCTAAATATTTTAATCTTTTCATTAAATTAAATTTAGTTTATTAGTATTAGTACATCATTGAATATACAATTCCAAAAAGTCTTTCACATCCGATTCTTTCTGCTTTTTTTTTTCAAACAAAAAGTTAAAATACGAAAAAAAATCAAAATGAAAAACGTCCATTGTCTAATAGATATGATAGAGGTCTTCTAAACCTTTGGTATAGGTTCAAATCCTATTGGACGCAATTTATTTCGATATATATTTTTTTAGATTTCGATAGCAAGAAAGACTGTTTGAATATTTGAATCCAAGACGCGTGATTCCTTTTTTTTTTTTAATTAAGATTAAAACAAAAGTGATCAATATTTCTTTATACTTGTTCCTGAAGTATAAAACGGTCCGTTTTATCTCTCTTTGTTTGCACAAAGCTGTACTTTTTCTTCTTTGAGAATTTATAATTTTATAATATATGCATGATGTGAATATAAGTGTGTTTCTGATTCTTGATTGATAGTTAGATAGTTAATCATTTAAATTTAAAGGTGTTCTTATCTTCATTTATCCTTATATGAAATATGATCCAAGCTATTTTGTCACGACCCAAAATCCCACCTTAAGGATCATGCTGGCACCTAGTCTCTAAAATTGGGTAAGCCGATTACTTATCAATTTTTAAAACAATAAAGACATGATATACTGAAAAGAGTTAAACATAAATGCGGAAATAAAAGTGATACAAGCCAACACAACGATAATCTCCACATATCCCAGAACTAGGTAGTACAAAGTTACGAACTCTAAAATACATAAAAATATCTCAAAATACTATAACATTCATATAGAGAATTTGGCAGTATAAAATGTAAGGAAACGAATCCAAGGACAATAACGATCAAAGCAGTTCTACCTTGAATCCTCACGATCAAAGAAAACTCTCACAGCCTGAGTCTTATATCTCCAATACCTGGATCTACACAAAAATATACAGAAGTATAATATGAGTACACCACGGTCGGTACCTAGTAAGTGTAACACCCCGAAAAGTTTCGAAGTACTTAAGTATAAAGCCCGATAAAATTTGTAAAGAAAATAATATTTCATGGTGCCGGACTAGGCTTACGTGTTTTAAGGATTGTAGAAATTCAAGCTCGCCGCGACTCGGACCTTTTGGGTTGAACAATGCACCGGAAAGTAAAGAAAAATATTTGGCGGAAAAGTGTATTTCTGCGGTCCATTATGCGACCGCAGAACCACTCTGCGGACCGCATAATGGCCGCAGAGTGAGGCAGTTAATTGGGTCAGTTGGAAGCAACTATGCGGTTGACTATGCGACCGCATAACTGTTATGCGGTGCATTATGCTACCGCATAATAGTTATGCAGACCGCATAGTGACCGCATACACAGGCAGTTCTTTTGGCTATTTTGTAACCAACTATGCAACCGATATGCGGTCCGCATATCGGTTATGCGATCGCATGCCTTGTTCCGGAGCTCCATTTTTGGGGTTTTAAAACCCGACCCTATTATGTTAAATACACTCTTTGGGCTATTTTTGAGACATAATTTGATATTTCAGAGTGAGAGAGAGTGCCCTAGAGTGAGAAGGTGTTATTCAATAATTGTTCTTCAATTCTTGCTCAAGTTTTGGAAGATCAAGAAGGCAAGCTCACTAGGTCTTTATCCTAGAGGTAAGATTCTACACTCTAAACCCTAATTTCGAAATTTTCTGAAAATGGGTAACTAGCAAGATAATTTTTGGGCATGAGAGTTGTTTATTTTACATGCATGTGTTATCAAAGGGTGTAGGAAGATTTTTGAACTAAAAATGGTAAAAATTGGGTTGTGGGATGATGAAATTTTTCATAAAAGGACCTTGAAACCTTGTGCATACCTAATGTTTGATAAAATGCTCAAATGAACTAGAACCATGATCATCTTCCTAGTTCTGATTCAATTTGTTTTATTTCTACAATAGATTGAAGTTGCTAAGAATTTCGGAACATTTAGAGTGTAAGGAAGCTCAAGTGAGGTATGTTGGCTAAACTCTTCTCTTAGAATTGAATCCCACGATATTCATGTAAATTATGTAAGTTCCGAGTGATTCATTATGAAATTGGTTACTCCGAGTAAGATTAGGTTGAAAGATATATGTTCAACAAGCATCCCAAATGCTCTATTCATGTTATGTTACCAATTGAGGATGTGTTAAAATATGGGTTGTGCATTAATAATGTTTCGACTTTAAGTCAAGTTCAAATAAAGGCTATTATGCCAAATTTTGTGAAATATCTCTATGTGCATTAGACTCTAAATAGCTCACATGTGTACTACACACTTTGATTTGAATTGTGTTTGTTGTTGATGATGAGGATGATATTTGAAATTGATAATGTGAGCATAAAATACTGAATATGGCCAACGTGCCAAGAATGATCTTATAATTATGGCCACTAGTGCCAATGAAATGAAAAGATGTGAAAGTATTATGAAATGCGATAATTGATATAAAAAGGGTGATGTCTCAAATAAGACAGCCTAGCTGGTCGGGTCGTGATCGGACACCATGCCGCACACATGGTGGTGATTATGCTGGAAATTGTAATTGAAATGGTAATTATGGTTGATGTCTCTAATGGATAGCCTAGCCGATCGGGTCGTGATCGGACTCCGTGTTAAAGACGGTGGTATTGATATTAAGAGAAATTGTAGTTGATGCCTCTAATAAGATGGCCTAGCCGATCAGTTCGTGATCAGACTCCATGCTGAGATACGGTGGTACTGGTTTTGTGAATAATGGTATTGTGAATAATGGTACTGTGGACAATGGTATATCGATACTAAAAATCTCCCAATGTGAGATATGAAAATTAATTTGAGCATTGTCTTCATCCTAAATTGAGGTTTGATGTTGATTAAGGCTTTCATTGATATTATGATAATCTTGTTAGTATTATTTGTTATTCTATTGAGAGGGTGTTTAGTTATACATACTAGTGCTATTCAACAGTACTAACGTCCCTTTTTCCGGGGGCGCTGCATCTTTAAATGGATGCAGGTAGTTCCACAGCAGGAGATATTGATCAGTGATAGCAGTGCACCTTCTTCCCCGCTGACTTGGTGAGCCCCACTTTATTCCGGGGTCATGAATCTTTTGTACTTTGTGTATTCTGTTTGAGGTATAGCGGGGGCCTTGTTGCCGGCATTATCATTGTACCTTTCTTTATCTATAGAGGCTCCATAGACATAGTGTGGGTTATGTATTGGTGCTGGAGAAAGACAAACTATGTTATGTTGTGGATGTATTACTTGTCCATTTGAGACTTTAAAAATGATGAAACAATTGGAAATGAATTGGTATTGTAGACATGAACACATTTTCATCTAATTAATTATAATATGTATTATCTCTATTCATGGATGAGTTTGGGTAGAATTAAATCTAACAGGCTTGCTCGGTCGGGTTCACTCGGTTGAGCGCCGGTTGTGCTCCTTGGTTTTGGGGCATGATAAACTTGGTATCAGAGCCTAAGGTTTTAAAGTGTCCTAGGATGTCTCGAAGCCGTGTTTAGTAGAGTCCTTATTATCGGTGTGTTGTCGACCACATCTATAATTAGGATGCTACATGGGCATTTAGGAATAATACCCTTCTTTCATGTTCTTGATCGTGTGATAAAGCTTGTTGTAAGATTGTTCCTCCTTTAACTCTTGAGTTACTCTAATTTTTAGTACATGGCACCTAAGAAGAAGGCAAGAACTGGCCAAAGAGCCAATGTCACCCCAGGTGTGACAGTTGATCGTATAATTGATGATGCACGTGAGCACCCGAGGAGTGAGAATATTCCTCCAGCTACTACACTGCCTGACTCTACTAAAACTGATCAGACCGCACCTGTCCCTACACCTACTGAAGGTGTAACAGTTCCTCCAACTGATATACCAGTTCCACCTCCAGTTCCAACTTCCGATTCTGGTGTTTTTGATGTTGATCTTAGGGGAGCCATACAGATGTTGGCTCAAATAGTGGCTTCCCAGACCCAGCGGTCAAATGTTGCACCCACTTCTTCAGTCAGCCAGGGGATTATACTGGTTCCAGGGTGAACAGGTTTCTCCACTTGGATCCTCCAGTGTTCACGGGTACTAACCCAGAGGAAGATCCCCAGGATTTCATTGATGAGATGCATAAGACTTTCAGAGTTATGCGTACTACTGAAACAGATGCAGTGGAATTGGCCTCCTACCGCCTGAAAGAGGTGGCATATTCTTGGTTTGAACTATGGGAGGCATCCCGTGAATAAGGGAGCTCTCCGGCAAGGTGGAGTTAGTTTGCCGATGCCTTCATTGATCATTTCTTGCCTGTCGAAACTAAGTCAGCCCATGCTGCTGAGTTTGAGAACCTGAGGCAAGGTAGCCTGAGTGTGTGGGATTACCATATGAGATTCGCGTACCTGTCTAAATATGCTATTTACATGTTGCCCACTATGGAGGCTAGAGTTCGCCGATTTGTACAGGGCCTTAGTAACTTGGTAATTAATGAGGCCGCTACAACAGCCTTGAATTTTGATATGAACTATGGAAGGATAGTGGCATTCGCTCAAGCCACAGAGACCCGCAAAGTAAGGAACTGAATGGAGCGAGAGGGTAGTAATAAGGCCCGGTCTACGGGCAACTTTGGTGGTTCTTCAGGTGGTGGAAAGTCAACATTCAGAGGAGGGTCGTCAGGGCCATCACAGTCCTTTGCTCAGTCTTCGACTAGTGCACCACCATCAAGGCCTAGTCAGCAGCATCAGTGGAGCCGTTTTAGGCCCAGTCAGGACAATAGGGGATCCAATCAACAGGGTCGTCATGGTGGTAGATTGCATAGAGGAAGCCCCTATGCCCTAGGTGTGGAAAGATGCACATAGGAATATGCTACATGGACTTACCCATATGCTACAAATACGGATTGAGGGGTCACATTCAGAGGGATTGTCGTTCGTCCTGCCAGGGTGCGGGCAGGGGCATGGCACAACCAGCCAGTTCTGTAGCTACTACATCCGCAACATCTCCTCTAGCTCGAGACACTCCAATACCCGTAGGGCGTGGTGTAGCTAGGGGAGGAGCTCAGAGTTCGGGAGGATCCGACCGTTTCTATGCTATGAGGGGTCGCCAGAATTCAGAGGCTTATCCAGATGTTGTCACAGGTATATTGACTGTCCAATCTCATGAAGTATATGCTCTTATTGATCTCGGTTCCACTTTGTCATATGTCACACCTTATGTTGCTATGGAATTTGGGATAGAACCAGAACAACTTAATGAGCCGTTCTCTGTATCTACTCCGGTTGGTGAGTCTATTTTAGCCACGCGGGTTTATAGGGATTATGTTGTTACGTTGCGTGGTCGGGACACCGTGGCCGATCTTATTGAATTGAGAATGGTCAATTTTGATATGATAATGGGGATGTATTGGCTTTATTCTTGTTTTGCCAAGCTTGATTGCTGAACCAAAACTGTTAGGTTTGAATTTCCAAATGAGCCAGTTATTGAGTGGAAGAGTGATGATGTAGTGCTGAAGGGTAGGTTTATTTCTTACCTAAAGGCCACGAAAATAATCAACAAGAGATGTATTTACCATTTGGTCCGGGTAATGGACACCGATGTTGAGGCACCTACACTTGAGTCTATGCCTGTTGTGAATGAATTTCCGGGAGTCTTTCCGGATGAACTCCCTGGAATCCCACCAGACAGGGAGATTGATTTTGGGATTGATGTGATGCCAGACATGCATCCTATATCTATTCCACCCTATAGAATGGCACCAGCAGAATTGAAAGAGCTAAAGGAGCAATTGAGAGATTTGTTAGAAAAGGGTTTTATCCGGCCGAGTGTGTCGCCTTGGGGCGCACCGGTCCTTTTTGTAAGAAAGAAAGATGGGTCACTGAGAATGTGTATTGACTATCGGCAGCTTAATAGGGTAACAGTCAAAAATAAGTACCCACTGCCAAGGATAAATGACTTGTTTGATCAATTGCAAGGTGCCAGGTACTTCTCCAAAATCGATTTACGATCCGGGTATCACCAATTGAAAATCAGGGAGAGGGATATTTTGAAAACAACTTTTAGAACCCGGTATGGGCATTTTGAGTTTCTAATAATGTCTTTTGGGCTAACAAATGCTCCAGCAGCCTTCATGGATCTTATGAATCACATTTTTAAGCCATTCCTCGACTCCTTTGTGATAGTGTTCATTGACGATATTCTTGTATATTCATGAAGTCAGGAGGACCATGCTGACCATCTCAGGGTAGTTCTGCAAGCCCTGAATCAGCACAAATTATATGCAAAGTTTTTAAAATGTGAATTTTGGCTTGAGTCGGTCATATTCTTGGGCCATGTTGTCTCTAATGAAGGAATTAAGGTTGATCCTCAGAAAATTACGGCTGTGAAGAATTGGCCGAGGCCTACAACTCCAACAGAGATTCGCAGTTTCTTAGGATTAGCTGGATATTACAGAAAGTTTGTGGAGGGGTTTTCTACTCTTGCCTCTCCATTGACTAAATTGACGTAGAAGGCAATTAAGTTCCAATGGTCAGATGCTTGTGAAAAGAGTTTCCAGGAATTGAAAGCAAGATTGACTACAACACCAGTGTTGACTCTACCAGAGGGTATAGATGGATTTGTGGTATATTGTGATGCTTCAAGAATCGGGCTTGGGTGTGTATTAGTGCAACATGGGAAGGTGATAGCGTATGCTTCTAAGCAACTCAAGAATCATGAAAAGAACTATCCAACACATGATTTAGAACTTGAGGAGGTGGTATTTGCATTGAAAATTTGGCGTCATTTTTTATATGGGGTCCATGTGGATATATTCACGGTCCATAAGAGCCTTCAATATATTTTCAAACAGAAGGAATTGAATCTGAGACAGAGAAGATGGCTTGAATTACTCAAGGATTATGACATTGATATTTTATACCATCCAAGGAAGGCTAATGTTGTGGCGGATGCTCTTAGCCGAAAATCTATGGGTAGCTTAGCACACTCGGAGGCATATCAAAGGCCATTGGCCAAAGAAGTTCACCGATTGGCTAGTTTGGGAGTTCGTCTTGCAGACTCTAGTGAAGGAGGAATAATTGTGCAAAATAGGGTTGAATCATCATTTGTTGTGGAAGTCAAAGAGAAGCAATATAACGATCCATTGTTGGTGAAATTAAAAGAGGAGATTCATAAACATAAGACCATGGCCTTTTCTCTTGGCATGGATGATGGTATACTAAGGTACCAAGGGCGACTATGTGTTCCAAATATGGATGGTCTCCGGGAAAGAATTATGACTAAAGCTCACACTTCTAGGTATTCTGTGCATCCAGGTTCTACAAAAATGTATCATGATCTTAAGGAAGTCTATTGGTAGAATGATATGAAGAGGAATGTGGCGGACTTTGTGGAAAGATGTCCGAATTGTCAGCAAGTGAAGGCCGAATACCAAAGACCTGGTGGATTGGCACAAAACATAGAAATTCCAATGTGGAAGTGAGAAATGATTAATATGGACTTTGTGGTAGGATTACCGCGCACTTCGCGCAAGTTTGACTCAATTTGGGTGATTGTGGATCGACTCACGAAGTCATCACACTTTTTACCGGTTAAGTCTACCGACACAGCAGAGCACTTTGCTCAGCTGTATATCAAAGAAATAGTTAGGTTGCATGGCACCCTAGTTTCCATCATTTCTGATTGGGGGGCACAATTCACTGCTAATTTTTGGAAGAAATTTCAGCAAGGTTTGGGTACTCAGGTGAATCTTAGTACAGCCTTTCACCCGCTGACTGACGGGCAGGCAGAGCGGACTATTCAGGCTCTTGAGGATATGTTGTGTGCTTGGGTTCTAGACTTCAAAGGTAGTTGGGATGATCATTTACCACTCATAGAATTTGCCTACAGCAATAGCTATCACGCTAGCATTCAAATGGCACCGTTCGAGGCTTTATATGGTAGAAGATGTAGATCTCCCATTGGGTGGTTTGAAATTGGGGATGCAGAGTTGATAGGGCTATACCTCGTGCATCAGGCCATAGAAAAAGTTAAAATCATTAAGGAGTGGTTGAAGACTGCTCAGAGTCGTCAGAAATCCTATTCGGATGTTCGTCATAGGGATTTGGAGTTCAAAGAAGATGATTGGGTATTCTTGAAAGTTTCCCCCATGAAAGGGGTAATGCAATTTGGTAAAAAAGGGAAATTGAGTCCGAGGTATGTCGGACCGTACAAAATCATTCAGAGGATCGGTGAGGTGGCATACAAGGTTGAGCTACCACCTGAGATGTCATTAGTACACCCGGTGTTTCATGTGTCTATGTTGAAGAAAGTAGTTGGAGATCCGATACTCATTGTTCCAGTTAAGACCATTGAGGTAAATGAGAAATTGACTTACGAAGAGATTCTGGTTTTTATTATTGATCGGCAAGTCCAAAAATTGAGAAATAAAGAAATTGCCTCCGTGAAAGTGTTGTGGCAAAACCAACAGGTTGAAGAGGCTACTTGGGAGGCCGAGGAAGAAATAAAGAAAAAGTATACTTATTTGTTTGAATGACCATGTATTTAAAATTGTGATCTAGGAAAAAAATTATAAGACTTACTTTTTATGAATTTTATATCATGTGAACAATTGGCATTAAGGGTGTTCCTTTCTGGATATATATTGCTTGTGAGACCATATTTGGTATTGTTTTGTATTATGTTACGTCATTGGAATACGTATATGTTGTTAGGATGTGTTTCTGGGGCTCTCTGATAGGTGGATAGGCCTAGTTACAAGGGAAACTCTGTGAAATATTTGGAGATTTTGGGAGTTAGTCAAATTTGGGGCTGCTCGAAAGTGGTATGAAACAAACTGAGTTGCATAAGATGCTAATGACAGATTTTTACCCTCATTCGAGGACGAATTATCCTAAGCGGGGGAGAATGTAATACCTCAAAAAATTTTGAAGTACTTAAGTATAAAGCCCAGTAAAATTTGCAAAGAAAATAATATTTCATGGCTCGGACGTTTTGGGTTGAACAATACACCGGAAAGTAAAGAAAAATGTTTGGCGGAAAAGTGCATTTCTGCGGTCCATTATGCGACCGCAGAACCACTCTGCGGACCACATAATTGCCGCAGAGTGAGGAAGTTAATTGTGTCAGTTGGAAGCAACTATGCGGTCGACTATGCGACCGCATACACAGACAGTTCTTTTGGCTATTTTGTAACCAACTATGCGACCGATATGCGGTCCGCATATCGGTTATGCGATCGCATACCTTGTTCCGGAGCTCCATTTTTGGGTTTTTAAAACCCGACCCTATTTCGTTAAATACACTCTTTGGGCCATTTTTGAGACATAATCTGATATTTTAGAGTGAGAGAGAGTGCCCTAGAGTGAGAAGGTGTTCTTCAATAATTATTCTTCAATTCTTGCTCAAGTTTTGGAAGATCAAGAAGGCAAGCTCACTAGGTCTTCATCCTAGAGGTAAGATTCTACACCCTAAACCCTAATTTCAAAATTTTCTGAAAAAGGGTAACTAGCAAGATAATTTTTGGGCATGAGAGTTGTTTATTTTACATGCATGTGTTATCAAAGGGTGTAGGAAGATTTTTGAGCTAAAAATGATAAAGATTGGGTTGTGGGATGATGGAATCCTCCATAAAAGGACCTTGAAACCTTGTGCAAACCTAGTGTTTGATAAAATGCTCAAATAAGCTAGAACCATGATCATCTTCCTAATTTTGATTCAATTCATTATATTTCTACAATAGATTGAAGTTGATAAGAATTCTGGAAAAATTTAGAGTGTAAGGAAGCTCAAGTGAGGTATGTTGACTAAACTCTTCTCTTAGAATTGAATCCCACGATATTCATGTAAATTATGTAAGTCCCGAGTGATTCATTATGAAATTGGCTATTCCGAGTAAGATTAGGTTGAAAGATATATGTTCAAAAAGCATCCCAAATGCTCTATTCATGTTATGTTACCAATTGAGGATGTGTTAAAATATGGGCTGTGCATTAATAATGTTTCGACTTTAAGTCAAGTTCAAATAAAGGCTATTATGCCAAATTTTGTGAAATATCTCTATGTGCATTAGACTCTAAATTGCTCACATATATACTACATACTTTGATTTGAATTGTGTTTGTTGTTGATAATGAGGATGATATTTGAAATTGATAATGTGAGCATGAAATACTGAATATGGACAACATGCCAAGAATGAACTTATAATTATGGCCACTAGTGCCAATGAAATGAAAAGATGTGAAAGTATTATGAAATGCGATGATTGATATAAAAAGGTTGATGTCTCAAATAAGACAGCCTAGCCGGTCGGGTCGTGATCGGACACCATGCCGCACACATGAGGGTGATTGTGCTGGAAATTGTAATTGAAATGGTAATTGTGGTTGATGTCCCTAATGGATAGCCTAGCCGATCGGGTCGTGATCGGACTCCGTGTTAAATACGGTGGTATTGATATTAAGAGAAATTGTGGTTGATGCCTCTAATGAGATGGCCTAGCCAATCTGGTCGTGATCGGACTCCGTGCTGAGAGTACGATGGTACTGGTTTTGTGAATAATGGTATTGTGGATAATGGTATATTGATACTAATAATCTCCCAATGTGAGATATGGAAATTAATTTGGACATTGTCTTCATCCTAAATTGAGGTTTGATGTTGATTAAGGCTTTCATTGATATTATGATAATCTTGTTAGTATTATTTGTTATTCTATTAAGAGGGTATTTAGTTATACATACTAGTGCTATTCGACAGTACTAATGTCCCTTTTGCCGGGGGCGTTGCATCTTTAAATGGATGCAGGTGGTTCCACAGCAAGAGATATTGATCAGTGATAGCAGTGCACCTTCTTCCCAGCTGACTTGGTGAGCCCCACTTCATTCCGGGGTCATGAATATTTTGTACTTTGTGTATTCTGTTTGAGGTATAGCTGGAGCCTTATTGCCGGCATTATCATTGTACCCTTCTTTATCTGTAGAGGCTCCGTAGACATAGTGTGGGTTATGTATTGGTGCTGGGGAAAGACAAACTATGTTATGTTGTGGATGTATTACTTGTCCATTTGAGACTTTAAAAATGATGAAACAATTGGAAATGAATTGGTATTGTAGATATGAACACATTTTCGTCTAATTAATGATAATATGTATTATCTCCATTCATGGATGAGTTTGGGTAGAATGAAATCTAACAGGCTTGCTCGGTCGGGTTCACTCGGTTGAGCGCCCGTCGCGCTCCTCGATTTTGGGGCATGACAGTAAGTATGAAGACTAACCTCGGTGGAGTAGTGACGAGATTCAAATCAAGACACTCACTAGTCAAAATAATATGTACAAAAATATCAAAGACAAGAAACAGGAAGAATAACAGAAGGCAATAATTGTAATCTCATCAGAACAAGTAATAGTAATTTAATACAAGTAAAGGCTCTGTTTCAACAATAAGTCACCAAATAGAATCGCCCACATAAGGCACCTCGTGTCCGCATTATCAATCATCCTCGCAAGATAAAGACCTCGTGCCACAACATAAGTGACACTCGCATGGCAAAGACCTCATGCCACAATATAAGTCACACTTGCACGTCAAAGACCTCGTGCCACATAACAAGTAACCCTTGCACGGCAAATACTTCGTGTTACATAATAACCCGATTTCATATCAATTGCCAATTAATACGTTCAAGAGAACTTTTCAGGAATCAACATAGTAATGCATGATAACAAATTTCTTTTATTTCAATCCATTATGCTTTCAACAACTCGATAGAATATGAGATAACAACTCTACGTAGGTAAATCCAGCTTGGAAACCAAATTATCAAGTAATAATAGAGACACAGTTTAGCATGTTAGAAACAACACAACAAAATATGTAAAATGCATGACATATATAAAGAAGTTAAACACACAAACAAGGATGTCCTTTTTTCATCACCATACAAACGTCATCAACAAAATTCCCCAGGCCATCACATATCATCCCCAAATCACATACCATCCCCAAAATGCCACCCTTATCTCACCATATACGCAATAAATAAAGTGAATTGCCTCCTTGTCTCGCCACACGCGTTTAAATAGTCATCCCACCTTGTCTCGCCACATGTACGAACCCGATATATAGCCCGCCTTGTCTCGCCACATGTACAATATCAATAATAATAATAGCACGATAAAAACCTCGTGCCAACTGTTGACAACCAATTTTGACCCTCACTTTTAAATTAATTTATTTATACTAAATAATTTACAATAAATATTTTCAAAGTATTTCCAGTAATGAATATCTATTAGTTTCAAAATTAATCACGTAATATTGAAATTATGTAGTTACAAATATATTTACTATTTTAGGTTATTAAAAATAATTTCTAGACGAAGGTTTTATAATTAATTCAATAAATCATTTCTTAAATTTAGTTAATTAGTTTACTATTTCAATAATTAAAAATTAATGTCCTAATGAAGTATATTTTATAAATAATTAATTAATTTTAGTAGTTAGTAGTATTTAACAATTATAATTTTTACTATATTTTATTGAAATAATTAAGTTTATTTAAATTAATTTCAAAAGGGATAAAGAATAAAAGGTTACGATTGCAATTCCTTAACTAATTACAACATGGCTATTAGTTAAATTATTTTAGCCCAAATACAAAGACCAATCCGAATTATCCAAACCAAACACCCATCTCATTTGCCACCTTGGTGATCCGCGACACCCTCTCTTAGCCAATGAGAGCACGTTACTTCACTCGCCTCTCTCACTCACAAAGAAAGAACATTCAATCTGGTTCATCCGTCTATTTGATCAATGACCCACGTTTTATCTCTTATTTATTCTTTAATTTAAAACACTTCTTCAGATTCATCTCAACCGTCAAACCCTAAGAGATCCAACGGTCCATGTATTTTGTCATTTTAAGTTGTTAAAGCCTGAATTATTAGGGCCGTTTATCTAAAGATCCAACAACCCAAATCTCTCTCATTTTATCCCCAGAGACGGACTATCTCAACCCCCAAAACCCTAATCATTCTTTATTGACCCTGCCGCCCCCCTTTCCCTTTTCTCTCTTCTTTCTCCCGTCCTTCCAGCCTCCATCAGTCACAAAACCTTGCACAAATCTGTGTAAGGACAACAAATCAACTATGAATTCATTCTTTCTGCCTTCCCCGACCGCGAATCTCGCCGATTTCATTCCTGTTTCATCACACAAATTCCAAATCCCCAAAGCTTAACCCTATACTCAAAGACGAAAGTTCAAATCACTTGGGTTATGCTATGTTCTTTCAAATCGGAGCTTGAAATTACCTTTTGGTTCCTGAAGTCCGTGAATCCTGCTGCAAATTCCCTTTTTCAATCACAAAATTCAAACATCTAAATCCTGAAACCCTGGACCCAAAGACGCAATATCAAATCTTCGATTTTCCTTCGTGTTGTGTCAAATCGGAGCATGCATGGAGTTCCTTCTCAGAGTTCATCACGAGGATTCGATGTCCAGAGGTCAAACTGAGTGACCTCTGGACAATAGAGTTTAACCCATGGCGCTCTGCCTTCAACGATCAATCTCCCTTCTCAAGTAAAAATCTTCACTGTTTTCTCCTATACTTTTCTCTGATTTCACTCATATTGCTCACATCATCAGCTCATCGTCATCTTCCACTATCTAATTTGATTTTGTTGAAACCCTAGAGCCTTAAATGACACTATAAATAGGGCTTTAATATTCTCACCTATCATCACGAATCAACAACGAAAATCACGAACCAACCACCTAACACTTAAGAGAAACACACACACAAACACTAAGAAGTTTAGGATTCCAAGCCTTAAGTTTTCTTACTGTTTCTTTTCTTTTACTGAGTACTATCGCTGGTCTAAACTTGAGGTTTCTGAGGTCTTAAGCAACTGAAAAGAGCTCTCGTTTGATCTACTGCTCTCAAAAGGCTCAGCACATCTCTCATTTTTCTCTTTTGTTCGTTTTCTTTGAATGCTATAAGCATGCTAGTTAGGTTCTGAGTATTAAAATTATTTTATGGTGTGTTCAGTATGTTAATGTTTTATGTTCTGTCAACTTAATATATGCTTCTGATTAGTTGTCTTGCTTTGAGTCTTTAATTAATGACTGATTAGACCATTAATTGATTCCAGCTGGTCTCTGTTCCTAAGTTTCTAATAGTCTACATGTTTAAGTTATTATATGTTTATGTTCTCATGAACCTCATAGCTTTTATTGGCCTGTAGTAACCTTTATACTTATCTGTTTCATCTCTGTAGTTTTTTGTGAGTTTTTTTAAAGTTGAACTTATTATCTGATAACCATGACTAAGATGAATCCGAAGGTGTTAAGTTTATATCATCTATCCTTTAACCTTAAGTATGTAAGTGTTTATATGCTTTCTTCTCTACTTATGTCTGTTAAATTGTTTCTGAGTTTCCACTATGGTCTTTCATTTTGTTTAGTTGCTTGTTGTTTCTGTTGACCTAATCGTTTTTGAACTAAACCTCTCCTCTCTTCTCCCAATAATCCTATTGTACACATCTGTTAAGGCTAAATTATCTTTCCTCATAATATGATCATGATCCTGTTTCTTTCTCTTTATTATAAGGATTGATAATTGGTTAGACAGAACTTAACTGTTTTCTTGATTAGTCAACACCCTCAGCTTCATGCTTACTTGGTATCATATCTCCTATCTCTTATCTTTAGGGTTATCCTTCATCTTTGAAAAGCTGACATGCATTTTATCTTTTAAGATTGTCTTCCCTTAAAGGACCTAGTTACTCTGCTATAACTAAGTGATAACTTATAAAAACAGAAGCATGATCATCTTTGTATTCATGTACTAACCTAGACTTAAGTTTGAGTTAAACATGTCCTGATGCAATGTCTTTCCCATATCTGTAACTTTTGCTTAATCTAATTCTACAAAAAATGTGTAAGGTTTCCCCTGTCTACATAAGGTCATTACTGATCTAAAATGTTTAAGTAGCTAACTAAATACTGCATGCTCTTGCTTAGCTCTTGATTTTATATCTTGTCCAAAACTACCCTAGTCCTTGCTCTCCTAATAACTTTAAAACCAAATCCAATCCCTAAGTCTCATAAAGATCCTTGCTGATACTATCTGAACTTGATGATTTGTTTGAAGCTAATACTATTAGGAGTATGATTCTATAGAAATCCTTAGGGATTCCATGTTGTAGTCTATAAATTTGTGGACCTTTTGAGAAAGTTGATCATGTGTATATGTTGAGTTGTTGCTGCATAGCTTTAATTTTCCTTGGAATATTACTTTGCTCCAAATTTAGACTTTTGAAAATGATTATGATGCTTCTTCCCCTCACCTATATGTGTTTAAAGTCAGATCTTTAGACTCATCTAATATATGTTTGTTTGGTATCCAATGTAGACTATATGCTCTTATGTTAGGAGGGAAAGTGTATATTTTGTAGTAAGTAATGCTATAACATTTAATTTACATTGAAAGGGACTCATTGGCATTTAAACCCGTAAGGAAAATATGTTGTTAGTGTCTAAGGGTATTTGGGAGTAGTGTTCGACTCTAGGTTGGGCTGCCCTCCCCGACACAAGCATTGCCCTGGGTCTTGAGTCCCTTGGGAACTTTGATGTGTCGGGGGATCCAAAGGGAGCATCGACCTTGAGTGGAGTTTCCTCCTTAGCCCTTAATTCATTGACGCATTTAGTTCTTTGGGGATTAATATTTAATGCCAACGAAAGGTTTTCTGTTACATCCCGCATTTTTGTACGTTAAAGTTTTGTCATAAGTTAATCGACGTAAGATCGGGAGTAAGATTATTTTGAGATTATAAGTATTACACTATTTCAATCAAGTGATAAGTAAATTCGTGAAGGAGAGAGGGTAAGCGAATCGAAGAAAATGAGTTTCGTCGAAGTTTGGCAATTTGGGGATAAAATACGGTCCGAGCTATAATACCCGGTACTTATAGACTAGTGCCATACAAGAAACTATATGACCATGATAGTATGGTGTATAAGCTATGTTAAAAGTAAGTAATATTTTAAGTAAGTTGAGATAATTCTTAACTATGTGGGTAATTGATTAATTATTAGATAATGGGGGATAACCTAGTTAATTAATGAATTATTGGGTGATTAATTAAAGGAATTAGATAAGATTAGACCTCCCCCTCCACATGGCAGCAAGCCAGCCAAGATATATGACTCTTAAGTCATTATGGGTTATGTGGCAAAGTTAAGAATTAAGGGTGTGTGGTTAAGCCACCACATGGAGTGGGGCACACAACCATTCAAATATAAGGCTTTTCTAATTCAAGGGAGTGACATATCTTTGAAACAATTCATGGCAAAGTCTCTAAAGTACGGTACAATTCATGACAAAGTCTACAGTACGGTACAATTCTAAGCAAATGACTCTAAGGTACAGATCTTCAATAATGCAACAAAGATTTCATAGCATCTTAAGCAACAAAGATTTCAGAGCATTTCATAAGCAACGTGAGATTTTGCTATTCTAAGGGAGTACGGTGCAATCCTTCTCAAAAATATCATACGAATTTTTTCCTACTCCAGGTATGTTAAGGCTAAGCCCTTCCTTCATTTTGGCATGATCTGATAATTACATGTGTTTGATAACGAGGCATAAAGAGAAGTTTATATTCCCGAATTTATATACATTATCCTAGCCTCGTAAATTATAGTATTCTCCTTATTGGGACTTCATATTTTATTGAGTATTGTCTTCTTCCAGTTAAGAGAGCAGAGAGCCTATATATACAGTATTATAGTATTTTCATTACCATCGAGCTATAATCGATGGGCAGGCCCCTATTGGGCAACCTCTGATCAGATAGTAAGTTATATACCGAGCCTACTGTGGTCGAACGCCTATGAGCGAGCCTAGTTGGCTGAGATACAGAGCCTAGTATGGACGAGCGCCTATGAGCGAGTCTACTATGACAGAGCAGTTGTATATATACCGAGCCTTATAGGGCCGGACAGTTATTTTACTTACTATATTGAGAGAGTTGAGTCAGTATCAGCAGGTAAGCATATCTTCAGATTATCTTTGACTTCCAGTTACTTTCAGTTATTATATTATCAATTCAGTTTCAGCTTTAAGTTATTCTGTTGCCTTATATACTCAATACATTATTTCGTACTGACGTCCCTTTTGCTGGGGACGCTGCATTTCATGCGTGCAGGTTCAGACAGACAGGCGGGTAGACCTCCTCAGTAGGTGTTGCCCGAGTTTAGCTTTATCGGTAAGCTCCACGTCCTTCGGAGTTGCCGGGTCTAGGAGTTTTGTGTACCTCTTATGTATATATATATATATATAGGTTATGAGTAGGTCGGGGCCCTGTTCCGATCACGGTACATCCATCAGTAGAGGCTTGTAGACATATCTTGTCAGTTAGTGCAGTATGTTGGGCTTGTAGGCCTTGTATGTATATTTTGTTGGTTTGTCAGCTGTAGTAGTTATGACGGCCTTGCCGGCCCAGCTTTATATTGATATTTAGTCAGCTTGGTATCCATTCAGTTTTATATTTTGCTTCACAAATTGTCTTGCAATATGGCCAATGGCCAAAGTATGACATTATATGTTTAGATGCCCTTAGTCTCAAGTTGGTACGCAAGGATAGGTGAGGCACCAGGTGTCGGTCTCGCCCCCCAGGTTTGGGGCGTGACAAAAGTGGTATCAGAGCAGTTATGTCCTAGGGAATCTATAAGCCGTGTCTAGTAGAGTCTTGTTTATGGGTGTGTTGTGCAGCGCACTTATAAGCAGGAGGCTACAGGGCATTTAGGACTGTCACTCTTTTTCTTACTCTAGATCGTGTGGTAGAGCTCAGTCGTAGGAATTGAAATTCCTAAATTCTATTTTATTCATAATAAGACGATACCTACATCCAAAAGACGGTTGGTAAGGGATTGACTACGACTGTGGAAGAGTTGAGTCAGAGGAACTCGATTTTTGCATCATGCGTATGATGATTAAATGTGAGGTCTTTAACGGATCATGTGTGTACTAAGACGTGTAAGCTTCTTGATAAGGAGCCTCAAGGCAAGAATATCTATCCACCCATATGGTAAAAAGGAATAAGAGAATCGGCAGATAGACACAAGTTTCAGCAAGTAAAAGAAGCAAGGTGAAGAAGGGTACGAGGCGCCCAGTTAATGAAGATTATCAGTATTTACAATTCAGGCAGAGGAATATAAGCCTTTTGAGTTACCTTCAACAATAATAGAGGTATGTACAATTGGTCACACCGATCTCAGTTATGCCCTATGGGAGCTGATAGATATAGTTTAAGAGAAGGAAGAGATATCAGGATCTGACTGGGGTTAGAGTAACCCAAAATGGTGCATGGATTGTTAGCATTAGTTGGTTCTTCCGAAGGATATTGAAAATGTGCTAATAGATCTCTTTGTGAGACACTCATATGGTGCACCATAGAATAGTAAAGCCAAATATGAATACTAGAATGTTCAAAGACAGGCACTAGAAGCGTGGAAGGGATAAATATTATCTTAGTGTGACTCCCGTCCCTAGTGGAGAAAGAATGTTAGGCAACCCAAAGAGCCAGTAGATGGAGCAAGGGGAACTAAAAGCAAAAGAATGTCTTGTTCAAGTTTTTAAAATAAAGTGATAGACATAAATGTTAGCGGAAAATAAGAAGAGAGTTAATGAAGCATTATGAGTAAGATGTGATACATGGATGACAACGGTAGATAAAAAAGATGACAATATTACAGAGTCTATAGTCAAGTGGAGGAGAAGACGAGAGGTGACAGGCCTTGAGATAACAAAAGAGTATAGGCCATAAAGTAGTATCCTCATTTCGAGAAATAAGTTCGTGACTCCAACGCGACTACCAGAAGGAAAAATTAGACCCCAGAGTAATAAGAAATCAGCATGGACTGATGAACAAGATAAACTAAACATGAACTAGGGACTCAGTAATAGTCATCATCATGAGAATTTCAGAGATTGCATCCCGGCAATAATAGAATGGACGACAGAAGAATACCCTTTAAAGGTCATTCAGGAAGACGCTTCCCTAAATCAAGCAAGGTGAGTTAAGCTTAAGGGACTGTATGTACCAGTTACACTAAGTGTCACCCTCGCGAGTGAGGAATTTCATTATCCTTGGTACAGAAGGATTACCGCGAGGCGAGTAAGGATCATCGATGATGTGAAAAGATGTCAAAGATGAGAAGGTAAAACATCTATACGTAGATCATCGTAGCACTAAATCTTAGTGCTCCCCCAAAGGGGGGAATATGGTGTGATGTGGCATTAACTCAGAATTAAGTGGTTGTACTAACTATGGAATGGTAAAGGAAGAATGCGATAAAAATGAGAAAGGGATGAGATTGCACTCATTCAAATCCTACAGATATGCTATGATTCAAGAACATTATGCAAGCACGACGTCAAGGAGAGGAACTAAGGGTTCCTACCCGATATGTTATTAATAGATATGGAACCAGTGCGGGACGTAAGTTAAGACAAAGGAAATAACCCAAGAAAGATTATGCGGAATATTGATATGAGAATGGGCTAACGAGTAGTTAGTAGTTGATTCAGGAAGAGCCTAGTTATGGCTAAATAAGAGGACACAAACAAATCAACAGATTGTGCAAGACGAACATAGTGAACCCCAACATGGGGAATTCAATCTTGCAGATGTGACATCGTGATCATTGAGATATATTCAGATAGGAATTGGTTTAGTTAAAGGTAAATAAAAGAGAATGCCACTGGGAAGACAGTCAAAATATTAGTTTAGAAGCAACCCGACAAGCACAAGGGTGTGGAAATAAGTAACTACGGATAATTATAGGCGGGGGAGAACATCAAAAATTCCGTCAAGTATACGATGTGATAAGCTTGTAATTTTACAAGAGCCAGAAGGTCTCCCTAAATACTATAACGAAAGACTAGCTGAGGAAATAAGGAAGAAGGCTTCAACCTAAGCATAGTGACCAAAAGAGGAAATGGTCTTGTAACAATAGTCTCACAATAACATTGTATGCACTCCATAAGGAAGTGGCACCTAGCGTGGCTAATGAGCTGGAAATGAAACCAAAAGTAATATTCAAGACCATATGAATTGCACAAAATTCTGACATGCATGGGAACTAAGATAAGCTAAGTATGCACGCAACAAGGGGGCACAAAGACCAGGAAAAGTAATTGCTTACATTTAAAGAAAGTTGAGAAGAAACGAAAGGAATTATTTGATCAGTGATCCAGAGTGAGTTATGTTATGAATGCACTTTAGATTTCAGAGTATTATTCATGCAGCATATATGTTGTCAATCATACAACTGTAGAAGACTCTGGTATAAGTTAAAAGAAAGAATTGATTCCAGGTCATAGACAAGGGATTGAATTGTTAGATAATGGTATCACGGATGTTCCATAGCGGTTATGAAAGACTAAAGTAATAACTAATACCAGGAGCCGCAGATCGAAAGATAGCTTAAACCTACATGAAGGCTGATCAGAAGGAAGAGGAAACTAAAGAGTTACATCAATGAAACAAATCAGGAGTCTGATTATTGGATCCAGAAAATTTTAGACATCATGATTGAGAACATTGCAGAATCACTCTTAATATCAGAGGTACAAGAGAGATAGTACAATAACCATATTCTATAACGGCTCTACGATAAAGCCAGTTAGAAAAGTACCAGCCTCATAAGAAGTCAGTATGAAGCTCCCACTGGATTGTGTATGCACCAGAGGTGCAAGTGTTATAATAGTGCTTCAAGTCATGGATGTGAATTATACCTATGTGGAAGGGAGGTCATAAAAGAGATAAAAGATGTGAGGAGAGACTTTTAAAGTAAGTAAGGTAAAGGTGAACAACGTACGAAATACTCAAATGCAGAAGGTTGTGAATAGTCCATACTTCAGATAGAAGGCCAGAAGCGCTGATACTCAGTATCCAGGAATGATAACGGCATCGTCAGTGGCATATTATCCGGCCTATGGTTTCTAGGTATCGAGAGGTCTAGTTAAAAGAGTAAAGAAGAGTTATAGACGATGTGATGTCTCGCTTGATGTTCCAGAATAACACAAGGAAATCTATGGTGCAAGCAAGTTGAAGGAAGGTTGCGAGTAGTATAAATAGATATGTGTAGGTCGCAAGCTAAAATATGGTAAAGCGACAAGGTTTTAGGAAGGCAGGAGTAAGGATAAGAAAGGGCGAGTGAGAAAGTGATGAGAATGGATAAGTCCTCAGGATTAAGCCCATGAAAACAAGAGAGCTGATGGTTTGTCTAAGTTATAGAAAGCTCAGTATAGCCTGAATGAACTCAAAGGAGTCTAAGACTAGTAGCATTTAGAAGAGATAGAATGCTGCCCTGGTAGTAGAATGAGGGTGTATTTATGATAGATAAAGGATGACGTTTGGGCCTTCGATTGAGTAATGACTTGAAGAGGATTTCATGAATTGTACGGGATTAAAATACCCACGTAAGTGAATCATATTGGGATGCTATAAAATACGGTTACTGAAGTACAATATCATCACTAAATGGATCAAGAAAATCACTTCAAATATTCCTCGATGCAATGTAAGCCCTAGTGGCAAGGTATTACATAAGAAGTTTCAAGTTATCAGTGGTATATTGTGGAACAATATTGAGGTGAATCAACGATGGATGGATAAAAGTCACAAAGTATGAGATGAGATTAGGCCGTCATTCTTAAGATGAACAGTAATGAGGAAACATTAAAGGATTTAGATTTATACATATAGGATAAGCAACGAGAGTAAGCTGGAATTTGGTAGCAGACCTCAGTAATGATGAATCGAAGTAAGAATTATGGTATAGTATGGCCTACTTAGATGAAGTAAAGCTAACGACGCCCAGAGGTACAGCTTGACATAATTTTATATATGAACACAAAGTGAAGCCTAGAGATTGGCTAAAAGCTGGAGGAAAGAGAAGAGAAGAGTCGCATATGCGCACATACAAAGTTAGAGTCGTACAAGCTGCATGATAAAAGGTAGCAACAGTCACAAGATTGGAAGGATTCCGACCACGAGTCGTGGTGCGAGAAAGAGGCCTAAAGGGGGGAAGGCCCTGGCCTTTAGAATTATTCACAGAACAGTTGCCTAAATGGCAAGGAGAATATTAAAGTATTAAGAAAGCATAAGTAATGAAAATGATAAGTGCATCAGTCAACATTCGAAGACGAATGTTCCAAAAGGGGGAATGATGTTACATCCCGCATTTTCGTACGTTAAAGTTTCGTCGTAAGTGAATCGACGTAAGCTCGGGAATGAGATTATTTTGAGATTATAAGTATTACGCTATTTCAAACAAGTGATAAGTAAATTCGTGAAGGAGAGAGGGTAAGCGAATTGAAGAAAATGAGTTTCGTCTATGTTTGGCAATTTGGGGATAAAATACGGTCCGAGCTATAATACCCGGTACTTATGGACTAGTGCCATACAAGGAACTACATGACCATGATAGTATGGTGTATAAGGTATGTTAAAAGTAAGTAATATTTTAAGTATGTTGAGATAATTTTAAACTATGTGGATAATTGATTAATTATTGGATAATAGGGGATAACCTAGTTAATTAATGAATTGTTGGCTGATTAATTAAAGGAATTAGATAAGATTAGACCTCCCCTTCCACGTGGCAGCAAGCCACCCAAGATATATGACCATTAAGTCATTATGGGTTATGTGGCAAAGTTAAGAATTAAGGGTGTGTGGTTAAGCCACCACATGGAGTGGGCCCCACACCCATTCAAATATAAGGTTTTTCTAATTCAAGGGAGTGACATATCTTTGAAACAATTCATGGCAAAGTCTCTAAAGTACGGTACAATTCATGACAAAGTCTACAGTACGGTACAATTCTAAGCAAATGACTCTAAGGTACGGATCTTCAACAATACAACAAAGATTTCATAGCATCTTAAGCAACGTGAGATTTTGCGATTCTAAGGGAGTACAGTGCAATCCTTCTCAAATATATCATATGGATATTTTCCTTCTCCAGGTATGTTAAGGATAAGTCCTTCCTTCATTTTGGCATGATCTCGTAATTATATGTGTTTGATAACGAGGCATAAAGAGAAGTTCATACTCCCGAATTTATATACATTATCCTAGTCTCATAAATTACATTATTCTCCTTATCGGGACTTCATATTTTATTGAGTATTGTATTCTTCCAATTAAGAGAGCAGAGAGCCTATATATACAGTATTATAGTAATTTCATTACCATCGAGCTAAAATCGATCGGTAGGCCCCTATTGGGCAACCTCTGATCAGATGGTAAGTTATATACCGAGCCTACTATGGCCGAGCGCCTATGAGCGAGCCCAGTTGGCCGAGATATAGAGCCTAGTATGGCCGAGCCTACTACGGTAGAGTAGTTGTATATATACCGAACCTTATAGGGCCGGACAGTTATTTTACTTACTATATTGAGAGAGTTGAGTCAGTATCAGTAGGTAAGCATATCTTCAGATTATCTTTGACTCCCAGTTACTTTTAGTTATTATATTATCAGTTCAGTTTCAGCTTTCAGTTATTCTGTTGCCTTACATACTCGGTACATTATTTCGTACTGACGTCCCTTTCTCTGGGGATGCTGCATTTCATGCATGCTGGTTCAAACAGACAGGCGAGTAGACCTCCTCAGTAGGTGTTGCCCGAGTTCAACTTTATCGGTAAGCTCCATGTCCTTCAGAGTTGCTGGGTTTAGGAGTTTTGTGTACATCTTGTGTATATATGTATATAGGTTATGAGTAGGTCGGGGCCCTGTTCCGATCATGGTACATCCATCAGTAGAGGCTTGTAGACATATCCTGTCAGTTAGTGCAGTATGTTAGGCTTGTAGGCCTTGTATGTATATTTTGTTGGTTTGTCAGCTGTGGTAGTATGACGGCCTTGCCGGCCCAGCTTTATATTGTTGTTTAGTCAGCTTTGGTATCCATTCAGTTTTATATTTTTCTTCGTAAATTATCTTGCAATGTGGCCCATGGCCAAAGTATGACATTATATGTTTAGATTCCCTTAGTCGCAAGTTGGTACGCAAGGATAGGTGAGGCACCGGATGCCGGTCTTGCCCCCTAGGTTTGGGGCGTGACATTTTCAATGTGAATTATTTGCTAAGTAGAACCACCACATTAATATAATTTCCCACAATATTGATTATTTTCTTGTTCTAATTGTTAGTTTAATGTACATGTAAGGCCCCATAAAACTTTGCAAAAAGAAAATAATGTTTTGTGGTGCCGAATGGTTTTTACGTGTTGAGGATTATAGAAATTCTTCGTGCTAGCTTGCTCGCCACGGCTCGGACTTTTTGGGTTGAACAATACACCGTAAAGTAAAGGAAAATATTTGGCGAAAATGTGCGTTTATGTGGTCCATTATGCGACCGCATAATCACTTTGCGGGCCGCATAATGGCCACAGAAGTGAGCAGGAGAGGGCCATTCTGGAAGCACCTTTGCAGTCGACTATGCGATCGCATAACTGTTATGCAATGCATTATGCGACCGAATAACAGTTATGCGGACCGCATAGTGACCGCATAGTGACCGTATACACAGACAAATTTTTGATAATTTTTTCAGCAATTATGCGACCGATATGCGGTCCGCAGAACCTGTTCCTGAGCTCCATTTTTGGGATTTTAAAACCCGACCCTATTTCATTAAATACACTTCTTGGGCCATTTTTGAGTGATAATCTAATATTTTAGAGTGAGAGAGAGTGCCCTGGAGTGAGAAGGTGTTCTTCAATAATTGTTCTTCAATTCTTGCCCAAGTTTTGGAAGATTAAGAAGGGAAACTCACTAGGTCTTCATCCTAGATATTGAAGTTGCTAAGAATTCTGGAACATTTAGAGTGTAAAGAAGCTCAAGTGAGATATGTTGGCTAAACTCTTCTTTAAGAATTAGAATTCCCATTATCCTTGTAAGTTCCAAGATGTTGATTACAAACCGAGTATTCCGATAAGTTTTGTGATAAAGATATATGTTCAATTTGTGTTTCAATTGCTCTTATCATATTGCATTATAAATTGAGGATGTGTTTCAAACTATGGATTGTGTATCCACATGCTATATTTTCAAGATGTGATTTATGTGAAAGTTATTATGCCAAGTTGTGTAGAGATTGAGATTTTGATACACCTCCACCCGCATATATTGAGGTGAGGTGGCATGACCGCTTTGTGTAGGGATTATGGTATTGTGGGACTGCACCTCCACCCGCATACATTGGGGTGAGGTGGTACGACCGCTTTGTGTATAGTTTGGTATTGTTGTGGCACCACCACCCACATATATATATTGGGGTGAGGCGGCATAACCGCTTTGTGTTGGTATTGGTATCGATGATGCAATTCCACCCGCATACGTTGGGGTGAGGCGGCATAGCCGCTTTGTGTTGGTATTGATATCGTTGATGCATTTTCCACCTGCAAACATTGGGGTGAGGCGGCATAGACACTTGTGTAGGCTCTTGGTACTGTGGTTATACATCCACCCGCATACATTGGGGTGAGGCGGCAGGGTCGCTTGAGTAGAGTTGTGGTATTGTACTTACACCTCTACCTGCATACATCGGGAGAGGCGGTGGGGCCGCTTTGCATGAAGATGGTTACAGAGGATCTCATCTTAAATCCTATAAATGTTATTGATAGCTCTTAATAAGCTTGCTCTGGTTTAAATGGTTATCTATATTATTCTATTGCCGCACTGGTTCATCATGTTCATCTTGTATTTTTTAATTCTTAAATTGGTGTTTAGTTTTAATACTAGTACTATTCGATGGTACTAACGTCCCTTTTGTCGGGGGCGCACCATCTTTAAATGGATGCAGGTGGTTCCACAACAGGAGATATTGATCAGTGATAGCAGTACACCTTCTTCTCAGCTGACTTGGTGAGCCCCACTTCATCTTGGGGTCCTTTATCTTTTGTTCTTTGTGTATTCTGTTTGAGGTATAGCTGGGGCCTTGTTGCCGGCATTATCATTGTACTCATCTTTATCTATAGAGGCTCCGTAGACATAGTGTTGGTTGCATAATGGTGCTGGGGAAGTCAAACTCGTGTGTTGTGCTTGAATTACTATTTCCACTTCAGATTATGAAAAATGTGTTTGGAATTTATACTTTAAAATAAAGTAACTGATGGTAAGAAATTGGTATTGCAGACATGATCACTTTATTGGTTGATTAACGAAATCATATATATTCTCTTTATTCATGAGTGAATTTCGGTAGAAGGAAATCTAATAGGCTTGCTCGGCCGGGTTCACTCGGTTGAGCGCCGGTCGCGCTCCTCGATTTTTCAGGCATGACAAACTTGTTATCAGAGCCTAAGGTTTTAAAGTTTCCTAGGATGTCTCGGAGCCGTGTCTAGTAGAGTCCTTGTTATTGGTGTATTGTCGACCACATTTATAATTAGGATGCTACATGGGCATTTAGGAATAATACCTTCTTTCATGTTCTTGATCGTGCGATAAAGCTGGTTGTAAGATTGTTCCTCCTTTAACTCTTGTGTTGCTCTAAATTTCAGTACATGGAACCTAAGAAGAATGCAAGAACTGGACAAAGAGCCAATGTCACCCCAGGAGTGACAATTGACCCTATAATTGATGATGCGGTTGAGCACCCGAGGAGTGAGAATATTCCTCCAGTTACTACACTACCTGACTCTACTACAACTGATCAGACCGCACCTGTCCCTACACCTACAGAAGGTACAACATTTCCTCCAACTGATATTCCAGTTCACCTCCAGCTCTAGCTTCCGATTCTGGTGTGTCTGATATTGATATTGATATTAGGGGAGCCATACAAATGTTGACACAGATAGTGGCTTCTCAGGCCCAGAGATCTAGTGTTGGGCCTACTTCTTCTAGTCATCCAGGTGAATCTACTAGTGCCAAGGTGAACAAGTTTTTTCAGTTAGATCCTCTAGTGTTTACGGGTACTGATCCCGAGGAGGACCCCCAGGACTTCATTAATGAGATGCATAAAACTCTCCGGGTTATGCACGCTACAGAGACGGAGGGAGTAGAGTTGGCCTCCTACCGCCTGAAAGGGGTGGCCTATTCTTGGTTTGAGTTGTGGGAGGAATCCTGTGAGGAGGGAAGCCCTCCGGCAAGGTGGGTTGAGTTCACAGATGCCTTTATGGATCATTTCTTGCCTGCCAAAACTTAGGCGTCCCGTGCCGCTGAGTTTGAAAGCCTGAAGCAGGGTAGTATTAATGTGTGGGAGTACCATATGGAGTTCGCGCACCTGTCCAAGTATGTTATTCACATGCTGCCCACTATGGAGGCTAGAGTGCGCCGGTTTGTGCAGGGCCTTAGCCCTGTGGTTATTAATGAGGCTGCTACAGCTGCCTTGAATTCCGATATGAACTATGGTAAGATGGTGGCATTTGCTCAAGCCACAGAGACCCGCAAATTGAAGAATAGAATGGAGCGTTAGAGTAGCAGCAAGGCCCGGTCCACGGGCAACCTTGGTGGTTCTTCCAGTGGTGGTGGTAGGTCGGCATTCAGGGGAGCGTCATAAGGACCATCCCAATCATTTGCCCAGTCTTCGATGGGTGCACAGTCATCTGGACCCAGTTAGGGCAACATGGGACCCCACCAGCAGGGTCGGCCTAACAGAAGGTTTCAACAGCGGAGGCTTCCATGCCCCAAGTGTGGGAGGATGCACTTTGGGTCCTGTTTCATGGATCTACCAGTATGCTATGGGTATGGTTTGCGGGGTCACATTTAGAGAGATTGCCGCTCGTCCCGCCGAAATATGGGTAGAGGTGCGGCACAACCAGCTAATTCTGCAACTACTACATCCACAACACCTCCAGCTCGAGGCACCCCAGCACCCGCAGGGCGTGGTGTAGCTAGGGGTGGTGCATAGAATTCGGGAGGACCCAACAGATTTTATGCTATGTAGAGACGTCGGGAATCAGAGGCTTCTCCAGATGTTGTCACAGGTATATTGACTGTCCAATATCATGATGTATATGCTCTTATTGATCCTGATTCCACTTTGTCATATGTCACTCTTTATGTTGCTATGGAGTTTGGGATAGAACCAGAACAGCTTCATGAGCCGTTCTCTATATCTACTCCAGTTGGTGAGTCTATTTTGGCTGCGAGAGTTTATAGGGATTGTGTTTTCATGTTTCATGATCGGGGCACCATGGCCGATCTTATTGAATTGAGAATGGTTGATTTTGATGTGATAATGGGGATAGATTGGCTTTATTCATGTTTTTCCAAGCTCGATTGCCAAACCAGAACTATTAGGTTCGAATTTCTAAATGAGCTAGTTATTGAGTGGAAGGGTGATGATGTGGTGCCAAAGGGTAGGTTTATTTCCTACCTTAAGGCCACAAATATGATCAACAAGGGATGTATTTACCATTTGGTCCGGGTTACGGACACCTATGCTGAGGCACCTACACTTGAGTCCGTGCCTGTTGTGAATGAATTTTTGGGAGTCTTTCCGGATGAACTCCCTGGGATCCCACCAGACAGGGAGATTGATTTTGGGATTGATGTGATGCCAGACACACATCCTATATCTATTCCACCCTACAGAATGGCACCGGCAGAATTAAAGGAGCTAAAGGAACAATTGAGAGATTTGTTAGAAAAGGGTTTTATTCGGCCAAATGTGTCGCCTTGGGGTGCACCGGTCCTTTTTGTAAGAAAGAAAGATGGGTCACTGAAAATGTGTATTGACTATCGGCAACTTAATAAAGTCACAATCATGAATAAGAACCCACTGCCAAGGATAGATGATTTGTTTGATCAATTGCAAGGTGCCAGTTACTTCTCCAAGATTGATTTAAGATCCGGGTATCACCAATTGAAGATCAGGGAGCGGGATATTCCAAATACAGCTTTTAGAACCCGGTATGGGCATTTATAATTTCTGGTGATGTCTTTTGGGCTAACAAATGCCCCAGAAGCCTTCATGGATCTTATGAATCGCGTTTTCAAGCCATTCCTTGATTCTTTTGTGATAGTGTTTATTGACGATATTTTGTATATTCATGCAATCGAGAGGACCATGCCGGTCACCTCAGGGCAGTGTTGCAGACTCTGTATCAACACCAGTTGTATGCAAAATTTTTGAAATGTGAATTTTGGCTCGAGTCTGTCACATTCTTGGGTCATGTTATCTCTAGTGAGGGGATTAAGGTTGATCCTCAGAAAATTTCGGCTGTGAAGAATTTGTTGAGGCCTACAACTCCAACAGAGATTCGCAATTTCTTAGGCTTAGGTGGATATTATAGAAAGTTTGTTGAGGGGTTTTCTACTCTTGCATTTCCATTAACTAAATTGACGTAGAAGGCAATTAAGTTCCAATGGTTAGATGCTTGTGAAAAGAATTTCCAGGAATTAAAAGCAAGAATTTCCAGGAATTAAGTTCCAATGGTATCGTTGATGTATTTTCCACCCGCAAACATTGGGGTGAGGCGGCATAGCCGCTTGTGTAGGTTCTTGGTACTGTGGTTATACATCCACCCACATACATTGGGGTGAGGCGGCAGGGCCGCTTGAGTAAAGTTATGGTATTGTACTTACACCTCCACCTGCATACATCGGGTGAGGCGGCGAGGCCGCTTTGTGTGAAGTTGGTTATAGAGGATCTCATCTTAAATCCTATAAATGTTATTGATAGCTCTTAATAAGCTTGCTCTGGTTTAAACGGTTATCTATATTATTCTATTGCCTCACTGGTTCATCATGTTCATCTTGTATTTCTGAATTCTTAAATTGGTGTTTAGTTTTCATACTAGTACTATTCGAAGGTACTAACGTCCCTTTTGCTGGGGGCACTGCATCCTTAAATGGATGCAGGTGGTTCTACAACAGGAGATATTGATCAGTGATAGCAGTACACCTTCTTCCCTGATGACTTGGTGAGCCCCACTTCATCCTGGGGTCATGTATCTTTTGTTCTTTGTGTATTCTGTTTGAGGTATAGCCGGGGCCTTGTTGTCGGCATTATCATTGTACTCATCTTTATCTATAAAGGCTTCTTAGACATAGTGTGGGTTGCATAATGGTGCTGGGGAAGTCAAACTCGTGTGTTGTGCTTGAATTACTATTTCTACTTCAGATTATGAAAAATGTGTTTGGAATTGATACTTTAAAATAAAGTAACTGATGGTAAGAAATTGGTATTGCAGACATGATCACTTTATTGGTTGATTAACGAAAACATATATATTCTCTTCATTCATGAGTGAGTTTAGGTAGAAGGAAATCTAATAGTCTTGCTCGGTCGGGTTCACTCAGTTGAGCGCCGGTCGCGCTCCTCGGTTTTGGGGCATGACAGTACATGTCATAAATGTTTTGAATATGCTGAGAATGTGGAATATACTTCTAATGACCTTCTTTTATTCTTTTGGGCATGCATACATTTTGGCCTGCCGAGTTCCTAAGGAACTCAGGCCCAAACCAGCTTTGCTGCATCTTTGAAGAGTCCAGTCTGCTATAGCCTCACCTCTCAAATTGCTGCGCCTACCTTATTGAGACCCAATCATCAGAGTCCAGTCTTTTCTCCCTTACTTCTTTCGTTACTGCTCATTATTTCCATAGCTTAGCTTACTGCTTTCATTATTTTTGCTTACTGCCTTTGTTGCCTTATTGTATTTCATTATCATGTATTCAACACTTATATATTAAATTATGTGCTTTACCTTCGTACTTTATATCATATGAAACATACGCAAACCTTAACTGATATAGGACTTAAGGGAATCAATTAGTAATTAATCTTCGCATCATTAGTTATAACTTGTTCATCTTGTACACTCACCTCTCTTAAAGATTTTTGAAGCTTAGGCCTCTAGTCAAAAGAAGCAACCCATTTTCAAAAGGAAATCAAAAAAAGAATCGTTCGTTTTTACTAACATGGAATGAAAATCTGATTTTCCTATAAAAGCAATGAGGTACTATCGCCTCAATTGAGTTTTCTTCAAAGATCGCTCCATTTAGATTTTTTAAACCAAGGTACATTTAGAATCACTTTCCTATGAACATCTTTTAAAATTACATTAGCATATATTCTTCAAAGTACTTACTTTCATAACTTAATAATTACAAGCCTTAAAATATAGACCACTTTCAAAACTCTCTTAACCTTCAATAACTCTTTTATAATCCCACATCCCTCTTAAATCTTACATATATACTTCCTTAATATATAGTGAGCCATGCCTTAGTAGTAATCAAACATAGTATAAATAACTGATTCCTTGAAATCAGTCTATGTCCTATGGAGCTATCTTAGGTAAATTTTAAGGGGTGCCTAATACCTTCCCCTTACAAGAATAAAAACCCTTACCCATAATCTCACCGGTTTATAGACCTATAATGAAGATAACTTAGTAATTAAATAGGTACCTTAGTATACCTTTAAATATTAGGTGGCGACTCTCTTTCATCAACAACAAAGAAACCACAAGTTGAATGCTGTCTTGACTAGTGCAAAATAGGGTACAACAACATGGCGACTCTGCCGGGGATATCACACTTAGGTTTTGACCTTAGCAGACTTAGACTAATTCGGCCTCTAGCTTTATACCTTGTTTGATTATAGTTGAAATTGCAATTACATGCTTACCTGCTTTATTTGCTCTTTATAATGCCTTTTATGATTACCATACTTATTGCTGCTACACCTTTGCATGTTACTGCTTTATACACACTGTCATCACATTTCTTCCAATCGAGCCTTGGACTTATTCTATCACACACAATGGCACGCGAGGGTTGTCTTTTACACTCCTCCGAACCTTTTTTTCAAAACTCTCTAGTTTCAGAGAATGGCTTTGTCAGGTCAACTGACATAACTTCTCGCAGATTTCAGTCCAACTCAAAGTAGGAAACACTCTACTCTAGTAAAATAGGTCATACTGCATAAACTTTAGGTGAGTCGGTCTTTGGTACCGACACACAATTAGGAAAGCCACCCCGATGTCAACGGGTCATGCACCCAACGACATAACTTCTGTGGAAAGACAAACAAACATGCCAAGACACTTATAGATCCGAAGCAAACACTTACCCATATATCTTTCTTTTACCCACCTCAGAAAATAGAAATCAACCAAAACATTCCTGAAATCATCATAGTAATGGGAGCACCACATAAGTTGAAACAGTGGTGGAAGAATATTCGTTGGGAACACGTAGATGAGGTTCGAACGCACCTGGGGGCATTAACTGCATTAATGAACATCCGAGCAGACAGGGTGCTCACTCGCCTATTGATAGAATTTTGGGACCCGGATAAGGTGGTGTTCAAATTTGTCGACCGTGAGCTGGTACCGACATTGGAGGAAGTCACAGGTTTCACGGAGCTACAGTTCAACGGAAGAAAGCTAGTATTGCCAGTTACTATGCCCGGTTACCGATTCTTGGATGCCTTAGGACTTGCCAACAACAGAAGCCTTAGAAGTATCGAGGACGGATGTGTGAACCTCGACCAGATGTTTGACAGGTTTGGGCACAATGAAAGCTACGAATGGCATGGGAGTTATAATGTTACCAGGTGACGTGGGAGAGTTTCAAGCCTATCACTTGAGCAATGGCACTGTTGGGATTATTGGTCTTCCCGTAGCGAAGGGGTCGTATCAATATCAATTATTACCAGTGGTCCTGGCAACCTTCCACGACAATCTTCAATCTACTTTGGTGCCAATGGTGTTAGCTGAGATGTTGAGAGCATTATCCGCATGTGCACGAGGGTATGATTTATTTAAGTGTTATAACTTGCTACTTCAGATTTGGGCCACTGAACATTTATTCTAGCGAGAGCCCACCATAGACTACTTCGTGGGTGTCAGCAATATGATCCGCATCCACAATAAAAGAATGACACACTGGATCTCCCTACATGGACAAGAAGAATGGAGGGAAACGCTGACCAATCTGATAGGAGAATGGATCAACTGGAAACTCTCTTGGTTAGGTGGAAGGGCAATCTTGAGGACTCCTCAAAAATACTTCATTGAGTTGATCGGACTAGAAGGCATTCCACCATACTCACCCCTACGGGTCCTCACACAATTCAGGATGATCTAAGATGTACCTCTGTGGACAAGGAAAATGCTATACGAGGATGAGTACAATGGCCAGATCCCAATTCCCAAGATAAGAAGACTGGAAGAAGAGTGGAATGACTTGGTAACAATGCCTATGGGTCAAAACGTATGGTGTACTCCCGAGTATTACGTCTGGATTAACGAAGAAGAAGAACTGGCCCGCTCAAGCAGATAAGGTATAGCCTGGTTAGAGGACGCAGTGGTTGCTTTGCATATTTACCATGATATCATGTTGTATTACCTGGTGACCACTTTAATGCACCGTCAGGTGGTCCCGGGATCCATTGACCACATGTTGCCACTGGCTGAAGGTGATGATCGGGTAGTGGAGTGCATCCAGATAGAGTCTAGCATAGAGCCATAAGAAGATCCGGATGAGGAGTCTTAATTCAACGATGATGAAGAGGAGTTTGAGGAAGACCCGAAGGAAGATCCGGAAAAGAAGCCAGAAGAAGAGAAGGACATGAGAACCAACTTAGGGGATGGTTACTAGAGTTGGTTGATTTCTCCTCTTTCCTACTTTGTACCTTTATCCCTAGTTTTCTCTTTTACTTTCCAAAAAGGGCAAGTTGTCCAAGCCCATGCTGTTCTATGAAACAATGATGTAACCCTTATTCCCACTTGTATCAGTCCAAATTATCAATGAAAATAAATTGCATCAGATCTAAATGTGTCATGTCTAAATATCTGTCAAATATCCGCAAATTATGCCTACCTTCGACAATGAGAGGTCCCCATGAATTCTAGGAACGTGCTAGCCGTAATGCACGAATTATCTCCTCTATGTGATTTCCTGCTCATATAAATAAAGAAACTGACTCTTGCCCTTTTTCTTTTCTTTATTCTTATGTTTCTTTTGCTTTACTATTACCCCAAAAAGAAAGAAAGGTGGTTTGTGTCGATCAAAACTGGTGGAACCACCATACAATCTAAGGTCAAAGGGAAATATGTCAGCCGCAGAAGACCCAACTGAACATGATCTGGTCATAGCTGATAGCCCGCAACGATCGGAGGAAAAATACAACACTAGGAATGACGAACATGTGGCTAGGATGGCCCAGGAAATGGAGTCCTTAAGGGAGGATGTACAACATATTAGAGAACTGGCGCACCTGGCCGTGACAACACTTCATCATCCACCTAGATTCCCTTCTTTGGATTCGCTTCCAAATCACTTTCCCTCCACATCACGCCAAAACAACAACACCCCAACTTTAACTCCCACCACTCAAATCATACCTCCAGTAACCCCTGCTAATCCACAAAATCCCCTTATTCACAATCTTTGTGTACCACAATATACTCAGACATCACAAAACCTGCCTATTACCACTAACGTAACTACCCCTCCTCGTGACGGAGTCACTTTCACCACTAACCAGCACATACCTGTGCACATGCCGCCACCCATGAGCGCTACGTTCCCCCTGTATATGCTGTTTCTGAACCTACCTTTATAGCACCTGTCACGGTCAGAGTGCCTTATGAGATTGATCAATACACCGAGATGGAGAGAGAAGCCAGCGTAAGCAAGAAGAGTCAGTATCTGAGCAGTTACAAATGTTGAGAAGGCAAATGAAAAGCCTCTAAATTGCCCTGGGAAGTAAAAGTTTGGACTACGAGGATCTGTGGATATGCCATCAGGGTACAAACCCCCAACATTCGATATCTTTGATGGGACGGGGGGACCTCACACACATTTGAGGGCATATTATGACAAGTTAGTCGGAGTGGGAAGGAATGAGAAGCTAAGGATGAAATTATTTATAAGAAGTTTGACGGGAGAAGCACTAACCTGGTATACCCGACAAGATCCGCGAAATTGGAGAACTTGGCAAGATATGACGGAGGACTTCATGAATCATTTTTGATTCAATACAAAGATCACTCTTGATCAGTTCTGGTAAACCTGCTGAAAGAAACATCCTAGTCGTTCCAAGAATATTCACTTTGGTATAGGTCGGAGGCTGCCATGGTGCAACCTCCGCTGGATGATAGTGAATTAACCAAGTATTTCATCATAGCCCAGGAGGGAATATACTTTGAAAAGATGATAGGAATGATGGGTCAAAAGTTTCCCGAGCTGGTCAAGATGGGAGATTTCTTAGAATATGGCATAAAATCTGCTAAAGTGCAATCCCTGGCAGCACTGTAAACGGCCAGCAAGGCCATCTAGACAGGGTCAATTTGTAGTGGAAAAAATAAGAAATAGGAGGTCTCAGCAATCGTCCCTTACTACCAACCCAACCCACCTCAGGGAAGCACCTCTTGTTCCCCAAACAACCACTCATCACCACCCACTTACGCTCCAATCTATAACACTCAGCCATATTAGCACCATCAACTACAATACAACCCTCTTCGATCCAACAACAACCAAAACCCACAACGGCCATATGCTCCTATCCAAACCATTACTCATCAGAACCGACCTGCTTATGCACCACGCCCTCATTCCAAATTTGAAGAGATGGGTCCTAGGACTTGTACCCCAATTACTGAGCCTCTGGCCTAATTGTTTTAAAGGTTGAGAAGAGCATGATTGATACACCCAATCGAGGGAAGGGTTCCTAAACATCCCTCCAAATATTTTGATGCCACTAAAAGATGCGTGTATCATTCCAATGTACCTGGGCACGATACTGAAGATCGTTTCAAGTTGAAAAATAAAATTGAAACCTTGATCAAGAGCGGAGCCATTTAGTGCACTCCGATACCATCTAATGTGAATCGCAACCCACTGCCAATTCATCGAAACCAGGGAGCTAACATGATCACATTAGACGAAGAATATGAACTGAAGGGAACAATTGTCACTATAGAAAATGCAGAAGCCGCAAGGATCCCTCCTCAAAAGGCTCCGATGATTACATTACAACTAAGACCTACAGTGACGGTTCAAACCTATCTGCAGCAACCTACCAATGCTGCTCGAGACGAAGAAGATGAGGAGTACAAAACCGTCCCATGGATACCAACAAAAGGGAAAGGCTAAAATGATAGACTCTGTTGTAGCCCACGACATGACTAGGTCTGGGAGATGCTACGCCCCTAAAGATGTCAATCAAGTAAACCCGGGGAGAGAACAAATTTCAAGGAGGAACATAACAAACCCAAAAGCCGCTGAGTTTTGGAAAAGAATGCCAAGAAAAGAGTATTCTGTGGAAGAGTAGTTGAAGAAAACTCCAGCACAAATATCTATCATGGATCTATTAATTAGCTTTGACAGTCATAAGGATGGCCCGTTGAAAGTACTAAGAGGGGTTAGTGTACTAAGTAACACCACTGGCGAGGCATTAGCCGTGGCAATTGGGAAAATGGTTCGAAGCAAACATGATCACTTTCAGAAGAGATGAACTTCCTATCGAAGGCACAAGTCACAACAAGGCTCTTCACATCACTAACAAATGTGGGGACAAAGTGGTGTCCTAGGTGCTGGTTGATGGAGGGTCAGGAGTCAACATTTGTGTGCTCTCCATCCTACGGGAGTTAGGAATTCATTTGAGGGAATTCAAGGAAAGCCACGTTAGGGTAAGAGCCTTTGATGGTTCGGAAAAAGGATGTTATTGAAGAAATTTATTTAGCTTTGCAAATCGGTCGGCCGATTTTCCGGTATTGTTCCAAGTGATGGATATTTCCTCTTCCTACAACTTATTGCTGGGCAGGCCCTGGATACATATGGCAGGGGTCGTGCCATCTACTTTGCACCAATGCATAAAATTCGAGTGGGGATTCTAAGAGATCATGGTTCATGGCGAGTGGGGTCACTCCGCCTATTTGGAGTATGCTACTCCATTCATTGATGGGCTAGACGGAGTAGCCTTCCACGCTGTGGAAATCATGCAGACTACACTGAACAAAATTTTGGAATGCAGTCACCGTATAGATCCAAGATGGCTATGAGGGAGATGATGAAATATGGATACAAGCCAGGAACAGGGTTGGGAGCCAAGTCATATGGAATCACAAAGCCAATTAAACATAATTGACAGAAAGGAAGGGCTTGCATAGCATATCAGCCTCCGGAAGGGAAAGCTCGCACTGTTAGCTCCGGGAAACAAGTTTTTGTGCCAGAGCATGTTGCAAGTCCCGCACAAAGTTTAGCACCCGAAGATGATATCATCGACGGGATGGGAAAGATATTCGTGAATATGATTGAAGAATGCTGTGAAGGAACTGACATCAAGACACCAACTATTAGGGATGCCGAACTAGGGGAAGAGCTACAGAATTGGACCGCCAGCCCATCTTTAGTTCACCGGGAGTCTTGGTAGTAAGGAACTGTAAAAGTTTTCTTTTGAAAAGAACATGGTCAATTGAGGCCTGTACTGTGTCTATACCTTTTTGTCATTTGCCTCTTATGAATGCTTAAGTTGTTCCCCTTTTGATAAAATAAAAAGAATCATTTTCCTAAATATTGCAACTTTGTTTTACCACTTTATTTATACTTAGCTTTTCTTTTCAGTAATCAAACCGATAAAAAATTGTGTTCCACGATTATGACATGTAACGAAACCGTTGAGCGCAACAACCCAAATTACGAGAAATATGATGAGAGTATGATGCTAGATAATCTCCCGCAGGAACTTGAGAAACTGGAGAGTAAAAAAAGAGCCCAACCTCGAAGAAATGAAAGTGGCCAATCTTGGAAGTGAAGAAGACGTAAAAGAAACTAGAATCAACATTCACCTAGAAGCCGAGCAGAAAGAAAAAAATGGTTGAGCTCCTCCGACAGTACGTCAATGTGTTTGTATGGTCCTATGATGACATGCCAGGACTAAGTACTGACATTGTCTCGCATCAACTGCCCACTGACCATACCAGACCGCCGGTCAAGCAGAAGTCCAGAAAGTTCAAACCTGATTTAAGTTTGATGATAAAGGAAGAAGTGACCAAACAGATAGAAGCAAATGTAGTAAGGGTCACCAACTATCCAAGATGGTTGGCAAACATCGTCCTAGTGCCCAAGAAGGACTGAAAGATTAGAATATGTGTGGACTACCGAGATCTCAACAAAGCTACTCCAAAGGATGATTTCCCCCTGCCAAATATCTTCATCGACAATTGCGCGAAGCATGAACTGCAGTCGTTTGTGGATTGTTTTGCTGGGTACCATCAAATCTTAATGCACGAGGAAGACACAGAGAAGACAGCTTTCACCATGCCTTGGGGAGTCTACTGTTATAGAGTTATGTCATTCGGTCTCAAGAACGCCGGCACCACCTACATGAGGGCCATGACGACCCTCTTTCATGACATGATTTATAAGGAGATTGAAGTGTATATGGATGATGTCATCATAAAAACTTGAAAGAGTTTATAGCACTTGGACGACTTGAGGAAATTTTTCGAACGCCTGCGAAGGTACAATTTGAAGCTGAATCCAGCAAAGTACGCGCTCGGAGTCCCCGCTAGAAAACTATTGGGTTTCATTGTAAGAAGGAAGGGGATAGAATTGGACCCATAAAAAATCAAAGCCATCTAGTAATTACCGCCACCAAAGAGCAAGAAATATGTCATGAGTTTCCTAGGCAGATTGAATTACATCAGTCATTTCATAGCCCAGTCCACGGTAATCTGTGAACCCATTTTCAAGTTGTTTAAGAAGGATGCTGCCACAAAATGGACGGAAGAGTGCCAAAAAGCCTTCGACAGAATCAAAGAGTATCTTTCAAACCCGCCAGTGTTGGTTCCCCCCGAACCTGGGAAACCATTGTTGCTCTATTTGTCAGTCTTGGACAACGCCTTCGGCTGTATGTTGGGGCAGCATGACGAAACTGGGAGAAATGAGCAAGTCATCTACTACTTAAGCAAGAAGTTCACATTATGCGAGGCCAAGTATACCTTGATAGAACGCACTTGCTGTGCTCTGACTTGGATTGCTCAGAAGCTAAGGCATTACATGTTAGCATACACCACACATCTGATATCTCGGCTTGACCCGCTCAAGTATATTTTTCAGAAGCCAATGCCTACCGGAAAGCTAGCTAAATGGAAAATTCTCCTCAGCGAATTTGACATTGTGTACATAACTCAGAAAGCTATCAAAGGACAAACTTTAGCCGATCACCTCGCCAAGAATCTAGTGGATGGAGATTACAAACCGCTTTGCTGGGGAGGATATTGCAAAATCATTCCCTGGATGGAGAATGTTTTTCGATGGAGCAACAAATTTCAAAGGAGTCGGAATTGGGGTATTCCTAATTTCGGTATCCGGACAGCACTACCCAGCATCAACAAAGATAAGGTTCCCTTGTACCAATAATATGGTTGAATACGAAGCGTGCATCCTTGGAATCAGAATGGTAGTCGACATGAACATCAAAGAACTTTTGGTCATAGGAGATTCTGCTTTGCCGATACACCAAATCCAAGGAGAATGGTCCACCAAGAATGTCAAGATACTTCCATACCTGCACTACGTGAAGGAGCTATGCAAGAAGTTCACAAATATTGAGTTCAAGCACGTCCCTAGGATTCAGAACGAGTTCGATGTCTATGATTCAGCATCCAGACAAGATCTACATCGACCCTATCGAGGTAGAGATCAGGGATCAACATGCCTATTGCTTCCATGTAGATGAAGAACCTGATGGTAAACCATGGTATCACGACACCAAGAAATTTCTTGCAACCCGAGAATACCTGGAGGATGCTACTAATGCTCAAAAGCGAGCCTTCAGGAGGCTGGCAAACCACTTTTTCCTCAACGGGGAAGACTTGTATAGGAGGACCCTAGAATTAGGTTTGCTGAGATGTGTAGACGCCACTGAAGCAACCGGACTGTTGGAAGAAACACATGCAGGGACGTGCGAACTCCATATGTGTTCACATTAGCCAAGAAGATTTTGAGAGCTGGATACTTTTGGATGACTATGGAAAGCGATAGTATCCGCTACGTGCAGAAGTGTCACCAGTGCCAGATTCACGGAGATTTCATCTGGGTTCCACCAAATGAGTTAAACATAATGGGTTCAGCCTGGCCATTCGCCGCCTGGGGCATGGATGTGATTGGACCCATAGAGCCTGCAACATCAAACAGACATCGTTTCATCTTGGTGGATATTGACTATTTCACCAAATAGGCCGAGACATCTACTTACAAGGCCGTCACAAAGAAGGTAGTGATGGATTTTGTCCGAAACATCATCGTCTGCAGATTTGGGATACCAGAGTCTATCATCGTTGACAATGCCGCTAACATGAACAACGACCTCATGAGAGAAATCTGTGAGAATTTCAGAATCATCCACCGCAATTTCACAGCTTACGGACCGCAAATGAAAGGGGTAGTTGAGGCAGCCAACAAGAATATCAAGAGGATTCTGCGAAAGATAGTAGACAATCATAGACAATGGCACGAGAAGTTACCTTTCGATTTACTAGGTTATCGAACTACCATGAGAACATCCATTGGGGAAACACCATATATGTTGGTATATGGCACTGAAGCAGTGATACCCGCAAGGGTAGAGATACCATCCTTAAGAGTCATTCAAGAGGCAAAACTGGACGACGTAGAGTGGATACAGATCAGGCAATAACAAATCATGCTCATTGACGAGAGAAGAATGGATGCGGTATGTCATGGTAAATTATATCAGAACAGGATGGCTAGTGCATTTAACAAAAGAGTGAAGCCTCGTCAATTCACACCGGGGCAGTTGGTTCTAAAGAAAATCTTTCCCCATCAAGAAGAAGCCAAAGATACGTTTGCGCCAAACTGGCAAGGTCCTTATGTGGTTCACCGAGCACTATTGGGTGGAGCTCTAATCTTGGCAGAAATGGATGGAAGAGTCAACACGAAGCCTATCAACTCAGACGCAATAAAGAGGTACTATGTCTGAAGAAAAATAGGGTTAGATTGTTGATGTAACAGGACTACATTCAACCTGACTTCCCATGGAGGGATACGTAGGCAACCCACATAGCGTTCAGTTTCTCTCCCCCTTTCTCTTGTAATAGAAAACCAAATATCACTTTTGTATGTTGCTCAGGAACTACGCCGACTTGATTTCCTCAGAAAGGAATACGTAGGCAATCCTCATCGGATTCAGTCATCTTTTATAATTGAACTACGCTATGGCCTGATTCCACTTGAATACGTTAGTTGTATGAGTCAGACTCATCAAATTTCATTCTTAATCTCATTATTTTTGCATCTACTATAATCGAACTACGCTTTGACCTGATTCCATTTGGATACGCAGGCTGCCTGAGTCAGGCTCGGCCATCTTCATCCATTTTGGATACGTAGGCAACCTGAAAGGGTTCGATCATAACCTTAGGAATGCCTTTGTAATGCATTAGTTCAAAATTAGGACATAGTCGCACAATAAGTAGCCGCGTTGTCAAAGACGTCACGAGAGAACAACATCAACAGGATGCAGTTTTCAAGATAATAAGTTCGCGTGTGGAGAACCTTTCGTAACATGTCATAATCCAGAATGATGACATTTGCCTTAAAAGAAACAAGTATTTTCAAGATGTCTTCTAAATATATATATAGTAATTTGTTCCATCTACCGGACTTCGTGGCACGATCATGTTCAAGGCCGGGGTAAACCAACACTGTGGTCGACACAAACCAACTTCCCCCCTTACTAAGAAGTTTTCTTTGAGTGCAAGGTCAACATGGAGTAAGGAAGCTCTAGGACCACACTGGGGCAAATGATGGACCCGCCACTTGCCTAAGATTATCTCTTTTACTTCTTCTCTTAGAGTTTTAGGTATAGCTAGAGATAACTTTTGAATCCTTTGCAGGTACCTCAGAATCAGACAGCTGATACGAAAATTTGTACATAGCGAATCGCTTGATCAATTAATCGGAGCATCTTGTACAAAACGAGCCATCGACTTCACCAATCGAAGTCCTATATATAAAAAACCGCCTGCTCAACTAATCAGAGCATCCTGTACAAACGAGCCATCAACTTCACCAAATAAAGTCCTGTATATAGCAAACCGACAACTTAATTAATCGGAGCGTACTGTACAAATCGAACATCGGCTTCGCCAACCGGAGCCTTGTATATAACAAACTATAAACTTCGCCAACAAAGAAATTCACATCATCGCTCCATCATCACGGACTCTGAAATAGACAATCGCAAACCTCGTCATCAACGTTCTGCCAATCTATGGCCGCAACCTAGCTTCGTAGTCAAGAGTATCTCTTGGGCATGATTTTATTTATTTGCTATTACTATGAATGTTTTAACGTTTTGTTCGTGCAGTTTTAGGCATGATTATGGTTTTAATCAATCATTCTCGAGTGGAGAATTCTTTACATTTCAGTGCAAAGATCTCCCAACAAGCGGACACGCACTTTACAAATCAAGCTCTCCCGACAAGCGGAGACGCACTTTACCAATCAAGCTCTCCCAACAAGCGGAGAAATTTTTCAAATGCTCCGACAATTGCGGAATGGTACACAGCCTGACTAACAAATCGAGTCAAGATCAGGTATCCCATCATCCCGATCCCAAATAATGGCTCGCCGGCAGTCAGGCATCATCATCCCTGTATCATTTACATCACATCTTAATATATTCTGCATTACAATATATTGGTATGCATGTATTTCATTTATTTTGCAGGGACAAACACCGTAGCGGGGAACTTTTTCTTAGCAGCAGACCGAACTACAATGCTATGGGAACAACCAACCCAGTAGCGGGCCTAAGATCCCATCTCAAGACGATCAGCGAGCTCAAAATTTTGAATCATTCAAACCAGGCCGCAAAATTCAAGATACCCTGAGTGACCAATCTCTTCCATCTCACCGTATCATCACAATACGATACTGGGACAATTCCTGCCAGTGCCACTTCCCCAAAGTCCCTACTCCAGTACTACATAAGGCCTGATCCCCGATAAGCCCGAGGTATGTAAGTAATTCAAAGCCAAAATTCGGCCCAATATTCCCAAATCTTCTAGATTCTTCCTCAATTCAATCCGGCAATTCACCAACCTCATTTCCTACAATACATGTCTAAAAGTCTGGACAAAATTGGCTTTGGTTCAATTTCTTTGCTCGAAAACTCTTTCATCATCTCCAGTCAAAGAGAGGCAGCTGTTGACGGCCAATTTTAATCCTTCCTTTTAAATTAATATATTTATACTTAATAATTTACAATAAATATTTTCAAAGTATTTTTCAATAATAAATATCTATTAGTTTCAAAATTAATCACGTTATATTGACATTATGTAGTTACAGATATAATTACTATTTTAGGTTATTAAAAATAATTTCTATACGAAGGTTTTATAATTAATTCAATAAATTATTTCTTAAATTTTTAGTTAATTAGTTTACTATTTCAATAATTCAAAATTAATGTCCTAACGAAGTATTTTTAAGAAATAATTAATTAATTGTTGTAGTTGATAGTATTTAACAATTATAATTTTTACTATATTTTATTGAAATAATTAAGTTTATTTAAATTAATTTTAAAAGGGATAAAGACTAAAAGGCTACGATTGAAATTCCTTAACTAATTACAGAGTGGCTATTAGTTAAATTATTTTAGCCCAAATACAAAGCCCAATCCGAAATCCAAACCAAACACCCATCTCATTTGCCACCTTGGTGATCCGCGACACCCTCTCTTAGCCAATGAGAGCACGCCATCTCACTTGCCTCTCTCACTCACAAAGAAAGCACATACAATCTGGGCCATCTGTTTATTTGATCGACGACCCATGTTTTATCTCTTGTTTATTCTTTAATTTAAAAACCTCGTGCCAACTATTGACAACCAATTTTGATCCTCCCTTTTAAATTAATTTATTTATACTTAATAATTTACAATAAATATTTTCAAAGTATTTCCAGTAATGAATATCTATTAGTTTCAAAAATAATCACGTAATATTGAAATTATGTAGTTACAAATATATTTTCTATTTTAGGTTATTAAAAATAATTTCTAGACGAAGGTTTTATAATTAATTCAATAAATAATTTCTTAAATTTAGTTAATTAGTTTACTATTTCAATAATTCAAAATTAATGTCCTAATGAAGTATTTTCCGTGGCTATTAGTTAAATTATTTTAGCCCAAATACAAAGACCAATCTGAATTATACAAACCAAACACCCATCTCATTTGCCACCTTGATGATCCGCGACACCCTCTCTTAGCCAATGAGAGCACGCCACCTCACTCGCCTCTCTCACTCGCAAAGAAAGAACATTCAATCTGGGTCATCCGTCTATTTGATCAATGATCCACGTTTTATCTCTTATTTATTCTTTAATTTAAAACACTTCTTCATATTCATCTCAACCGTCAAAGCCTTAGAGATCCAACGCTCCATGTATTTGTCATTTTAAATTGTTAAAGCCTGAATTATCAGGGCCTTTGATCTAAAGATCCAACGGCCCAAATCTCCCTCACCCATTTTATCCCTAGAGACGAACTATCCCAACCCCAAAAACCCTAATCATTCTGTATTGACCATGCTGCCCCCCTTTCCTTTTTCTCTCCTCTTTCTCTCGTCCTTCCAGTCTCCATCAATCACAAAACCTTTCACAAATCTGTGCAAGGTCAACAAATCAACCATGGATTCATTCTTTCTATCTTCCCAGATCGCGAATCTCGCCGATTTTATTTCCGCTTCATCACACAAATTCAAAATCCCCAAAGCTTAACCCTAGACTCAAAGACGAAAGTTAAATCACCCGGGTTCTGCTATGTTCTTTCAAATCGGAGCTTGAAATTACCTTTTGCCTCCTGAAGTCCGTGAATCCTGCTGCAAATTCTCTTTTTCAATCACAAAATTCAAATATCTAAATCCTGAAACCCTAGACCCAAAGAAGCAATATCAAATCTCCGATTTGCCTTTGTGTTTTGTCAAATCGGAGCATGCATAGAGTTCCTTCTCAGAGTTCATCATGAGGATTCGATGTCTAGAGGTCAAACTGAGTGACCTCTGGACAATAAAGTTTAACCGATGGCCCTCTGCCTTCAACGATCAATCTCCCTTCTCAGGTAAAAATCTTCGATGTTTTCCCCTCTACTCTTCTCTGATTTCACTCATATTGCTCACATCATCAGCTCGTCGTCATCTTTCTCTATCTAATTTGAATTTCGTTGAAACCCTAGAGCCTTAAATGGCACTATAAATAGGGCTTTAATATTCTCACCTATCATTACGAATCAACAACGAAAATCACGAATCAACCACCTAACACTAAAAAGAAACACACACACAAACACTAAGAAGTTTAGGATTCCAAGCCTTAGGTTTTCTTACTATTTTCTTTTCTTTTGCTGAGTACTATCACTGGTCTAAACATGAGTTTTCTGGGGTCTTAAGCAACTGAAAAGAGCTCTCGTTTGGTCTGCTGCTCTCAAAAAGGTTAGCACATCTCTCATTCTTCTCTTTTGTTCGTTTTCTTTGAATGCTACAAGCATGCCAGTTAGGTTCTGAGTATTACAATTGTTTTATGATGTTCAGTTTGTTAATGTTTCATGTTCTGTCATCTTAATATCTGCTTGTGATTAGTTGTCTTGCTTTGAGTCTTTAATCAATGACTGATTAAACCATTAATTGATTCCTGCTGGTCTCTGTTCCTGAGTTTCCAACAATCCACATGTTTAAGTTATTATATGTTCATGTTCACAAGAACCTCATAGCCTTTATTGGCCTGTAGTAACCTTTATCCTTATCTGTTGCATCTCTGTAGTTGTTTGTGAGTTATTTTTAAAGTTGAACTTATTATCTGATAACCATGACTAAGATGAATCCAAAGGTGTTAAGTTTATATCCTCTATTCTCTAACCTTAAGCAGGTAAGTGTTTATATGCTTTCTTCTCTACTTATGTCTGTTAGACTGTTTCTGAGTTTCTACTATGGTCCTTCATTTTTGTTTAGTTACTTGTTTTTTCTGTTGACCTAATCTTGTTTGAACTAAACGTCTCCTCTCTTCTCCCAATAATTCTATTGTACACATCTGTTAAGGCTAAGTTATCTTTCCTCATAATATGATCATAGTCATGTTTCTTTCTCTTTATTATAAAGACTGATAATTGGTTAGACTGAACTTAACTGTTTTCTTGATTAGTCAACACTGTCATATCTCCTATATCTTATCTTTAGGGTTATCATTCATATTTGAAAAGAGGGCATGCATTTTATCTTTTAAGATTGTCTTCCCTTAAAGGACCTAGTTACTCTGCTATAACTAATTGATAACTTGTAAAAATAGAGGCATGATCATCTTTGTATTCTTGTACTAACCTAGACTTAAGTTTGAGTTAAACCTTTCATGATGCAATGCCTTTCCCTTATATGTAACTTTTGCTTAATCTAATTCTACAAAAAATGTGTAAGGTTTCCCTTGTCTACATAAGGTCATTGATGATCTGGAATGTTTAAGTAGCTAACTTAATACTGCATGCTCTTGCTTAGCTCCTGATTTTATGTGTTGTCCAGAACTACCCTAGTTCTTGCTCTCCTGATAACTTTAAAACCAAATCCACTCGCTAAGTCTCATAAAGATCCTTGCTGATACTATATGATCTTGATGATTTGTTTGAAGCTAATACTATTAAGAGTATGATTCTGTAGAAATCCTTAGGGATTCCATGTTGTAGTCTATAAATTTGTGGACCTATTGAGAAAGTTGATCATGTCCTAGATATCTTTGAAACCTCTGTATATGTTGAGTTGTTGTTGCATAGCTTTACTTTTCCTTGGAATATTCCTCTGCTCCAAATTTAGACTTTTGAAATATGATTATGATGCTTCTTCCCCTCACCTATATGTGTTTAAAGTTAGATCTTTATATTCATCTGATATATGTTTGTTTGGTATCTAATGTAAACTATATGTTCTTATGTTAGGAGGGAAAGTATATATTTTGTAGTAGGTAATTCTATAGCATTTAATTTACATTGAAAGGGTCTTGTTGGCATTTAAACCCGTAAGAAAAATATGTTGTTAGTGTTTAAGGGTTTATGGGAGTGGAGTTCGACTCTAGGTTGGGCTTCCCTCCCCGGCACAAGCATTGCCTTGGGCCTTGAGTCCCTTGGGAATTTTGAAGTGTCGGGGGATCCAAAGGGAGCATCGACCTTGAGTGGAGTTTCCTCCTTAGCCCTAAATTCATTGACGCATTTAGTTCTTTGGGCGTTTAATGTTTAATGACAACGAAAGGTTTTCAATATGAATTATTTGCTAAGTAGAACCACCACATTAATATAATTTCCTACAATATTGATTATTTTCTTGTTCTAATTGTTAGTTTAATGTACATGTCATAAATGTTTTGAATATGCCGAGAATGTGGAATATATTTCTAATGACCTTCTTTTATTCTTTTGGGCATGTATACATTTGGGCCTGCTGAGTTCCTAAGGAACTCAGGCCCAAATCAGTTTTGCTGCATCTTTGAAGAGTCTCGTCCGCTATAGCCGCGCCTCTCAAATTGCTGGGCCTACCTTATTGAGGCCCAATCATCAGCGTCTAGTCTTTTCTCCCTTACTTATTTTGTTGCGGATCATTATTTCCATAGCTTCGTTTACTGGTTTCATTATTTTTGCTTACTGCCTTTGTTGCCTTATCATATTTCATTATTATGTATTCAAAACTCATATATTAAATTATGCGCTTTACCTTTGTACTTTATATCATATGAAACATAGGCAAACCTTAACTAATATAGGACTTAAGAGAATCAATTAGTAATTAATCTTAGCCTTGTTAGTTATAACTTGTTCATCTTGTACACTCACCTCTCCTAAAGATTTTTAAAGCTCAGTCCTTTAGTAAAAAACAACAGCCCATTTTCAATCAGAAAAAGAATCGCTGGTTTTTACTAACATGGAATGAAAATTTGATTTTTCCCATAAAATCAATGAGGTACTGTCGCCTCAAGTGAGTTTTCTTCAAAGATCGCTTCATTTAGATTTTTTAAACCAAGGTACATTTAGAATCACTTTCCTATGAACATCTTTTAAAATTACATTAGCATATATTCTTCAAAGTACTTACTTTCATAACTTAATAATTACAAGCCTTAAAATATAGACCACTTTCAAAACTCTCTTAACCTTCAATAACTCTTTTATAATCCCACATCCCTCTTAAATCTTACATATATACTTCCTTAATATATAGTGAGCCATGTCTTAGTAGTAATCAAGCATAACCGATTCTTTAAAATTAGTCTAAGTCCTATGGAGCTACCTCAGGTAGATTTTAAGGGGTGCCTAACACCTTCCCTTTAGTAAGAATAAAAGACCTTACCCATAATCTCACTGGTTCGCAGACCTATAATGAACATAACTTAGTAATTAAATAGGTACTCTAGTATACCTTTAAATATTAGGTGGAGACTCTCTTTCATCAGTAACAGATAAACCACAAGTTGAATCCTGTCTTGACTAGTGCAAAATTAGGTGAAATACCAACACCCGAACAATCCGCCCAACAGGTCCACAAGTGTCATAATCAAAATAGCATAACATACCAACAATTGTCACTAAGACATAAATATAATTTACAATCCGCCAACATAGTGCACAAGGACAATTCAATAAGGAAATGTGGATGGGTGTTCAACATATAAGCATGAAAGCTAACTCAAATTAGCAACAATCTCACAAACGGCCAACTTGATCAATTAAGAAATTAAAATCCTAAAACATGATCTCTAGCATGGAACGTAAACTCAAGTAAACATCCAAAGTGAAATCACGTAAAGTAGAGATCTCAAAAACAATAAAGCGATAAAAATAATCTCAAGTCAAGTCCGTGATGGTAGGCTATAATCTCGTGTTTTAGTCACTTATTGCACTCTAATTCACTGCACTTTATTTGTGTTTGAGCTTTAATTGGTAGTGTTTTGAACTTATTGTGTATTTTATGCCTTGTAGGAGTGATTTCGAGTTATGTAGATGTTGTGGAGTTAATTTGAGCTATTTGGAGCTTTGAAGTCTGAGTAAAAGCCCAAGGGACTATGCCGGGATCGTGTTCATGGGTTGAGGACCAAGTCTGGATGTCAAAAATCAAGTTTGGAGTTGTACTCTAAGAATTTTGCACTACTGTGGCGCGTGGGGCGGCGCATGGTGCGCCGCAGCAGTGTATTTTTGGCTGCCTGACAGAAGTTGATCTCTCTATATTTCCCCACCAATGCCCCTCATGGTGCGTCGCCCCATGCGGTGCGCCTGTGCAATATTTACAGAGTGAAAATCCTATTTCGACTAGGAAAGGGTGATTTCATCTGAGCCCGACCCTACTTGGTATAAATACATGGAAAAACATAATTTTCTGGACTTCTGACATACTTTGTACCTAAGGAGGCTAAGAAAGAGTTGGAAGAACACAAGCACAAGGATTTCATCATTCCTTCCTCACTCAAGACCCGAGTTTGGATTGAATTTATATTTTCAAATAATTTAATTTTATTTGTGATGAATTGCTCAATATCCATAGAGTAGTTCCATTTAGGATTTGATGGAATTGATGTATTGATGATTGTTTGTGGGTTATAACTCTAGTTTCATGTATTGAAGCATTTTTGGATGATTTAATTGTTGCATCTATATTCACTTGTTCATATAATCGAGAGAGGCATAACTTGTGATATCTTTGCATTATATTGTTGGTTGAGTTCATAGATTCTTCTAAGTAATCGAAAGAGACTAGTTGAATCATTGATTAAACGTAGTTAGGAAAATAATTGAAAGAGATTTTTCTAAAGACCAATCCACTACGCATTCTTGCATATCTTTACGTGCTTAAATTGGTTCATCTTGTGAGGTTAAGACTTAATCGAGAGAGGAGTTTTTGCTGAATGTTTGAACTAATAATTGAGTGAATTCGAGAGACTCACTTGAACATTAGAAGTGAATTATCTAAAGTTAGATCCTGAACAATTATCTTGCACCTATCCTATCAAAACCCTATCTTCTCCCATTGATAACCTTCTTTGCTTGTTCCTTTTTTCGATTGTCATTAGTCAATAGCTTTAGATTCTTAGTTAATTTTAATTAGACATCATATAAATCTCAACTGTTGATCATCTTGGATAACAACCAAGCTAGAAATTATAAGAATACCGTTTAAATCCAATTCTTGTGGATACGATATTATACTATACTATATTTCATTAGCGAGCAGAATTTAAGTGTGTATTTTGCGCTCGTCAGTCCAGTCATAAAATCACACATACGATCGTGTGCACACTCATCACCTCGTGTACACATCATTCACACAAATCACAAATAAGCAACTAAGCCAATTCCTAAGGGGTAATTTCCCCACACAAGGTTAGGCAAGATACTTACCTCAAATAAGCTAAATCAATACTCTAAGTAGATCTTCCCGCATGAAACAACCTCTTTACAGCTCAAATATAGCCAAAATAACTTAATAATATTAATAAAAGCCATAGGAAATAATCCCAAACGATAAAGCTACGATCTTCATTTAATTATGCAAAAGTCAACCCAAAAGGTTAACCCAGGGCCCGCATCCTGGAGCTCGAAAAAACTTAAAAATTCCGAACACCTATTCAAATACGAGTTCAACAATACCAATTTCATCCAATTCCGGCCTCAAATCGACCTTCAAATCATCATATTTCATTTAAAAACGTTTTTACTAAAATCCCTAATTTCCCTTACTTTGATTCATCAATTAAATTCTAAAACAAAGATGGAATCATGAATAACAACCAAATACAAGTAAAAATTACTTACCCCAATCCGAATCTTGAAAATCTCTTCCAAAATCGCCCAAATACGAGTTTTATAACTCAAAATGTGATAAATTAACCAAAACCTTTGAAATGAACTGTTAAAATAAGACTGCCCAGTGGTTCCCTTCGTCGATCGTGGGACTAGCATCGCGATCGCGAAGAAAAATTCCAATACTGCTCAAAAGTCCTCCTTCGTGAACACGGTCTGGAGCCCGCGAATGCAACTCTCGTCTGCACTGGCTTATCCGAACGCGGACAACAACACGCGAACACAAAGGCCAATCACTTGGCGTCCCTGTCTAGCTCACCCTCAATGCGAACGCGACGCACAAGACACGAACGCGAAGAACACTTCACCTAGGCTCTGCGAACGCGACAACAACCTCGCGAACGCGAAGAGCAAATTGTCAGCCACACAAATAACACTCTGCGATCGTGATGCTTCATCCGCGATGAACACTAGAACACCAAAAAATTCTGCAGCCCAAGCATGAGAGAAAAGATCCGAAACTCATCCGAAACACACCCGAGGCACCCAGGACCCTGTCCAATCACACAAACTAATCCTACTCGAGGCCTCAAGTCACATCAAACAACATCAAAACTATAAATAGCACCTTAGTTCAAGCCTAATAAACTAATGAACTTTCAACTTCCAAAACTCATGACGAATTATATCAAATCATCTTGGAATAATTTCAAATTTTGCATGCAAGTCCCAAATGACACAACGGACCTATATCAACTCCCAAAACTAAAATCCAAGCCGGATATCAACAAGGTCAACTCCTGGTCAAACCTATTAACCTTCCAAACATTCAACTATCCAACTTTTGCCAATTCAAGACAAAACAACCTAGAAACCTCCAAATCCAATCCGAATATACGCTTAAGTCCAAAATTACCATCCAAACCTAGCGGAACCATCAAAACTCCTATCCAATTTCAAATATACAAAAGTCAAACTTGGTCAACTTTTCCAACTTAAAGCTTCTAAAATGAGAATCATTCTTCCAAATCAATCCCGAACCGCTCGAAAACCTAAACCAACCATATAGCAAGTTATAATATAACATATGAGACTACTCGCAACCTAGAGCCACTAAACGAAAATGCAAATGATCAAAATGACCGGTCGGGTCATTACATTCTCCCCTCTTATATAAACGTTCGTCCTCGAACATGCCAAGAGTCACTCCAGGGCCATCAAATCACTGTATAGTCTCACCATACTCGTACCCACGATGATCCCACATCACCTAAATCTATATAAGAATGTCAACATAATCTCGACTGAAGAGTATCCTTTTAACCTCAACCGACAAACCTTAGAACCAAATCTCATCACCCAGGCCTCCTTCTATGCCCCGTTTCTTACATATACACACTGTGTCAACCCAAACCAGCTTCAACAAATCATGAATAAATCCACAAGTTATAACCACACGATATAACCCATCGATCATAAGTCCATAACAACATCTCCGACCATAATAGATGTCCATTACCGAACCCGACACTGGTAAATAACCTCATATCAACTAGGACCTTGTCCAAAACCTTCACCACACTGCTATGGATGTCAAAAACATGTAGATATCATAACAATTCACCCAATCAACAAGTATTGAAGTTCTCTCGCCTGACAAGAACCAATGCCAAGCTCCAAGCTGATCAACGGCATTCTTATCCAGACATACCTTATCCAAGTCCGATCGCACTAATCTCAGGTCCAATGATATCATCTCATCCTGTAAAAGCTGTTCGACCGACAAGCCACACCAAACACCACCTAGTTACATACATTGCAATCCGCACCCAACAAGCAACAACTCAAACATAACTGAAGGTAGAAAGAGAAACACATGAGAAAACTATTCGATAAGTCCAACATGTACCACTCTCTATCCGCACCCTACTACGAATCCATCCAACGAGGAAGAAACAATACACACGAAATAACCACAATGAATCTCATCCTAACATAACCCCACCGCGACACGTAGCCCGATCCAAACATACCAATCCACATGGAAACACAAGGATTCCATTCTCAACTCAGAATCACAAGTACGAACAAAATCTCATCAAACGAAAACCTTTACCTAACTCTATCCTGTGGACTAAAATCACAACATGTAACAGACTTCCCATGCCTGTAGAGCACCACAACTGCAAGTAGTGGCCAAACCATCTAAAATTCATGTCAAAACCCACCATATTAAGTAACAAAATGTCAATCCTAGTCTTATAGCCCTTAATAATGACCATACAAGAATGATAAACATGGTCCACCATAATAGAAACCCCAACATGTGTAGACATATAACAAGAGTATCCCAAAGAATTACGAGATACACCCAAATATGAAGCAAAATAGGATGACACATACAATTAAGTAGCACCCGGATAAAATAAAACTGGTGCATCTCTATGGAAGACCAAAACAATACCTAAAATGACAGCATCTAGTGTGGTGGCCTTAGTCCTACCAGGAAAAGCATAATAACGGGCCTGGCCTCCCCCTCTAGGACGCCCTCTACCCGCCTGTCTCCCACCTCTAGCTGGTTGTGTAGGTGGGGTAGCATCTGTAGCGGAACCCATAGCCTGAGTACTCTTCTGAGGCACACGCGCCAGAAGTCTGGGGAAATCTCCCACCATGTGCCTGATATCCGCATGCTCAAAGTAACCTCTTTGCTAACGTGGCTGTAGGAGCTATCCGGAATAAGTGCTCTAGGACCCATGGATAATTGGAGCACCACGTGAAAACTAAAATGTAGACTGATTTGGCTAACCAACAAAACCTCTACCATGACGCGCCATGCCCTAAAAATAGGGACCAGTAGATCCTCTAGGTCCACGGGGCTTCTTAGCCTCCATATCCTCCTCCTCTAGATCATGGATACGCTCTAACCACCTAGCGATCTCCACAACCTGATAAAATAGAGTATCAATCTTCTGTCCCATGCCATCCTAAGTCTGGGACCATAACTGAGTCCCTCAATATATGAGGACCCTCTCTCTAACAATGAAAATAAAAGTAGGTGCATGACGAGATAACTCAGCAAACCGCATAGCATAATCTGACACAATCATAGTCCCCTGGCACAACTGCTCGAACTCGGTGCACAATGCATCCATAAGGGTCTATGGAACGAACTCCCTCAAAGAGAGATTAGTGAACTGCACCCAAGTAAGTGGCGCTGCATCAGCTGACCTACTCTCCTCATAATCCCACCACCATCTATATGCCGGCGCTGTTAGCTGGAATGTAGTAAGGGCGACCTCGCTCAACTCCACTATGCCCATAGCGCACAGAATACAGTGATACTGGTCTAGAAAACCCGTGCAACCTCAAAGGTTATGCCACTGAAAGTAGGAGGTAAATACTTCTTGAACCTTTCTAACCTCTTCTGCTCCTTCTCTGACGCCACCGGCCAGACCTCAGGCTGAACCACAATCATGGGTTGCACCGGCATAACACCCGGAGCCTAATCAACATGAGCCAGCTACTCTAGAGTACGGGCGGTGGGAGTCTGAGATCCTTCCCTATCATGTGAATTAGCTGGTGCAACTGAGATCAATCCCGCCTAAGCCAAGGTACCAAACATGCTCAGAAAATGCGCCAAAGTCTACTGAAGTCCAGGGGTAGCAACAGGCGCCTCGGGTGCCTTCCCCCCAACCGGAGCTACTGGTGGCTCCTCACCTGCTGCTCTGGCAGGTGCTTTAGCTGCGGAATGTGCCCCTCTCTGCCCCGGCCCCTAGCAATACTGGCCCTGGGACAACATCATTAGTAACTACAGCTTGTGTCCTGACCGTCTGTGAGGGATTAAAAAGATAAGGGCTCAAACTCCGAAATCAATAAATTCGCACGACAGGAATAAAAGAAGTGGAATTTTCTAATAGTTCCGTAGCCTCTTGAAGATGAGTATAGACGTCTCTGTACCGATCCACAAGACTCTACTAAACTTACTCGTGACTCATAGAACCTATGAACCTGGAGCTCTGATGCCAACTTTTAACAACCCAAAATCCTACCTTAAGGATCGTGATGGCACCTAGTCTCTAAAACTTTGTAATCCGATTACTTATCAATTTATAAAGTAATAAAGACATGATATACTGAACAGAGTTAAACATAAATACATAAATAAATGTGATACAAGCCAACAATGCAATAATCACCACATATCCCAGAACTAGATAGTACAGAGTCACGAACTCTAACTGAATACATAGAAATATCGCAAAATACAATACTATTCGGATAGAGAATTTGATAGTATAAATGTAAGGAAGAGAATCCAAGGGATTGCGATGATCAAAGAAGCTCTACCTTGAATCCTTGCGATCAAAGAAAACTCTCACAGCCTGGGTCTGCTATCTCCAAGACCCTGCACAAAAATATGTAGAAGTGTAGTATGAGTATATCATGATCGGTACGTAGTAAGTATCAAGACTAACCTCAGTAGAGTAGTGACGAGGTTCAATTCAAGACACTCACTAGTCAAAATAAAGTGCAAAAATATCAAAGATTGGCAACAGGAAGAATAACAGAAGGCAATAACTGTAATCTCATCAGAACAAGTAATAATAATTTAATACAAGTAAAGGTTCTATTTAAGCAATAAGTCATCAAATAGGATAGCCCACATAAGGCACTTGTGTCCACATTATCAATCATCCTCGCACGACAAAGACCTCGTGTCACAACATAAGCCACACTCCATACGACAAAGACCTCTTGCCACAATATAAGTCAGACTTGCACGGTGAAGACCTCGTGCCACATAATAAGTCACACGTGCACGACAAAGACCTTGTGCCACATAATAACCCGAGTTCATATCAATAGCCAATTAACACATTCAAGAGACTTTTCGGGAATCAACATAGTAAAGCATGATAATAACTTTCTTTTATTTCAATCCATTATGCTATCAACAACTCAATAGAATATGAGATAACAACCCTATGTAGGTAAATTTAGCTTGGCAACCAAATCATCAAGTAATAATAGAGACATAGTTTAGCATGTTAGGAACAACGCAACAACACATGTAAAAATGCATGACACATATAAAGAAGTCATACACACAAACAAGGATGCTCTGTTTTCACCATCACACAAACGTCATCAACAAAACTCCCCCAAGCCATCACATATCATCCCCAAATCATATATCATCTTCAATATGCTATCGTTATCTCACCACGTGCACAACAAATCAAGTGAATGCCCACCTTATCTCATCACATGTGTTTTAACAATCATCCCACCTTGTATCGCAACATATGCAAACTTGATATATAGCCAACCTTGTCTCGCCACTTATGCAATATCAGTAATAATAATAATATCACACAAGAAACTCGTATCAGCAGCCGAACAATCCGCCCAATAAGTCTACAAGTGCCATAATCATAACAACACAACACACCAACAATTATTACCAAGAAATAATTCATAATCCACCAAAGCAATGTACAAGGACAATTTGATAAGGAAATGTGGATGGTGTTCAACATATAAGAAAGAAAGCTAACTCAAATTAGCAACAATCTCACAAATGCCCAACTTAGCCAATTAAGAAATCATAATCCTAAAACATGATCTCTAGCATGGAACATAAACTCAAGTAAAAAACCAAAGTGAAATCACATAAAGTAGAGATCTCTCAAAGAAAATAAAGCGATAAAAATAATCTCGGGTCAAGTCCGGTCATAAATCACTCATACTACTGTGTACACACTCGCCATCTCGTGTATGCGTCGTTCACACATATCACAAATTAGCAACTAAGCCAAATCCTAAGGCGTAATTTACCCACACCACGTTAGGCAAGATACTAACCTCAAATAAGCTAAATCAAGCCCAAACAACTTAATAATATCAATAAAAGCCAAAGGAAACTATAACGACCCGACCGGTCATTTTGAGCATTTGCACTTCGCTCGGTGGTTTGAGGCATGAGTATCTACATATGATGTATTATGACTTGTGTATATCATCGATTTCACTTTTTGGGTGATTTAGAATTAATTTGGAAATGAATTTTGTGTTTCAAGCTTTAAGTTGGAAGAGTTGACCAAGTTTGACTTTTGAGTATTTGACCTCGGATCAGATTTTTGATGGTTCCTTTAGGTCCGAGTGGTGATTTTGGACTTAGGCGTATGCTCGGATTTGCATTTGGATGTTTCTCGAAGGTTTCGGTACTATTTGACGAAAGTTGGCAATTTGAAGGTTTAGAATGTTCATAAGTTTGACCGGGAGTTGAATTTGATGATATCGGGTTCGGATTATTCTTTAGAGAATTAAAATAGCTTCATTATGTAATTTGGTACTTGTGTGCAAAATTTTAGGTCATTCCGAGTTGGTTTGATATGGTTCGGCACGAGTTTTAGAAATTAAAAGTTCAAAAGTTCATTAAGTACGATTTGAGGTGTGGTTCATGGTTTTTATGTTGTTATGCGTGATTTAAGGCCTCGAGTAGGTCCGTGTTATGTTATGTTACTTGTTGGTATGTTCGTGCGGGGTCCCGAGGGGCTCGGGTGAGTTTCGGATCATTTTCATGTTCTTTGGCACTGTCGATTTCTGGTGTTTCAGACCTTCTTTGCGATCGCGAAGATTGGGTCGCGATAGTGTAGTGAATTTTGGGAGATGGATTTTTCCTTCATTGCATTCACGACTGGGTTATCGCGCGCATACCTTTGTGAGGCCTGAGCATCGCGTTCGCGTCCTTAAGCTCGTGTTCGCATAGAGTTGAATTGAGAAGCTGGGGATTGGAGGAAATGTCTTCACGTTCGCGAAGGTTTGGATCTATTGTGCATCGCGTTCACGAGGTCTATGCTGCGAACGTGTAGGGTCTTTTTGTGGTGGTGAGTTTTTGTGCATCACAAACGCTATGGTCCTTCCGCGTTCGCGAAGAGTATACCTGGAGCAGACCTTTAAGTACTCTATTTTGAAGGTTTTAGGCATTTAAACATATTTTGAGCTATGGAGCTGCGATTAAGGCGATGTTTGAGGCAAGTTTTCACAACATGGATTAGGGTAAGTGTTTCCTACTCTGTTTTTGATTATATTTCATGAATCCATCTTTAATTTTGGCATTTGATTGTTGATTTTGAAAGGGAAATTGGGTGTTTTTGTCAAGTGAATTTTTGAGTTTTGAACATCAATTCGGAGTCGGATTTGAGTGAAACTAGTATAGTTGTACTCGTAATTGAATGAGTTGTCAGATTTTGTGAGTTTTGCCGGGTTCTGAGGTATGAGCCCGAGTCTTGATTAAAGATTCCACCTTTATCATTTGGGATTGTTTACTTAGGCATTATTTGATGTATTTGAGTTGCTTTTGGCTAGTTTCGAGCCGTTCGGAGGTTGATACGCACGAGAAGGCATTTCTAGAGTATTGTTTGACTTGCTCGGTATTGGATTTAGCTTGTTCGATGTAAATAACTTATCTAAACTTGGATTTGAGTGTATTTAACCTTGGGAACTATGTTATAAGAGATGTATTGAGGTGACGCATATGCTAGGTAACAAGCGTGTGAGCGTGCACCGGGGAAATCATGATTTTAGTAGGCTATTAGACTGTGCCCGAACTTGTTTTGCTGTTATATCTTGTTACCTCTATATTCTCTCTACTTGTTTGATTATATGAGCTGTGAATCATGTTAGAGATCATGTTAAGGATATATGCTTATTTTGTTGGGACCCACTGAGGTCATCTCTGCTGTTGAGTTATTTGCTTAAATTGCAATTGCATACTCAGTCATATTTAATCATTTGCATATCATATCTCAGTCTCTGTTATCATTTGTTGTTACATCATGTTATCGTTGTTTGGGATGATTCGCATTAGATTTGTGAGCTTGAGAGACAGGAGAGATTGATGATTAAGTTGGGGCCTGAGGGTCATGCTGTGAGAGATATCGTGGATCGGGCTACACGTTGTAGCATGCCATATTGGCTTTATATATATTATTATTATATAGATCGGGACACATGCCACAGCAGGCCTTATAGGATTTATTATTATTTATAGGATCAGGCCGCACGCCGCAGCAGGCCATGTGGGCTTTATATTAGCACTTGGGCAGGATCCGCCCCTCCGGAGTCTGACATACCAGCAGTGAGTGCAGGGACCGAGTGCCGAGTGATTGAGTGTATCGAGTGATTGAGGGTGAGATAGAGATTGAGTACTTTGAGAGTATAAGTACATGAGTTCATCACTATGATGCATTACATTTGACATGCATACTTGGCATGAAGGCATAGAGATGCATTTCCTCATGCTAAACGGTATTGTGACATTCATGTTTTCACAAGCACATTGACATGTAGGGATAGAAATATACTTTCCTCATGCTATCTGAGAATGAAATATCTTATCTGTTATTGAAAGTTTTTGGAAAAAATCATAGGTTTTTTAATATACTCATATTTTGGTAATTTCGGTGAAAGATTTGGGTTTTACTGTTATACCTGAAAAGCATGCTTATTTTTCCGTAACTGGGAATGAGCTGAGCATCATATCATTGAGTTATTACTACTGCTGCTTTTATTTTATTTTTACGAGTTGTTCTTGGCTATTGGTATTGGTCTCTGACCGTTGTCGAAGCTTGTCACTGCTTTCAACCTAAGGTTAGGTTTGTTACTTATTGAGTACATGGAGTCAGTTGTACTCATACTACACTTCTGCACCTTGCGTGCAGATTTTAGAGCTGATGTTACTGCGTATGGCGAGAGCTGGCATTGAAGATGTACTTGCGTTCCGATTATAGATGCCTCATGTTCTTGGTAGCTTTAGAATTATAAATCTATTTATGTATATTTCGAACAGATGATGTATTTATTTCATACCAGCTTTGTAAACTCTAAATCATATAAGCTCATGATTTGTACTACCAGCCCTTGGAAAGTTGTATAATAGTTCAGTTATTTCATCTTTTATTTTTCCAATAAATCTTATTCGCATTGGATTATTGTTAATTGGCTTACCTAGCAGGTTGGGTTAGGTGCCATCATGACTAGTTGAATTTTGGGTTGTGACAAGTTGGTATCAGAGCCCTAGGTTCATAGGTTCTACGAGTCATGAGCAAGTGTCAAGTTGAGTGTTGCAGATCGATATGACGATGTCCATACCTATCTTCGAGAGGCTACAAGGCATGTAGGATATAAGCTTCCCATCTTTCTTTTCTTATTGTGCGGCATTGATTCAGTTTGAAGCGTATCTCTTTGAATTCCTCCCACTCACTCGTATGCATATGTGAGCGCTCAGTATCAGCTGTGCATCAGCGGCTTGTGAATTCCATGGATGAGATGCAAGATGTGTTGCTATGTTTTGGAGTTAGGCCAGTCTGGAGGACTCGAGGCCGGGTTTTGACTGGAGCTTGGGCTTGGTTTTAGTTACGTGAGTATGTGCTTTGGACTCATATATCCGGTTATTCCACTAGGAGCAGGATTGATAGCTCAGTGAGTGGTTGGATGGTTATATGATGATTGTGTTGTGACTGCGGGGTGTGTTCAGACGGCTTGATGTGATGAGGAGGATTACTTAGGATCTAAAAAGGAATATTGGATGCTTGATTTATGTCTTGCTATGTTGCACAATCTCGAGTTGTGATCGTGTTGAGGGATCTTTCATGTTGTCCAGTTATGGGATGAAGTAGATTCTTATGTCTTGTTGACGAGTATAGACTCGGGAAGGTTAAGTGATTGCATGATGGTTGTGGCCATGGTAGGGCGTGGTGAAATGCCAATTTGAGGCTAAGCAGGTGGGTTATCTCCTGCAGGATGGTCTACGGATATGTGATCCTTATGATGTTGTGTGGAGGGTTTCTTTTTACTAGTGGGTTATATGTGTTGCAATTTGAGTTTGGATCGGTGGTGAAGGTTGACCTGACTATCACGAGGATGAATGCGGGCATAACAGATGATTTGAAGTATTTTATTAGTTGTGTTGCAGGAGCTTGCGAAGGATTTAATTGAATCTCACTGCGGGATTATGGTAGTAATAGAGTTGCCACGCCCCGAACTCGGGGAGCGCGACCGCAGCTCAACCGAGTGAACCCAGCCGAGCAAGCCTATTAGATTTACTTCTACCCAAACTCATCCATGAATAAAAAGAATACATATTTTCATTAATTAGATAATAAGGTGACCATGTATGCAATAACAATTTCTTACCATTAGTTACTTCATTTTAAAGTCTCAAATTACACACACTTTCATGGTCTGAAGTGGAATAAATAATTTAAACACAACATAACTAGTTTGAATTCCCCAACACCAATATACAAGCCACACTATGTCTACGGAGCCTCTAATAGATACAAAAGAGTATTATGATAGTGTCGGCAACAAGACCCCGGCTATACCTCAAACACAATACACAAGGAACAAATGATACATGACCCCGAAATGAAGTGGGGCTCACTAAGTCTGTTGGGAAGAGAGTGTACTGTTATCACTGATTAGTGTCTCCTGCTGTGGAATTACCTGCATCCATTGAAGATGCAGTGCCTATGGCAAAAGGGACGTTCGTACATATGGAATAGTACTAGTATGAATGACAAAACACCCTCTCAATAGAATGATAAATAATATGAACAAGTACAATCATAATATCAGTGGAAGCCTCAAACAACATCAAACTTCAAATTAGGATCAAGACAATGTTCAATTAGATTTCCATATTTTAAGTTGGGAGATCTTTAATACCAATATTTCATCGTTCACGATACCAATATTAACAATACCAATACCACCATTCTTTTAGCACGGAGTCCGGTCACGACTCGATCGATTAGGCCATCTCATTAGAGACATCAACCACAATCATAATTTCCAGCACAATCACCACCATGTGTGCGGCATGGCGTCCGATCACAACCCGATCGGCTAGGCCGTCTCATTAGAGACATCATCCTTCTTATACCAATCATCTCATTTCATACTTCTTTCTCATCCTTTCATTTCATTGGCAATAGTGGCCACAATTATAAAATCATTATTGACATGTCGGCCGTATTTAATATTTCATGCTCACCTTTTTCACTTTCAAACATCATCATCATCATCCACAACAAGGGATTTCAATCAATGTTTTTAGTACACATGTGAGAAATTAAGAGTCTTAGGCACATAGAGATTTTTCACAAACTTTGGCATAATAGCCTTCGTTTGAACTTGACTTGATGTCGCAACATTATTAATGCACAACCCATACTTTGAACATATTCTCAAATAATAACATAACATGATAAAAGCATTTTGGGATACATATTGAACATATATCTTTCAACACAAGCTTATTCGGAATAGCCACTTTTATAATGAATAATTCGGGACTTACATAAATTACATGAATACTGTGGGATTCAATTCTAGGAGAGGAATTTAGCCAACATACCTCACTTGAGCTTCCTTAAACTCTAAAATGCTCCGAAAATCATAGCAACTTTGATTTATTTTAGAAATGTAACAAATTGAACTAAAATTAGGAAGATGGTCATGGTTCTAGATCATTTGAGCATTTTATCAAACACTAGGTGTGCATTAAGGTTTCAAAGTCCTTTAATGGAGGATTCCATCATCCCACAACCCATTCTTTACTATTTTAGCTCAACAATCTTCCTACACCCCTTGATAACACATGTATGCAAAATAACCAACTCCTATACCCAAGAATTATCTTACTAATTACCCATTTCTAGTTAACTTTCGAAATGAAGGGTTAGGGTATAGGATGTTACCTCTAGGATGAAGACCTAGTGCATTTTCCTTGTTAATCTTCCAAGATTCGAGCAAGAATTGAAGAACAAATTGTTGAAGAACTCTCTCCCACTCTAGGGCACTCTCTAACCCTCAAAATATCACGTTTTTGCTCAAAAGATGGTACATATCGTCTAATTAATGAAGTAGTGTCGTGTTATAAAAGCCTAAAAATAAAGCTCTGGAACAGGATCTGCAGTCGCATATGAGACCACATAATGCATATGCGATCTGTGAAATGGACCGCATAATTGACCTCTGAAACTGGACAAAACTGACTTAGTATGTGGTCATTATGCAGCCCGCAGACATGTTCTGCGGTCGCATAATGCATCGTAGAACTGGTCTGCGGTCGCATAATGTGCCGCAAACCTGATCTCCAAACTTGCCTAAGCTGCTTCACTCTGCGGCCATTATGCAATCCACAGAGTGATTCTGCGGCCGCATAGTGGGCCGCAGAAATGTATTTTTATGCCCAAAATTTTCCTTTACTCACCAGCGCATTATTCAACACAAAATCTCCGAGCCTCAAACACGTAAGCCTACTTCAGCCCCACGAAACCTTAAATTCCTTTACGAAATTTTATGGGCCCTTACAAGAGTATGGGTATTGTGATTTATCGGATATTTTATTCAATGGCTTTGAGCCAAGTAGGGGAGTCTGTTATCGACGATTTGATTGCATGGTTATGTGTTGTATTGGTTTCGGTCTGAGGCATACTTGTGGATCGGCTATGACTTGTAGAGGTTGGTTTTGAGGATGACTTAAGCAAGGAAATTTTTGGATGCATGGTGCATTACACCTTATGAATATACATAGGTCTTGGAATAGTTTAGGTTTGCTGTTTGTGACAGATATATGTACTAAGAAAAGGGATTCACTCGGTTGCTTAGAGGTGTGGATTACATAATTTGGGTACTGGTGTGCTAACGGAGCATAGATCGTTTGGCCCGTTTGGGCGGTACAATTAAGATTTGAGCAGAGTGGATGACTCTCAAGAAGGTTCTAATGGATTCAAGATTTATATGTATATCATTATGGATTCAACATTTCAGTATCAGGAGGGTAAAGGAAACAACCTTAGATTCACAAAAGGTCTTTTCAGAGTGGGTGTATCGGTTGTGGTATTTTTGGGGTGCTTAAGAGGGAATACAACGACTTTTGGGCCTTAGGGCGATGTGGTTTTATGCTAGGATCTCATATGGTGAGCTTTGGGTAAGGATCATGATGTTCTAGCAAGGAAAAGTGTCAACTTGAGGGTAATTCGGAAGGAACTCGGAGAAATAAGATATTTTGGTAGTAGGTTGGATCGGCACGGTAGTGGATATGATCGGTTCTTTAGGTACTTATGATATGATGAGTCTCTACAGGTGTTTTGTGGCAATACTCTTGGGTTTTGGAAATCAGCGTGACTTGTTTGAGTTAGAGGGGTTCAGTTCTAATGACTTGGTTATGTGCAAATGGCTTTCAAAGTGTTCTCTATGATTTCTGCCAAAATTTGAGATGGATATTATCTACAGGTATGAGGGGTATATTGCTTGTTGTAATTTTCTCCTGGATGGGATCAAGATGAAGGTTTCTGACTGATTAGGTATGTAATCTTCTTGTGACTCAGAGTTGATTAAGAGATTCTCGTGTTTTTTATATGATGGCATGATAGATGCAGTGCATCCAGTGGGATCGAGATTTGCATGTACCAGTTGGCGGTTCAGTTTTGAAGGGAAGGTTATGAATTTTTAGACAATATGGGCAGTTTCAGGCGATTAGATGAATATTATTACTACTTGGTATTGGCTGAGAAGGGTGCGCATTTCAGAATGCGCATTGTGTTTTGATTTACGGATGCTTCATTGGTATTGCGGTACTCGCCTGGTTGATCGACTGTTGATGTTCAGATTTTGCTATATGGCATGGAAGAATTATAGAAGTATTTATCATGGGGATGATTGTGTATGAGAGATATGTTAGCTATTCGAGTGGTGGAGTTGGGATTGGCTATGGTGATTTATGTGTTCTATGGATTTGGAGACTGTGAGTTCTCAGAAGCAGATTGTTTCAGGGTTGCGAACTGTGAAGATGTTGCCAAAGTTAGCTAGATAGTGGTACGTGCTATGGTTAGGTCATTGTGGACTTTTGGTGGGCCATTTATCCATTTGGGGATGACCGGAGTTGATTTGGGGGCCCATTGCTAGGCCCAATGAGGATGTGTATTCTACTCCGGGTCGGATTTGTTGAATCAAGACCATTTTTGTTGAGGGGTGTGGCATTAGGTTAGAGTTGAGCTTGTTCGTGTTCTGATATGTTCTATGTGTTACTCTTTTATGCTATGAGGGGTTGTGATTTGTTGGTTATATTCACACATGACGAGGTTCTATTTGGGCCTTGTAGCGAATTTCGAGCGAGGTGGTTATTGGGGTGTTGAATGGTTGATTGAGCCTTGGTTATGGTCATGCACTTCATGTACTTAATGTCGAATTACGTGTAATTGTGGATTTTGAGCATTGTGGCTTGAGGTATTTCATAGGGACCAGTGTTTGGATAGGGTCACACATTGCTGCAGGGTTATGTTGGGGTATGCTTCTTTGTGATAGATTCGTGTGTCTTGGTTCTACTATGTGTGATGGGTTCATAGCATTGCGTTGTGTTGGTACTTGTTGAGATTGCGGGACAGTTCTCTCATTTGAGTCATTTCCCATGTTTGAGTACATTTGAATTGTTGCTTATCGGTGCACGGATTTCACGGTTGTGGCTTTAGGTTGTATTGGTGTGGCATGTCAATAAAATAGTTGTGTTTGATGAGATAAGGTCATTGGACCTAGAATGGATACTATCAGATTTGATTACGGTATGTTTGGAAGGATAATATTAGAAGTCGGCTTAGAATTTGGCTTTGTTACCAGAGAAGAGAAGAGAGAGAGAGAGAGAGAGAGAGAGAGAGAGAGAGAGAGAGAGAGAGAGAGAGAGAGAGAGAGAGAGAGAGAGAGAGAGAGAGAGAGATAGAGAGCTCCATGACTTGTTAAGTGGTTATAAGTTTCTGCGTGTTTCATTCATCATCAGCATTGTACGAAGGTTTTGAATGGGGTTTTATTTGATATGAGGTTTACTATCGGTATCAGGTTTATTTTGAGCAGCTACTGTGATGAGGAATTATTGCTACGAATATGGGAGTTATTTTGTATATCATGTGATTACGTCTTGGGTTATGGTTACGGCTTGATACAACTTGTTTAGACTTATACAATATGTATATGCGAGATTCGGGTCTTGTAAGGAATTGCGGATGTTGGAAATTGGGTTCTAAGGTTTACAGACTAAGGTAAAAGTAATGATCTTCAGTTATGTTGTGTTGTTAAGCTTATATGGATTAGGGTGATGTGGGATCACTCCTGGGTATGTGCATGGTAAGGTTACATGATGATTTGATGGCTTTGGAACGACTCTAGGCACATTCGAGGGCGAACGTATGTTTAAATGGGGGAGAATGTAACGACCCGACTAGTCGTTTTGAGCATTTTCACTTTGCTCGGTGTTTTGAGGGCATACGTAGCTCCGTATGATGTATTATGACTTGTGTGTATCGTCAGTTTCGGTTTTCGAGTGATTCAGAATTAGTTTGGAAGAATGAATTTCATGTTTGAAGCTTTAAGTTAGAAGGGTTGACCAAGTTTGACTTTTGAGTATTTGACCTCGGATCAAAGTTTTGATGGTTCCGTTAGGTCCGTATGGTGATTTTGTACTTGAGCATATGTCCGGATTTGCATTTGGATATTTCTAGAAGGTTTCGACACTATTTGGCAAAAATTGCCAATTTAAAGGTTTGGAATGTTCATAAGTTTGACCGGGAGTTGACTTTGATGATATCGGGTTCGAATGTTATGGGACTTGTTGGTATGTTCAGATGGGATCCCGAGAGACTCGAGTGAGTTTCGGATGAGTTTTGGATCATTTCCATGTTCTTTGGCACTGTTGATTTTTGGTGTTTTAGACCTTCTTCGCGATCGCGAGATTGGGTCGCTATTGCGTAGTGCATTATGATAGCTGGCTTTTTCCTTCATCACGTTCGCGGACCTTTATGAGGACTGAGCATCGCGTTCGTATCCTTAAGCTCGTGTTCGCATAGAGTTGAGTTGAGAAACTGGGAACTAGAGGAAATATCTTCGCGTTCGCGAAGTAGTAGCCGCATTTGCGAAGGTTTGGATCTGTTGTGCATCTCATTCGCGAGGTCTATGCCATGAACGCGTAGGGTCTTTTTGTGATGGTGAGTTTTTGTGCATCGCGAATACTATGGTCCTTCCGCGTTCGCGAAGAGTATACTTGGAGCAGACGTTTAAGTACTCTATTTCGAAGGTTTCAGGCATTTTAACATATTTTGAGCTATGAAGCTCGGATTGAGGCGATGTTTGATGCAATTTTTCACCACATGGATTGGGGTAAGTGTTTCCTACTTCGTTTTGATTATATTTCATGAATCCATCTTCTATTTTGGCATTTGATTGATGATTTTGAAAGAGAAATTGGGGGGTTTTTTACCAAAACTTTCCTAAAGTGAATATTTGAGTTTTGAACATCGATTTAGAGTCGGATTTGAGTGAAACTAGTATGGTTGGACTCGTAATTGAATGGGTTGTCGGATTTTATGAGTTTTGCTAGGTTCCGAGGTGCGTGTTCAGATTTGGATTTTTGATTGACTTTGGGCTTTTGATTAAAGATTCCACCTTTATCATTTGGGATTGTTTCCTTAGGCATTATTGATGTATGTGAGTTGCTTTTGGCTAGTTTCGAGCCGTTCGGAGCTTGATACGCATGGGGAGGCATTTCTAGAGTATTATTTTACTTGCTCGGTATTGGATTCGGCTTGTGCGAGGTAAGTAACTTATCTAAACTTATATTTGAGGGTATTTAACCCTGGGAACTGTGTTATAATAAATGTATTGAGGTTACTCACATACTAGGTGACAAACGTGTGAGCGTGCACCGGGGAAATCATGATTTTAGTTGGCTATTAGACTTTGCCCGGACTTGTTTTGCTGTTATATCTTGTTACCTCCATGTTCTCCTTACTTGTTTGATTATATGAGCTGTGAATCATGTTGGAGATCATGTTTAGGCTATATGCTTATTTTGTTGGGACCTACTTAGTTTATCTCTGCTGTTGAGTTATTTTCTTAACTTTTAATTACATACTCAGTCATATACATTCATTTGCATATCATATCTTAGTCTCTGTTATCATTTGTTTTCACATCATGTTATCATTGTTTGGGCAGATTGGCATGAGATTTGTGAGCCCGAGAGACTGGAGAGATTGATGACTAAGTTGGGGCCTGAGGGCATGTGTTGTGAGAGATACTATGGATCGGGTTGCATGCTGCAGTAGGCCATGTGGGCTTTATATTAGCGTTTGGGCAGGATCCGCCTCTCTTGAGTCTGACATACGAGCAGTGAGCGTAGGTACCGAGTGCGGAGTGATTGAGGGTACCGAGTGCCAAGTGATTGAGTGTACCGAGTGATTGAGGATGAGATGGAGATTGAGTACTTTGGGAGTATGAGTACATGAGTTCATCACTAGGATGCACTACATTTGACATGCATACTTGGCATGTAGGCATAGAGATGCATTTCCTCACGCTAAACGATATTGTGACATTCATGACTTCACATGCACATTAAGATGTAGGGATAGAGATGTACTTTCTTCATGCTATCTGAGAATGAATTATCTTATCTGTTGTTGAAAGTTTTTGGAAAAAATCACATTTTTTCTGATATACTCATATTTTGGTGATTTCGGTGAAAGATTTGGGTTTTACTGTTATACTTGAAAAACATGCTTATTTTTTCATAACTGTGAACGAGTTGAGCATCATATCATTGTGTTATTACTAGTATTGCTATTATTATATTGTTACGAGTTGTTCTTGGCTATTGGTGTTAGACTTTGAAGTTGTCCAAGCTCGTCACTACTTTCAAACTAAGGTTAGATTTGTTACTTATTGAGTACATGCGGTCGGTTGTACTCATACTACAGTTTTGCACCTTCTGTGCAGATTTTGGAGTTGATATTGCTGCATATGGCGGGAGCTGGCATTGAAGATGTACCTGCATTCTGGTTATAGTTGCCTCTTGTTCTTGGTAGCTTTAGATTTATAAATCTGTTTATGTATATTTCGAACAGATAATGTATTTATTTCATACCAGCTTTGTAAACTCTAAATCTTAGAAGGTCATGATTTGTACTACCAGTCCTTGGGAAGTTGTATAATAGTTCAGTTGTTTCATCTTTTATTTTTTCAATAAATCTCATTCGCAATTAATTGTTGTTAGTTGGTTTACCTAGCAGGTTGGGTTAGATGACATCACGACTAGTTGGATTTTGAGTCGTGACAGAAACAAGCGCAAACGATAAAGCTACGATATTGGTTCAATTATACAAAGTCAACCCAAAATGTCAACCCCGGGCCCGCACCCCAACCCGTCTATACTCACAAATTTTCAATACCCATTCAAATACGAGTCCAACCATGCCAATTTCATACAATTCCGACCTCAAATCGACCTTAAAATCATCAGATTTCATTTAGAAATATTTTTTACTAAAATCCCCAATTTTCCTCACTTAGATTCAACAATTAAACTAAAACAAAGATGAAATCATGATTAACAACCAAATCTGTGTCAAAAATACTTACCCCAATCCAAATCGAAAAACTCTCCTCCAAAATCACCCAAATCCGAGCTGTATAACTCAAAATATGATAAATTAACCAAAACCCTCGAAATGAAATGTTAAAATAAGACTGCCCAGCGGTTCCCTTCATGATCGCGGGACCAACATCGCGATCGCGAAGAACAATTCCAACACTGCTAAAATGTCCTCCTATGGGAATGCGGTCTGGAGCCTGCGAACGCGACCCTCGTCTACACTAGCTTATGTGAACGCGAACAACAATACGCGAACGCGAAGGCCAATCACTTGGCGGCCCCGTCTAGCTCACCCTCTATGCGAACACGATGCACATGATACGAACGCAAAGAACACTTCACCCAGGCTCCGCGAACGCGACAACAACCCCCCGAACGCAAAGAGCAAATCGTCAGCCAACCAAAAAACACACCGCGATCGCGATGAACAGTAGAACACCAGAAAATCTGCACCCCAAGCTTGAGTGAAAAGATCCGAAACTCACCCGAAACACACCTGAGGCCCTGGGGACCCCGTCCAATCACACCAACCAATCCCAAAAGATAATGGAGAGAGTTCTCAAATCACACCAAACAATATCAAAACTACGAATCGCACCTCAATTCAAGCCTAGCGAATTAATAAACTTTCAACTTGCAAAACGCATGCCGAACCATATCAAATCAACTCGGAATGATCTATAATATTTCATGCAAACCCAAAATGAAACAACATACCTATATCAACTCCTGAAACTGCAATTTGAAAAGTCAACTCTCGGTCAAACCTATCAACCTTCCAAACCTTCAACTATCCAACTTTCGCCAATTCAAGCCAAAACAACCTAGGAACCTCCATATCTAAATCTGGCCATACGCCTAAGTCCAAAATCACCATCTGGACCTAACAGAACCATCAAAACTCCAATCCAAGATCAAATATGCAAAAGTCAAACTTGGTCAACTCTTCCAACTTAAAGCTTCTAAAATGAGAATCATTCTTCCAAATCAATCCCGAACCGCTCGAAAATCGAAGTCGACCATACGCGCAAGTCATAATACATCATATGAGGCTACTCGTGGCCTCGAACCACTGAACGTAAATGTAAATGATCAAAACGACCGGCCAAGTCGTTACATATTTATAAAGGCTCAATATTCCTCATTCGTGCTCCATTTTGTTATAATGCTTTACAACTTTAAATGTATGGTGTTTGAAGATGATGCATGTGCATATTAATCTGTTTACGTGATAATCTTACAATGAAAAGTCTGAAAGATGTTAGTTTTATATATATGTGTAAATGCCTGGCTATATTTCAAAAGGTGAAAAAGCTGTCGTGGTTACCTATGGAACTAATCGAGGATAGGGCAACTCATTAATCATTAAGACCATTTGCAGCAGAGGCCTCCACTTCTAGATAATACTACTATATTTAAGTTGTTAATCTTTAGGAGATTCTAAGTCATAATAGTTTTTGACACAGCTGCATGGCACAATTTAGTCGTACAGTTTTAATATAAAAAGTATGTACCTATTTACTTTTTCAGGAATCAAATTGAAAACTTTATCAATTTAGATTTAAACTGAAGATTATTACATGTCAAAAGTGTAAGTTGGTTGTTGTTTGCCTTTGCTGGAAGGCCTTAATTAAGCTGCAAATCAATTACATAATCTATACTTTCCACGTTTGTGTCACGTCCCAAAATTGGAAATGCAAACACGGCACCCGGTGTCTTAGCCTATAAATTTTTAAAAAACTTTATGCACAATATCATGAGTACAATAATATTATTTTATACAAAATTACATGACCTACAATATTCATAAACTACTTAAATACATAAATTAACTGGACTCAATATGTCCACTGAAATTAAAGCACTCACATAATTAGCTGGAAGAGAGGGAGATGCCTAGTAAGTAACCATGCCATCCTGAATAGCAATACCTGCATTCACGAAAGAGATGCAATGCCCCGGAAAAAGGAACGCGAGTATACAATAAAAAGTACTCTGTATGCATAATCAATTCTCTCACATATAATGGGACAAGACATATAAAGCAAACATGGAGAGACAATATACAAATTCAAAACAATAACAGTTTCATTTCATAAAATATTTAAACGTTTGAACTTTAAACAAACTACTATACGTTTAGTGGGAAGTATATTAGTCACCTACACAATCATTAAACCATGATGCATACGATATGAAGTCCAATCTCGACCAATTGACTAACCCATCTCATCACAATATTGTGTGGTACAATATTTATATGCTAGCGTTTTATTAATCACAACTAAGAAAGACTATCTAATCGACCAAACCAATGGGACGACTATATTCCTACACCTACACGGGTAGCTTTGGATATTGGGTACCTTCGGCCAATATCTTCTTGGTTATATAATAAGACCCAAAAATATTATATTTCATTTGGCACCTTAGGCCCCTTTCTTAATATTTGGCACCTATGACACTTGAGCAAAATCTCTCGAGGCCCATAATTCATAAATAAAATCTTTAAACTTAGACTCAATAGCGAATGTTTCATTTTAAACTCATTTTCATAACCATAATTATTACAACAACAACAACCAAGTAAGATCCCACAAGTGGGGTATGAGAAGGGTAGAGTGTACGCAAACCTTATCTCTACCCCGGAGGGGTAGAGAGGCTGTTTCCGAAAATCCCTCGGATCAAGAAGACGAAAATAAACAATAACAATAGATCAGTGACAATAACAAAAGTCAGAAAACTAATATCAGCATTGTAAGAGATAACCATAATTATTATTTTTTGAAAACCATAACGTCGTATTCAATTCTTTTGAAAATTATAGCATTATGTTCATTTGGAGTATTGAAAACATTTATAATCATATCATCTTGTGAAATATAGCATTCGAAACCATATATATCATTTAAGGATATATGGATAGTGTATAATTACTTGTCACCTAAAATTACACATTAGCAATTTAAAGGCCATTTGGTCACATAGTCACATTTAGAAGACCTGAAGTTTTGGAAAGAAACAATTCTATGGAAAGGAGTGCAACTCAACCTAACTTAGATTTTCTTCTTGCTAACAAGAGTTTAGCGGCATTAATTTCACTAGTGATCATCGAACTAAGTATTAATTTCACAAAAGTTACTCAACTTTTATTTGTCACTTTAAAATAACTCAACTTATAGATTGTAACTTTAAAGTCATTTTGATGGTTTCTCCCACATATATCCATAAACAATCTGACATGGCAACATAAAATCTGGTAATGGCTTTTTAAAAATGCCACATCAGCTTATAAGAACTCATTTTTTTGATATATGGTGAAACCATCGGCTTCACCGATTTTAATGTCTGAACCGTGACCCATTATACAAATGGCTGGGTCAATATAAAACGAACCCCATCCATTCAAACCAAAAGATGCCCTGGGTTCTCATTCTTACTTCTCTTTCCTTAGACAAATTAAGCATGCTCTATTATGCATTTTAATTGTGAGTGTTGCTTATTAAGCTTTTTTTTTTTAATTAAGTATTTTGACATTAAAGAAATAGCATTTTCGCAAATGCTTCTTATTAGTTACATATTGTGCTCCTGTATTAACTATTTCAAATTGAGCAAAGGGTTCTAACTGTCAAAATTAACTACTTTTAATGAAATATGTTTAATGATAAAAGTAGATAGCACAATGGAATAGAGAAGGAGAAGTGAAAAGTTGGTAATCGGTTGGGATTTGATTTATATAACACAATGGGTTAATGGGTAATGGGTCGGTAAATAGGGACTCGTAAATAAGAGGAAGGGTTGATATGAGATAAAATAATAAAAATGGGTCCTTATAAGTTGATGTGGCATTTTAAAAATGATCCTATATTGCCATGTTAGATTTTTCATGTAAATACGTTGGAAAAACCACCAAAATGACTTTAAAGTTATAATCTATAAGTTGAGTACAAATAAAAATTGAGTGATTTTTGTGAAATTAATACTTAGTTGAATGACCACCAGTGAAATTAACCCGAATTTCATGTATCTCAATTGACTCTACAAGAGTTAATCTACAAGTTACAATAGATACTTGTCATAATTCGGATCTGTATAAGTCCAATTCAACTCATAATAATACTTGTTCTTTCATGTAGGGATCTATTCTTGTGTAACAATACTATTTCCTCCATTTATGGTGTTAAAGAACTCAATACATATGAAACACTCAATTCTATTATTTACCTTAAACCAATATTATTCCTCATCTTCTTCACTATAAACCGTAGCTCAACAATATTTATTTCAAGAACTAGTATTATTCCTCATATAAACGGTGTTTTCTACTTTACAACACCTTCAACATCTCAACAATATTTATTTCAAGAACTAGTATTATTCCTCATATAAACAGTGTTTTCTACTTTACAACACCTTCAACATACTTAATCCATAGAACTAGTATTATTCGTCATACAAATTGTATTTTCAACTTTACAACAGCTTTTAAATACTTAATCTATAATCATGTTCAGGTGTGAGATGAAGAAATTACCTCTTGGTAACCAAGTCTTAAATTTCGAATTCCATGGTGTTCTAGGCTATAATGAAGATTCAAGCAAGAATCTATAAATCTACTTAAAAATACCATTAAAACTCACCTTGGAGTGTATCTGGTTTGGGATGCTCCACCTTCTCCCCAGTCCCAAAAGTTGTCCAAAACATATGCTCCTTTCTCTCTCTTCGTAGCCCAAAATATAGAGGCCATAGGGCAACTCTGGAGGCAACTATTGCCATGGTTGGCCTGGAGCCTCAGGCCTTCCCTTTCACTCTCTGCTGAAATTTGCCACGATTGAAATCATTTACCACGGTTGATGCTATGGTTGGATCTGTTTGCCGCAATTGGCTCGGGTTTCAGTTGGCTATTTTGCTACCTTTGGTAAAAGGTTCATAACTTCTTATAGTAATGTCCAAATAACAAACAGTTTCAAGCTTTTAAAATCCTTTCGCTCTCTTTTAACAAACAGAGATTTTATTTGATAGGTAGTAATAATATATTTGACCAAACTTTTAAAATCTGTTTATTTTGAAAAGTATTTTTTCTCAAAAGAAATAATATTTTTCTACTTCTCAAAATCTATTTGTCCTTCTACTCAAAAATATTTTTTCTTTCTAAAAACTTGGTCAAACGCCTTATCTTTGAAAAAAGTACTTTTGACCAAAAAAAAGCTTGGTCAAACAGGCCAAAAAGAAATACTTTTTTCCTTTTAAAAGCTTGGCGTTAAACACCTTTAACTTTGGAAAAAAATACTTTTTGCCAAAAAGAAGCTTAGCCGAATAGGCTATGAATAAGATAACTCTTTTGAGTAGAAGTATCGAAAACTAGACTCATGGAGATTATATTTGATAGGTAGTAATAGTATATTTGACCAAACTTCTAAAATTAGTTTATTTTGAAAAGTACTTTTTTCAAAAGAAACTACTTTTTTCTGCTTCTAAAAAACTGTTTGTGCTTCTATTCAAAAGCATTTTCCCTTCTAAAAGCTTGGTCAAACACATAAACTTTGGAAAATAATACTTTTCGCCAGAAGGAAGCTTGGCAAACAGGCTATGAATAGATAACACTGTATATCTTAGGAGTTGTGCTCGTTTGAAGTTAGATCTTGTGACTTATTTGAAACTTTATTCCACTGTGTAATTTTCAACTTGGCTTGGTTCTAGAGCTCTCCTTAGACTCTAAATTACACATTGTTTACACTAATTATCATGATGAAGTGATATGATATCAGTTCATAGCCTCATTTGGCATGCAGAATGTTATCTTTAATTGTCGTTGGTGTACTTTAAAATTTTTAATAGTCTCCTCAATTATAGTTTTCCACATATCTTTAGATTGAACTTGGCGAAGAAACTTGTAAAAACTTATTTGAAACTTTAGTCTACTATGTAGTTTCTATTATGACTTGGTTCTAGGGCTCTGCTCAGACCCTATATTACTTTCAATACATCTTTTACACTTATTATCATGACGAAGTGATATGATATCAGTTTATAGCTTTCTTTGGCACGCAAAATGTTATCTTTAATAGTCGGTGTACTTTAAATCTTTAATATCCTCCTAAATTGTAGTTTCCCACATATCTTTAGATTGAACTATATATATATATATATATATATATATATATATATATATATATATATATATATAGAGAGAGAGAGAGAGAGAGAGAGAGAGAGAGAGAGAGAGAGAGACGCACACACACACCTTTCACTCGTGCAGTTGGACTGACTAGTGACTTTAAATTAAACATTGAGACTGAGCCCTGCCTCTTACCTTTTGGTTCATTGCAATGAAAGACTAAAAAGAAAAAAGAAATCTGACATGACACTTGGATTCTGGGAAGCATGCCCCTTAAGATTGACTCCTTCGTTTGGAACTGCTCTTTTCTTTTTCAAAGTGGAATTCCTCCTTTCTTTCTCCTTTGACCCGTGCCAACTTCACTTTTTCTATTGCTAGGTGAAATGATTCGGTCAACCTCGGTATTGGCAACCAAGATACTCTTCTCCTTCGAATGAATCTTCAAATCATCATCTTCAAACCACGACTGATCATGGTTTCTAGTTGACTTTATCTCTGGTGATAGGGGTAGGAGAACACTTCACAAAATATGCCTTGACAGTGAATGAGATCACTGAAATTAAATTAGAAAAACACTAGCGAGGTAAGTGATAGTAGGCTATAATTGCCCGTTTTAGTTGTTTATCGCACTCTAATTTACTGCACTTTAATTGAGTTGAGCTTTCAATCACTAGTGTTTTGCACTAATTATATATTTTATTCCTTGTAAGAGTGATTCCGAATTATGTAGATATTGTGGAACTAATTCGAGTTATTTGGAGCTTTGAAGTTTGAGTAAAAGCCCAAAGGAATAAGTCGGGATCGTGTTCGGGGATCAAAAATCACTGTTGAATGTCAAAATTCAAGGAAGATTCAACTGCTGAAAAAATATACTAGTGCGACGCAGCAGTGTAAATTTATGTCAGAAATTGGCAAAGTTCAGAGGTCACCCAGGTGCGCGAGCGCGCACTGGGCACGCAAGTTAGGCAAAATACTGTCCAAAGTGCACGAGCACACTCCCAGGTACGCGGACACACACGTCTAACTTCGGAAAGTGTCCTATTTCGCGTAGGAAAAGGTGTTTTCTCTTAGGTCCAACCCTACTTGGTATATATACATGGAAAAACGGTATTTTCTGGACTTTTGACATACTTTAGACATAAGGAGGCTAAGGAGAAGTGGGAGAAGCAAGAGCACAATGATTTCATGATTCAATCCTCACTCAAGACAAAAGTTTGGATCGTTTTATATTTTTCTTTAACTTAAACTTATTTGTGATGAATTACTCCATATCTATGGAGTAGTTCTCTTTAGAGATTGAAGGATTTTGTGTTTTGATGTTTATTTGCGGATATTAACTCTAGTTTTATGTATTGAATCATTTTGGGTGTTTTAATTATTGCATCTATATTCACATGTTCATGTAATCGAGGGAGGTATACTTGTGATATCTTTGCATTATCTTGTTGGTTGAATTCATTAATTCTTCTTAGTAATCGAAAGAAGCTAGTTGAATTATTGTTTAGAACTAATTAGGAGGATAATCGAGAGAGGTTCTCCTAAAGACCAATCCACTATGAACTCTTGCATATCTTCACCGAACTTAAATTGATTCATATTGTGAGGTTGAGACTTAATCCAGAGAGGAGTTTCTACTAAACATTTGAACTAATAACCAAGTGAATTCGAGAGACTCACTTAAACAATAGAAGTGAATTAACTAGAGTTATATCCCAATTGATAGCTTCCTTGCTTACGTTTGTTGCGACTGTCATAGTCAGTAGCTCTAGATTCTTAGTTAATTTTAGTTTTTAATCATATAATTCTCAACTGTTGATCATCTTGGATAGCAACCGAGCTATAAACTATGAAAATACTGTTTAACTCCAATCCCTGTGGATACGATATTATATTATACTATATTCAACTAGCGAGCATATTTAAGTGTGTGTTTTGCGCTCGTCAATAAGATATAGGATTTGTGTCTGAGTTATGCGGATCATGAAATGGATTTATGATTTTTCACGACCCAAAATCCTACCAATGGTCGCGATGGCGCCTAACGTACTTGCCAGTCAAGCCAACACTTTAACTGTTACACCCCATATTTTCGTACATTAGAGTACGTCGTAAGTCAATTGATGTAAGCTCAGAAATGAGATCGTCTTTGAAAGTACATAAAGTAAGTTAATCATGTTACCTTGGAGCATAAAAAATTTTAAGATCATGGATAGCAAGTACCAAGAGGGTTGAAAGGCTTAGAAGCTAAACAAATTGAAGAAAAGTTTCGTCGAATGTCGACAAGTTGGGAATGTTATAACATGTACTTTTGGGGTGATATTAGGGTTATTAACATGATAAAGAGGTTATGTTATTAGTTATTTTAGTTGTATGATAGTCGTGTGTTACATTTTGAAGTCAAGCGAGTTGTGGAACAAAAGATGGAAAAAGGTCATCACAAGTTACATTCATAATATGCTAAATATTAGGTCAAATGTAGCAGAGCTTTTCTCCTAATATACTTGGAATTATAGGATGATCCACATATAAAATTGAATATATACGAGTCTAGTTTCTAATGCATTAAACCGTTTGTTGATACATTATTGGAGTAGAGTGATATTCTCATTTTTGCGATACTGCGCAAGCAGCTCCTAATGGGACTCACTTAGGAGGTGGTTGACCTACTTCACTTTAAAAATGATTTGGATGACCTTTATTTCTTATTTTTTGACCCAACCTCGTCCCTACACTCCTCCGAACCCTCCCAAATAGTTCCCCCAAAGCTTCAAACAAATTCCAAAAAAATACACCATAGTCCACTTAAAAGGGGAAGAGATGTTGTTATCTTTTGTTGGGCTGTTTAAAGGTTATTCTGTTGTTAAGCATGTCTATATGTGTATCAAGTGAATTGATGAAAGAAACATATAAAACTTGATGCATATTGATTCACTTGATACAAAAGTTGATAAACATAAGAATAGAAACCCATGCATAAGAAAATACGCAAGTTGATAAAGTTTATTTCATGATATTAACTGAAGGCATATTGATCTTATGACATCCCGAGAGATCTTATTGACTTACTTCTTATGCATTGCATTCATTTATGCATGTACATTGACCCATGGCCAAATGACGTTATATACGTATATATTATATGTATATGGGGTATGGGGAAAGGTTATGGCGTTATATATGCACCACCACCTGATCAGCCAGTATACGTTGATGATTTCGCCCACAAAGGTCGAGATGATAAGGTGGAATGCCCTCAGAGGCTTGATGATGTTATGTACGCATATACCTATGCATGATGTGACATTTATATGCATTGTATGACATTATAAATGTTTTGTGATTCACAGAGCTATTCAGACTTACAGGTTGAGTCCTTTACTCCATGTTTATTTCATGTCTTTTATATACTGTTTTTCATGCCTTACTGTTTTTCATGCCTTACATACTCGGTACTTTATTTGTATTGAAGTCCTTTTTGCCTGAGGACACTGCGTTTCATGCCCGAAGGACCCGATAGACAGGTGGACAATCCTCCCTGTAGGCTATTAGCTCAGTGAAAGGTGTTGGTGCACTCCACTTGCTACTGAGTTGCCTATTTGGTCAGTATGATTTGGACATGTATTGATTGGTATGGCGGGGCCCCTTCCCGACCTTTATGACATTTATGTACTCTTAGAGGCTTGTAGACAGATGTCATATATATGGATTCTTGTATGGCTTTATCGGCCTATATTTTGAGTGTACAAATGATCATGTCGGACTTATAGGCCTGTATGACACGTGTATAAATTTCTATATCATGTTGGGTCGTCCAATGTCTAGTATTCCCTTATGTGGTATCAGAGCAGTTCTGTCCTAGGGAGTCTATATGTCGTGTCTAGTAGAGTCTTGTTTATGGGTGTGTTGTGCACCACACTTATAAGCATGAGGCTATAGGATATTTAGGACACTGTTAGAGCTGATGAGTCCGGGAACAGAGTTTCCGGGCACAACAATGATAAGATCAAAAGTGAAAGAATAAAATTATATTAAAATGTTGTATAGAATATAGTGTAAGTTAGCCAGAAAATTCGTCCCCTTACAATGATAACAAAGCTCACTATTTATAGCTATGTCTGGGAAAGGAGGTCATATGATCATACCTCTTGTAGACCAAATTTTGAAAGTCAATTTTTGGGGTGTTCTTCAAATTTTAAAGAAATCCTATGGAATCCAATATAAAACCTTGTTGTAACTAGTGATTGAGAAGTGGAATCATCATAAAAACACACTTAAAAACTCACCTTAAGTGTGTATTGGAAGCCTTGGCCGGATGGGTGATGGAGAGAAAAGCCCTAGTATTGAAATCCTTTTATTCTTCTCTCTCCCCGCTCATGTATTAATAAGCCCAGGTACAATATTTTTCCACTGGTGCTATCCCTGTGCTATAAGGGTTTAGCTCACTGGTTTGCTAAATTTAGGTACAGTATTTTCCATTGGTGCTATTCCTGTGCTATAAGGCTTTAGCTCACTGGTTTGCTAAAATCTTCTACTTCCCTCCTGTGATATAGCTGTGCTATGGGGAGATAGCTCACTGTATTTTCTTTAGTCTTATTGCTTTGAAATAAACATCCAAGGGTTCCCCCTTATTACAACACTCAAAGATTAATAAAATAATTATCCTCAAGTATCCAGACAACTTTATTCACTTCAGTAATTCTCATATGGTTCGGTTCTAAATTAAATTGTATTCTTAAGCTCGAAATCGCTCGAATTAGAAATAGAAATTCATGGAGCCTATACACATTAGCCTACCTCGGCACCACCAAACATTAAATTCCTTTGCAAAATTTTCCATGGCCTTACATTCTACCCCGCTTATGATCATTCGTCCTCGAATGATAGGTAGAGTCCGTCCCAAAACACTTCATATTACACATCTATTCTCTCATACATGCACCCAAATTTCACTAACTCCCAATATTTTTTTTGATTACAACACTCAAAGATTAATAATTGAGGATATCCACCTATCAGGGAATCTCAAAAATCAATCCTAACAATATATAGATAACACCACATTGCACCATATACATGAAACCAACACCAACCATGACTCTCGAGGCTAACTCTATGACCTTGCTTACATTGGTCATATCCTTGACTTTTCCTTCCTCTATTACGAGGACAATTAGGTACCTCGCACATTATGCCTGCTATGTGCGTCATTCCTTTAATCCTTTGGCCTTTCTCATTTTATAGCATGACATGCAAATATTCCTTGATATTGACAAAGGAAGTCGTAGACTAACTCATTGTCACGCCCCAAAACCGAGAAGCGCGACCGGCGCTTAATCGAGTGAACCCGACCGAGCAAGCCTGTCAGATTCCTTCTACCCAAACTCATTCATGATTAAAGAGAATATATGTTTTCCTTAATTAAACAATAAAGTGGTCATGTCTGCAATTACCAATTTCTTACCATAAGTTTTATCATTTTTAAAGTCTCAAATGGACAAGTAATACAACCACAACATAGCATAGTTTGTCTTTCCCAGCACCAATACACAACCCACACTATGTCTACAGAGCCTCTATGGATAAAGAAGAGTACAATGATATTGCCGGCAATAAGGCCCCGGCTATACCTCAAACAGGATACACAAAGTCTAAAAGATACGTGACCCCGGGATGAAATAGGGCTCACCGAGTCTGCTGAGAAGATGATGATGTACCATTAACTGTGATCAACACTGTCTGCTATGTAACCACTTGCATCAATTTAAAGATGCAGCGCCGCCGCCAAAAGAGGCGTTAGTACCGTCGAATAGTAATAGTATGTAAAGCTAAAACGCCATCTCAATAGAATGAAAAATAATACAAATAAGATTATCATAATATCAATGAAAGCCTTAATCAACATCAAACCTCAATTTAGGATCAAGACAGTGTTCAAATAAATTTCCATATCTCACTTTGGGAGATTTTTAGTATCGATATCCCATTGTTCACATTACCATTATTCACAATACCAATACCACCGTACTCTCAGCACGGAGTCCGATCACGACCTGATCGGTTAGGCTATCTCTTTAGAGACATCAACCACAATTATTCTCAATATCAATACCACTGTCTTTAGCACGGAGTCCGGTCTCGACCCGATCGGCTAGGTCATCTCATTTGAGACATCAACCATATCAACAATTTCAATTATCATTTCCAGCACAATGCCACAATCCACAATACCACTATGTTCTTACATGAAGTCCAATCTCGACCCGATCGGCTAGGTCATCTCATTTGAGACATCAACCATATCCACAATTTCAATTATCATTTCCAGCACAGTTACCACCATGTGTGCTTCATGGCATCCGATCACGGCCCCATCGGCTAGGCCATCTCACTTGAGACATCAACCATTTTCTGTCAATCATTTCACATTGTACTTCTTTCATATTCATTGACACTAGTGATTTCAATTACAAAATCATTCTTGGCACTTGGTCGTATTTCATAGTTCCAGTCGCCTTTTTCTACATTCAAATATCATTATCATTATCCTCAACAATAAGGCTTCCCATTCAAGACATTAGATTCACATATGAGTAAGTTTGAGAATCTTAGGCACATAGAGTCTTTTCATACAATTTGGCACATCAACCTTTGTTTCGATCTTGACATGAAGTCTTAACATTCCTAACGCATATTCCACATTTTGAACGATTTCTCAAATGGCAAGATAACATGATGAAGCATTTAGAATGAACATTGAACAAACATCCTTCAACACAACCACATTAGGAATAGCCAATTCAATTATGATCAAGGTCTTACTCCAATTACATGAACACAGTAGGATTAGATTCTAAGAAGAAGGGAGTTTAGCCAACATACCTCAATCGAGCTTCCTTGAACTCTAAAATGTTTCGGAATTCTTAGCAGCTTCAATCTATTGTAGAAATATAACAAATTGAACCAAAATTAGGAAGATCTCATGGTTCTAGCTCATTTGAGCATTTTATCAAACACTAGGTGTGCATTAAGGTTTCAAGGTCCTTTTATGGAGGATTCCATCAACCCACAACACAATATTTATCATTTTTTGATCAACAATCTTCCTATACCATTTGGTAACACATGCATGTAAAATAAACAACTCTCATGCCCAAAAATTATCTTGCTAATTACCCATTTCTAGACAAAAATCGAAATTGAGGGTTAGAGGTGTAGAATCTTACCTCTAGGATGAAGACCTAGTGAGTTTCCCTTCTTAATCTTCCAAAACTTGAGCAACAATTGAAGAACAATTATTGAAGAACACCTTCTCACTCTAGGACACTCTCTCTCACTCTAAAAATATCATACTTTTGGCCAAAATGACTTAACCCCTCTCTATTACCGGCCTTGTGGTTATTTAATGAGTTCCCACGTGCGCGGCCGTGCACCTTAGGCAGAAACTCTCAAATATGTGCGGCCACGCATCTGGGCCTAACCACCTGCCAGAGAATCACCAAAACCAGTCCTAACAACATATACATGAACCAATGACGCAACATAACATGCCAACCGTGGCCTCACGAGCAGTATACTACCAAAAAGGAACACCTTTAACATAACAACAACAACAACAACAACAACAACCCAGTATAATTCCTCAAGTGGAGTCTGGGGAGGGTAGTATGTACGCAGCCTTACCCCTGCCCCAAGGCAGGGAGACTATTTCCGATAGACCCTCGGCTATAGAAGGTGAATGAAGCCCTGATATCAAGTAATAGCAAGACAAACCCTGATATCAAGTAATAGCAAGACAAATAATTAGAGAACTAAATTTATGATAGCAACAAAGAATATGAAAGGGGTAGGAACACCTTTAACATAAGCTGTACAAATGATATGTAATTTATAGGGACCAATTTCATAGAATGATTACATAGCTATTCAAACAAATAAGGGTACTTTTTCTTCATATCTTCCTCAGCCTCTCAAGTAGCCTCTTCAACCCGTTGGTTTCGCCATAACACTTTCACGGAGGCAATTTCTTTATTTCTCAATTTTCGGACTTGCCGATCAATAATAGAAACTAGAATTTCTTCATAAGTAAATTCTTAATTAACCTCCATAGTCTCAACCGGATCAATGGTTGTCGGGTCTCCAACTACTTTCTTCAACATAGACACATGAAACACCGGGTGCACTAATGACATTTCAGGTAGTAGCTCAAGCTTGTACGCCACCTCACCGATCCTCTGAATGATTCTGTACGGTGCGACATACCTCGGACTCAATTTCCCTTTCTTACCAAATCGCATTACACCTTTCATGGGGGAAACTTTCCAGAATACCCAATCATCTTCTTTGAACCCAAAATCCCTACGATGAACAACCGAATAGGACTTCTGATGACTCTGAGCTACCTTTAACCACTCCTTAATCATTATAAATTTTTCCATAGCATGATGTACAATGTTTGGCCCTATCAACTCTGCTTCCCCAATTTCGAACCACCCAATGGGAGATCTACATCTCTTTCCATATAAAGCCTCGAACGGTGCCATTTGAATGCTAGCATGATAACTATTGTTGTAGGAAAATTCTACGAGTGGTAAATGATCATCTCAACTACATGTGAAGTCTAGAACACAAGCATGCAACATATCCTCAAGCGTCTGAATAGTATGCTCTGCCTGCCCGTCAGTCTGCGGGTGAAAGGCTGTACTAAGATTCACCTGAGTACCCAAGCCTTGCTGAAATTTCTTCCAAAAATTAGCAGTGAATTTTGCCCCCGATAAGAAATGATGGAAACTGGGGTGCCATGCAACCTGACTATTTCTTTGATATACAACTAAGCATATTGCTCCGTTGTGTCGGTAGACTTAACCGAAAAAAAAATGTGTGGACTTCGTGAGTCTATCCACAATCACCCAAATCGAGTCAAACTTATGAGGAGTACGAGGTAATCCTACCACGAAGTCCATATTAATCATTTCCCACTTCCACATTGGAATTTCTATGTTTGAAAACATGTTTAAGCAAATGATAGAGAAAAATGCCGATTCTGATGCCCAATTAGCCTCCCACAACACTTCTATCCGCAACTTGGAGGTTCAACTTGGCCAAATTTCTCAAGCTTTTAATACTCACCCAAAGGGGGCACTACTTAGTAATACGGTGGTGAACCCGAAAGGTGGGAATACGGGGCATGCAATGGCCATGACAACAAGAAGTGAGAGAGGTGGAGTTGCTAGTACCTCACACCAAAGAAGACATGTGGGTGATGATGTGTTGGTGTATGATGATGATGAGCCAAGCAATGATGTTCAAGCTAATGAAGAAGCAAGGATTGATATTGATGAAAATGTGGAGGAGACGCAAGAAGAAGTGAACCCGTCTAGGGAGCACGTGACTGACATGCTGGAACCGGTAGTGCCAAAGGCTAAGGTACCAATGGCAAGGCCTCCTCCTCCATACCCTCAAAGACTTGCAAATCAAAACAATGAGAATCAATTCAATAAATTCATTGATATGATAAAAAGTTTGTCCGTAAATGTGTCGCTGGTTGAAGCCTTAGAACAAATGACGAGATATGCTTGGTAACAAAGAAGAGATAAATGAACTGTGAAACAGTCAAAATGACACATCAAGTGAGTGCTATGGTGAGCTCCATGGCTCCAAAGTTGGAAGACCTCGGTGCTTTCACAATCACGTGCACTATTGGGAGTGCCGATTTCGCCAAAGCTTTATGTGATTTGGGGGCAAGCATTAACTTGATGCCCTATTCTGTGTTTAAAACGTTGGTGATTGGGAAACCAAGACCCACATCCATGAGGTTGCAAATGGTGGATCGGACAATGAAAAGTCCATTGGGGATAATTGATAATGTGTTAGTTAGGGTCGACAAGTTCATCCTTCCCGCAGATTTTGTGATACTTGACTATGAGATTGACTACAAGGTGCCAATCATTATGAGGAGACCTTTCCTTGCTACATGGAAGGCCTTAGTTGATGTGGAAGCTAGAGATCTTACCTTCCGGGTGGGCGATGAAAATGTGGTGTTCCGTGTTTGTAAATCAATGAGGCAGCCAAATAGCAACGAAGTGTGTTCGTTCATGGATCTTGTGACCGAAGTAATTGTTGATGACACAAGTGTTGTGATAAATGTGGAAGATACCTTGGAAATTGTGTTGTTGAATCATGATGAGGATGAGAAGGAAGGCTTTGTAGAATGTGTCAATGCTTTGCAAGGAGTGGGATCATATACTTATAAGCCCCGAAAACTATTCTTGGATCTCGAAAACCGGAAGACTCCACCAACAAAGCCCTCAATCAATGATCCTCCCACCTTGGAGTTAAATCCTTTGCCTTCACACCTCAGGTATGAGTTTCTAGGCCCTTGTTCTACTTTACATGTTATTCTTTCCTCGTGCTTAACTAACGTACAGGTAGATGCCACCCTTGCGGTGCTTAAAAGGAGGAAGAAAGCAATAGGTTGGACATTGGCAGATATTCAGGGTATAAGCCCCGCCTTTTGCATGCACAAAATCATTTTGGAGGAGGATGCCAAACCCTCCATGGAACATCAAAGGCGATTGAATGAGGCCATGCAAGAGGTAGTAATGAAAGAGATCATCATGTGGTTGGATGCCAGGTTGGTTTACCCCCATTTCCAATAGTTCGTGGACCTCGCCGGTGCAATGTGTCCAAAAGAAAGGGGGCATGACTGTGATAGAAAATGACAAAAATGAATTGATCCCCACAAGAACTATCACCGGGTTGAAAAATGAATTGATCCCCTATCACCCCGAGGCGAGTGGACAAGTTGAAGTCTCCAATAGGGAGATCAAGAGTATTCTATCCAAGACTGTCAATGCAAATCGGACTGATTGGTCAAGGAAACTTGACGATGCTCTTTGGGCCTATAGAACAACTTACAAAACTCCAATTGGTACGTCTCCGTATCGGTTGGTGTTTGGGAAAGCATGTCACCTTCTAGTGGAATTAGAACATAAGGTCATGTGGGCTTTGAAGAAATTGAACCTTGAGTGGGATGTAGCTGCCAATATTCGGGTGGAGCAATTCAATGAACTTGATGAGTTCAGGTTCCATGCTTACTCCAGTTCGTCCTTGTATAAGGACAAGATGAAGTACTTACATGATAAGTATATCCGGAACAAAGAATTCAAAGAAGGTGACCTTGTTCTTTTATTCAACTCTCGGTTACGGATGTTTCCGGGAAAGCTTAAATCAAAGTGGAGTGGTCCTTTTGAAGTGGTACATGTGACTCCTTTTGGTGCTCTTGATTTGAAAAATAAGAATGGTGAGATTTTTAGACTCAATGGGCACCAGATGAAGCACTACCTTGGTAAGGTTGATGATGGCCACGTTGTGGCATTGCTCCATTTCAAATGAATAATGGTAACATGTGTCATGCCGCGATGTTAAATCAGGCATTTCTTGGGAGGTAACCTATGTGTTTTTCTTTCTTTTGATTTTCTTGTTAGATTAGGCATTGTTTTAGACTAACTGTTGTGAAGTATATGGAGGAATTGGGTGTGAAGTGCAGAAAATTGACAAGACAAAAATTGGCCAAGTGGTGAAATTGTGCGGACCGCACCAGAATTATACGGACCGCACAAGCCCTTTGCGGCTGCACAATCCTGTGTGCGGTCGCACAGCTGAACGATGGAAAATGCCAACTCTCTGAAGTTTGGCCCGACAAAATCCCTTAAGGATTCGCGACCGTGATCAAAATTTTGCGGACCGCACAGATTGTGCGGCCGCAGCCATTTTTATGTGGACCGCGTCACTGAATCAGATGCTGAGTTAGAAAAGGTAAAGAGTGCGGACCGCACCAAAATTGTGCGGCCGCACTCAAGTAAGTCGGTGGGCCAACTTGGTCGGAGTATAAATAGGACTTTTTTAGACTATTCACACTTTACACACTTTGACCTCTCAAGCTAGACTAAAGCATAGTGCACTCTTTCTTGTTTTCAATCTCATCCCATATTAATCAAGTGTTGATTTCCTACTACATTTCATTACTGGTATGTTGATTTCAATGAATTAATTTCATCTTTTTTTTTTCTTTTCTCTTTGTTTTAGTTTTCTTTTTATCTAGGGTTAGATTCATGCCAAAAATGTCAAATTGATGCTTAATTCTTGCTTAGAAGCATGTGAGTAGTGTTTGAATGCATAATGGGGGCTGGGGTTAGTAGCTTTTATTGTTTAATTGCCACAAATCATGCCTAATTAGTGAAAACCTTAGTATTAATCATACTTCAGTGCCGCTCTGATTTGAATTTCGCGGCCGCACACATTTTTGTGCAGTCCGCGCTAGGGTATGCGGCCACATACAAAATTGTACGGTCTGCGATACCCTAGGTTGAAGGCACTTGTCATTGCTAAGTTTGTGCGGCCACACTCAATTTTGTGCGGTCCGGGGTTGGTTTTTGTGGCCGCACAATTAAACTTCAGAGACCCAACAAATTGATTATGCGGCCGCACTCAATTTTGTGCGGTCCGCGATGGGTTTTTGCGGCCGCACTCGAAAGTATGTGGTCCGTGCTGAGGTAACTTCAGAGAACCAGTAGTCTGAACTTGGGATCTCCGCGACCGCACTCAATTTTGTGTGGTCCGCGATGGGTATTATGCGCTCAGCAACCCCGTAGTCCCCCAGTCAGAGGATGTGGAGATCCAGTTAGAGGATACGGAGATTGCTGATGATCCCATGCATGCTGAGGACCCCGTCCATGTTGAGGACCCGATGCAGACAGAGACCACATAGGGAGTTTTCTCTACTCTCTACCCCTTTTCCATGTTCTTATTTGTTATGAGCATTGAGGACAATGCTATTTTTTATTTAGGGGTGGTCCATTTTGATTTGATGACATTTGGTATGTAATAACCATTATACTATTTTCTTTACTTTTATTTTCACTTTTGGTATGTATATATTCTTAACATTCGATGTATATATTCATTTCCATTATGTATATATTCGCTTTACTTCATTTTGTACATATTCAGTCTACTTTCCGTAGTTTACTTCATAACTTATTTCATTGTTTTTCCTTAGTAGCATAGCTTTTTATTTACTTTATTAGCTTCTTTTTATGTTTTGTGTGAACAATAAGCCTTTGGTTTTCTTAATGCCACGGTTCTTTCCAAAGGTAGATGTTGTGTGAACCGGGTGGCTCTTCCCAACAATGGATGGCGTGACAGCCTTCATAAGGGATTGAGTCCGTTTTCTTTATGTTTTTGTATATATAGTAGTAATGAATAAAAGTGCCTCAAGCAGGCTTCACTTGGTACTAACATATTTACCTTCGACCTTATGGTTAGAAACAAGTTGATTGCCAAAGAATAGCTCTAGTTGTGATCTTTAGACTCTTGTGTTGACTAAAACAATCATCGAGTGATTTCTTTAAGCCATTTGTGATTTTCAATCTTAGATAGGGTTGTTGTGGGCCCTCAACTCTATTCTCTTTAACAATCCAGCAACTTAAGAGGTGAGGTATTGAATTGCAAGTCCAAGTTCCGTGCCAATAAGTCTAGAACTTGCCCTGAATATTTGTCTAGGCAAAATTCTAAGTGTAGCTCGACTTGAGAAATGATTGTAGGCTCTCCTTGATCCAATTTGAAACTTGAAAGCTTTCGTATCCTACTAATGTGATATCCCTAGTCAACCCTTTTGAGCCGAAGCCCTTTTTCATTCAATAGCCATGTTACAAGCCTTTATCCGTTTTATAACGACCCTCTCTTGGCACCCGATCTTTTCTTAGCATTCTTGATATAATTGGCAAAAGCATAAGTTTGGGGGAGAGAAGAGGAATGTGAAAGTGATAAAAGGTACAAAGAACAAAAAAGAAATGAAGAAAAGGGAAGGCAAAGAAAAGGAAGAAAGGCCAAAAAGAAATATGTCAAAAAGAAAGTGAATAAAGTAGAAAGTTGAAGAGACTCAAATAAAGCAATGATGAAAGGCATGGAGTGATTAGAAAAGGAAAAAAATGATTGTCATGAGCAAGAAAGAGTGACATTACGTCTCTCTAGCTCCCCTAAGGAAGAAGAAAATGACTCAAAGAGTCAAGAAAGTATGAGCCAAAATGAGGAAATGAAGTGCTTAAAGAAAGATGAAACCATCATATGCCGATAAGTCCTACCTTGATCCAAAAGCCTTCATTACATTCCCACAAAAGCCCTATATGATTTCAAGTTTAGTGAGATTACATTAGTGGTGATTTACATAAGGGGCAAGCTTATGGTATTTAGAGCCGGACTTGTGACATTCTTTTGAGAGAGATGAGCACACTTCTTCACAATCCTTGTTTTGAATGTTACATTCTAAAGTTAGATTTGCTCATGGAGAGTAGAGGAGGAGGAGTTTGGGTTCCACAATGACCTATGTGATAGAGGGAGCTTCCTTGGTAAATTAAGTCAACTCTTGATGATCTAGTGTCACATTAGAACTATGGTACTCAAAAGGTCAAAACATGGTGTTGTTGATAATTCATTTGTGTTGAGGGTAGTTGTTAGTCCCAATTGATGCATGATTGATTCACCTTAGGCCAGCTGAAATATCGTTTTTTCTAGTGGAGGTGGGAATTACCTTATTTGCTTGAGGACAAGCAAAAGCTTAAGTTTGGGGGAGTTGATAAGTAGGGATTTTAACCTATTATTTGCTCTTTTTTACTTGTGTTTTAGGCCAAAAATGCTTGAAGGTATTCCCTAAAACTAATGAAATATGCTTGCTTGCAGGAATTATTCAAAATGAGCCAAAGGAATCAAAATCAACTCACAAAGGAGTCAAAAGTTGAACAAAAAACCAAGGCTGGGCAAAGAGGTCTGAAGTGCGGACCGCACAAATATTGTGCGGCCGCGAAAGCCATGATGCGACCGTGATCATAATTATGTGGTCCGCAAGAGGGAGATTCAGAGAGTGTAATTTTGGTCTAAATGATGAGCGAAGACCGCACCAGAAATGTGCGGTCGCGAAAGTCCCTGTGCGGCCGCAATTGAAATTACGCAGACCACGATAGCTGAGATTCAGAGAGTTGACAACTTGAGTAAAAGAGAGAAGTGCGGACCGCACCAGAATTGTGCGGCCGCAGAAGTCCCTTGTGCGGCCGCAGAAGTCCCTTGTGCGGCCGCGATCGAAATTATGCGATCCTCAAGATGAAGAATCAGAGAGTTGATTTCAAGCCAAACTCAAGCAAGTGCGGCCACATCACTTTTATGCGGCCATATAATCTGGAGCGCGGCTGCACTTAGAATTATACGGTCCGTGAAATTTCAGCTCAACCCAGATCCAAAAGAAAATAACGCGGACCGCATTAGAAGTATGCGGACTCGAAAGCAAGAACACGGCCGCACTCAGAATTACGCGGCCGCACAACCTCCACAGGGACAGTTTTGTCAGATATTTTCAGCTTAGTATAAATAGAACTTTTTGTCATTTTTAGGGGATGTTATGTTTTATATGAGCACCTGAGACGGCTGACTTTTCTATTTTCGGAAATTTTGTACTAGATTCACTTCTTAAGATTAGATTTTCATTCCATAAATTAACATTATGGATTTTATCTTCATTTCATCTTTAATTTCTGTTATTTCCATGAGTAGCTAAACCCATAGCTAGGGTTGTGACCCAACCCTAGTGTGAGTATTTAATGAGTATTTGATTTTAGGGCTTGAATGTGAACGGGTTAGTGATATTTAGCCTAGTTCTTTCTAGAACTCAAGAATTAATGGTTGCAAATATTAATTCATGCCTTTATAACTTAGTCTCTACTTGAGAAAGAGGGACTAAGTCTAGAAAAACTAGGCTAACAAGGAATTGGGGTGAACTCAAAAATTTGATAGCCTCAAATAAAGGGTTAAACCTAGAGATAGTAATACCCAACTTGAGCTAATATCACTTGATTTTTATGAATACCCATTTGGACTTGAGAAAGCCAAATTGGGCAAAATCACTCAAACTACCGAGAGGTATAGAGTGAGTACCCGGGTGTGATAGCTATATTATAATCCCAACTAATCAAGCTTGCACTAGATTTTGCTACCCGTTAGATATCCACCTAGGTAGAAGTCACTACCCTATTCTCTTTAAATATTTGAAAAATAACAACAAAAATATTGTCCTTAGTTTCAATTATTGCAATCTTTAGAGTAAAGTTAGAAGTAGAAATCAAACCCAAACTTGTGGAAGTATAATTAGATTCAAAACCCGCATCTAGCTTAGATATAAACCTAATTCCAAACATTAACTCCCTGTGGATTCGATCCCGACCTAGTTGGGTTAAAACTGCATCGACCACCCTCGCTACTCAATAGTAGTGTAGGCTTGGACCCGATTACTAGTGCGAGCCTAGGCTCCGTAGGTGCGGAAATGCCTGGGCAGTATTTAAAACTCGAGGGTTTCGTGATTTTAATCATTTTAGACTTTGTAAACTCGGACTAAGGCAATTTTTGAGAGGAATTTTGAGCAGTTTCTTAAGGTAAGTCACCTTTGATCATTTTTATGCAATATTGTTTCCCCATTTAATTTTCCACCTAGTTTGTGAGATTTTGAGATGGAATTTTGGGAGTTTTAGTCTAGGGATTGGAGAGTTATATTTGGGGATTTGAGTGACGATTTGGTGTCGGAACTTGGTAAATTTGGTATGGTTGGACTCGTAGTTGAATGGATGTTCGGATTTTCTAACCTTTGTTGGATTCCGAGACATGGGCCCGGGTGTTGACATTTTAGTTGACTTTTTGACTTTTGATTAAGAACTTAACATTTTCATATAGAATTGATTCTTATAGCTTGAGTTGATTGTTTCAAATTATTTCTGGCTAGATTCGAGACGTTTAGAGGCTGATTCACGAGGCAAGGTCTTGTTGGAGTAGAGATTTGCATTGTTTGACGTAAGTAATACTTCTAAACTTGGTTTTGAGGGTATGAATCCCTGAAATTATGTGCTATGTGATTGGCGTTGAGTTGACTCGCATGCTACGTGACGGGCGTGTGGGCGTGCACCGTAGTAATTTTGATTTAGTCAATTCTGTGGAATTGTGTAGCTATCTTATCTAAATATTATTACTTCACCCTGCGTGTTAGATCACTTGAGTTGTGATTTATATTATAAATCATATTTAGGCAATGTGCTATTGGGACCCACAGTGGTCGTTCTTTGCTGTTGAGTTATTTGCTTAATTGTAGTTATGTACTTAGTCGCATTCATTATTGCATATCATATCGCAGTCTCTTTTATCACATATTATCACATCATGTATCATTGATTTGGGTTGCTTAGCATGAGTGTTGTGAGTCCGAGTGACTGGAGAGATTGATGACTAAGTGAGGCCGAGTGCCTGTTTATGAGTGATATATATGGGATCGGGATGCACCCCACAGCGTGCTTTATTTATTCATGCCATGATTGACTTAATATAGCATTTGGGCTAGATCTGCCCCTCCGGAGTCTGCACACCCACAATGAGCGCAGCTGCTATTGATTCACGATGGGATCGGGTTGTGCGCCGCAGCAGAATTTATTAGAATTTGGGATGGATCTGCCTTGTACAATGCTGAGTGAGAATTGAGGCAGTCGGGTTGAGTACTCTGATAGTGTGAGTGCGCGAGGCTTTCATTGTGTTGCATCATATACGATATGCATATTGGCATGTAGATATAGAGATGTCATATTCCTCATATCATTCAGACTTGATATACTTCATCTGTTTGAGTTTAACTGTTAAACCTAGAAGCATGTCTGCATTCATGTACTGGTACCTGCAGATTATGAGTTTCTTTGAGATATTATTGTCATATGTTCTGTAAATTTCCATACTATTTAATTCTGTACTTGGACCGTGTTGTTCGGACTCGTCACTACTTTCAGTCCAAATATTAGACTTGTTACTTATTGAGTTGGTTATACTCACGCTATACCTTGCACTTCGTGTGCAGATCAAGGTATTTCCGAGCATGGTGGTTGCTGATCTCGGAGTTTCAACCATTCGGAGATTATCGAGGTAGTTGCCTTGGCATCGGCAGACCTTGACTCTCCTCCCCTATCTTTCAGTTTTACTCATTTTGTTCTACTTTCTTAGATAGTGTATCAGACTATGTTATTGTATAGATGTTATACTCAGTGACACCCGGGTTTTGGGAAATTCTATATCGAATTGTGACGTTTTCATTCAGTTTTATGAGACTTTTACTTACTTAAGCTTATTTTTGTATATTTTAAATTTCAAGATGTTGGTATGTGTGAGTTATTGTCTTGCGTAGTATCATGATAGGTGCCATTACGACACTTGGGATTTTGGGTCATGACATACTGCTACTGCTGATGATGCCTGAATAAGCCACATTGAAGTGTCGTCCCCTTGGCATTGATATCCATGCAAAAGTATCATGTTGTTGGCTCCGAATGCTCCAAAATCTTTTTCTTTGCAGGTTTTCAAAAGAGTTCTAGTGGTCTTGATATTCCTAAGAAGGTGCACTACATGTCTACATAATTGGTAGCGAACCACTCATCCATCTGTTGTGGCTTGGTAAAAGAGATACATGAAGTATCCTTTCAACCTCAGCAACAAAATTCCTATTCTTGGAGGCTTGGGGAGACTGGATTCCATCCTTGTCGAGTGAACATGTACAACATAGCATCATTGCAGATTGGTGGAGAAGACGACTGGAGTAGGCCTCTCCAACTTCGGCGATCAAGCACCTGGCGCATCTTTGAAAAATATATCTATCTCTTGATACATGAGCAATGAAATCACAAGCATCTTGCTTCTAAAGGATTAGAATTTGAAAGGTCGCACCGTATAAAATATTCACAAACAAGTCGGGATCGACCTTTGAGTCTGATACGCATGTCTAGCATTTTGACTTCATAGAACTGCGCAATCTAGCTAAAAGGGACATATTTCGAGATTGGCATGTCCAAACCGTAATATGTTTGATTTTACAGAATCAGAACTTGCGTCATTTTAACATATCCAAAATGTTAAAGGGTCAAATATACCCATGTACTTTCGAAAATGGTCTAAGAATACCCCTCGTTATACTATTGGGTTATCTATACCCTTGCAGTCATACTTTGGGTTCAAATATACCCCTCATTTAAACGGATGGACACATGTAATCGTCATGTTGGCCAATTCTAAACATCTTCTAATTAATTAAAAAGACTCATTATCCATACCCGAAAAAAAATTCTAAAGTAATTTGTTTTTGTAAAAACTGGAAAAAACTGAATTTTTTAAACTAAAAACTGAAAAAAAACGAAAATATTTTGTTTTCCAGTTTTTACAAAAAAACTACTTTTAAAAAAAACTGAAAAATATTTTCTAAAATAATATTTTTGTAACTGAAAAGCAATTTTCTAAAGCAATGTTTTTGTAAAAACTGAATGTTTTTTTTACTAAAAACTGAAAAAATCAAAAATATTTTTTTCTAGTTTTTAGAAAAATATTGCTTTAAAAAAACTGAAAAAGAATTTCTAAAGCAATATTTTTTGTAAAAACTAAAAATAAAAACTGAAAAGCACTTTTCTAAAGCAATATTTTTGTAAAAACTGAAAAAATAAATATTTTCTTTTTTTTTTCCAGTTTTTAATTGCTTTAAAAAATTATTTTTCAGTTTTTTTTTCCAGGTTTTACAAAAAATATTATTTTAGAAAATATTTTTCAGTTTTTTTTAAAGCAGTTTTTTTGTAACAACTAGAAAAAAAAAATATTTTCAGTTTTAGTAAAAACAAATTCAGCTTTTTTTCATTTTTACAAAAAATATTGCTTTAGAAAATTACTTTTCGGGTATGGGTAATGGGTCTTTTTAATTAATTAGGAGATATTTAGAATTGGCCAACAGGACGATGACACGTGTCCCTCCGTTTAAATGAAGGGTATATTTGAACCCAAAGTATAACTGTAGGGGTATAGATAACCCAATAGTATAATGAAGAGTATTCTTAAACCATTTTTGAAAGTACAGGAGTATATTTGGACCTTCGCCGTATCCAAAATTGAGGCCAAATTTTCTCAACACAAGCCGGAATGAATTTTTGAAGGTGATGCATATGTCTGCCGTTTCGGCTTTACAACATTGCATGTTATAATTGAAAAATCCATATCTCAAGCTAGGAGTATCCAAATCCCAAGCCGTTTACTCCATTGCAAAAACAAATCCGAGTGCTGCAACATCTGAATATATTGCAGCAAAGTTCCTTTTAGATTACCCAGAATAGTATTTTGGAATTTCTATTGATGTCTGCTGCACTTACTTTCTAGATTTGAGAACTCTAGATGCAAAAATTATATCTTGAACTAGGAACGTCTAATTCGCAAGTCATTTACACCACTAAAAATAAAATTCAGATAACTCCAAAGTCGTAAACTTTCTTGGCAAAATTCCTTTCTCAATGGACACAGCAATTTCTTTAAGTTAGTCTAGATATCTGCCTTGCTTCTTTTCAGTTTTGCGCGCTCCAGTGAAAAAAGTCTATATCTCAAGCTAGGAATCTCCAAATTGCGGTCCGCTTGTACCGCTAGAAAGTACACTCATAGAGCTGCATCAGATATGAATTTCATGTAGAACTCTTTTCGGGCGGGAAACAAAAAAAATCTCAAAATGTGACCTAGCTGCAGTAACCTTTCATATTCGTGTAGTTCCGGCAAAACAAATCTTATCTTGAGCTAGGAGCCTCCAAATCATAAACGGTTAGTGTTGTTGGAAATTAGACATCCAAATCTACTACATATAAAATGTTAGATGTAGAACCTCTTCTAGATGGACCGCAGTAGTTTTTCAAAGTTGATCCCGTCGTCCGTTGAGCTAGCTCCCCAACTCTATTCTCGATGAGTTGTCCTACGAATGTTGTTTTTATTCTTCTTCTTGAAATTGACTCTACAGTCTTGCATATAGTAATTTTAGCTACCATGCTTCACAAATCTTATCTCATTATTTATTTCTTTTGCAGACTCGCAAAGAAGCTCAAAGTGTCCAGATATCAGACTGAGATGTCATATAAGATGCGGAGCCACCCCCTTCACCAAGTGTTGCATTTGATTTGTTGATAGTCTTGAAGTTCATCAATGGCGGCTCCCATGGTGATTGAAGGTATTTTTTCAAGAGAGACGACTTCTAGTATATGGGACCTTCAACCAATACTTGTACAAGAGAAGCAATTATCATGCTCGAGGCCTATCAACCAGACACATGGCCAAGAGATCATCACAACTACTGAATGCGAGAGACGTATATTGAGAATGGTGTATTAAATGTGGAGACGTCATACAAACTTGATAAAGCATAAGACGTCTCAGCAACAAAGCCTAGTTTACGATCATTTTTATTACTTAGGCTTTTGCATAGGATAATGTCTAATCCCTTACGTCTCCACATTTTTGAATGTATCAACTTTTGTAACATCGAAGTAATAAAATATCTTTTACACTTCAACACAAATTGTCTTCTTTTTCGTATTTATATATGCCTCTATACTTGAAAGAGTTAATGTGATGATCCCATAAGCCGAGCCTTTTTTTTAAAAAAAACTCACGCGACTGAACTTAGAATGAAAGTGTAAGTTGCCTACGTACCTCGGTGAAGAGGATCAAGTCATAACGTAGTTCAAAGGAATGAGTTTTTTTTTTTAATGTCCTAATATTTGCTTAGGCCGCCTCTCGCTAGTTTTCAACCTAGCGTACTTTTGTTTGGTCCTAAGTTTTGCCTAGGCCTCCTCTTTCGAGGTTTTCATCGTAGTACGGAAAATAAACTGCAACAAAAATAATATAAATAAAAAAAAGAGATTTTATTGATGAATATTTGTGAGTACAATTCTTTGTATCCCTTGATTATCCTATATGAAATTCTCTGTGATTCGAGGGCTTGAGAAACGACTTTTTCGAACGTAGGACGATGCAGACCTCTTTATGATGTATTTAATCGCCAAGAACGTCGAGTAGCATTTTGTTGTTTCGGGTTGATCTCCGAGAAGAACTTCATTGACCACTCTTTTGTTGAAGAACTATGTACTTGATGATTGATCTCTCTGTTTGCGGATACCTTCACCAATTGCGGAATTCACTTCTCCAACTCTAAATGCCTTTAGAGAGTTATGTAACCCCTCTATTTATAGTTGTAGAGGATGGATAATCCAACTACATATGAACTTTCTTGCTTGACTCTGATTGGCTCATGTAAGTCATCAAACTTATCACTTAGGCTATGTGATGGGCTTGCTTGTGATTGGCCAAGACATGTCATATTATACACTTGGAGACCTTTGGTTGGTCATTGCTTTTTGACTAGGATTGCCACATCATGTTAACATGTGACATCATCTTGTTGGCTTTGATTTTGACTAGACATGCCATGTCACTTGACACATGGCATGGGTCTGGGCTTTAAGATGAAATGTACATTGGGCATGAATATAAAAAATGAATATATTTAATTTGAAAAATCCAGATTAATTATTTAACCCCAAATAAAATTAGATCCATCCATGTAATTGGACTTTGAAAATCCAATTAAATTTTTTAATGCCTATATGGAAATCCCGAGATTAAATTATTTCAAAAACGAGAAAGATATAATTATTTTGGAACAGATTTTTGAGAAGAAGTATTATTTTGTGACTGAGAAAAAAGGAGAGAAAGATGGGTGATAAAGCAGAAAGGTGTGCCCTTTTTCATTCTTTTCCATGAATGAACTCAGAGAAATGAAAAAACTTATAAAATCAAAGTTGGCTATTGACCCTCCATATTTTTCTCATGCAGTCAATGCTTGTTTAGATATTAAAGATTTAAGAATGAAAAAATAAAAAAAGGGGAGCAGTCCAATTGTCATCAACTCTAAGAAGTTACTTTAACCACCAGTTGTTTAGCCATTTCCACCATAAAGTAAGCACTATCACATTTCACCATTTGCCAATGCGTACAAAATTGACCATACTCGCGCTATTAGAACATAAGATTAAAGGAAAAAAGCAAAATGTGGATGGAAAAGAAAGAAGACTCAAGTCAACTGGCCAGGAGCTGAAAATTAAGAGAGCTGGAATAAGGTGACCAAATAAATCCTAGAGCAGTATTATATCCAATCATTGCTAGCTCCCACTTTGAGCAATAATTTCAGGAGTACCACTGTTTCGTCAGTCCAAATCTGTTATCATAGCCATTGTTTAATGGCTAGCCATATAGGTGTCTTCTTGTTTGTATTTTTGCTGTATTTGAGTTACTTCAAATGCGATTCTAGGGACGTGTTAACCCCAGACAATTTATTATCCAATGGGGAAACTCTTGTATCAGCTGGTGATATATTCGAACTGGGATTCTTTAACCCTGCATCTAGTAACAATGGAGAATTCAACAATTATTATGTAGGCATATGGTACAAGGTGAGTCCGGAAACGGTTGTGTGGGTTGCCAACAGGGACAACCCAATTCCATTTTCATCAGCTGAACCTATGGTTATTGCTATTGATGACGATGGTAATCTCAAAGTGTGGGACTCGACAGGAAAATCATATTTCTCAACAGAAGTAGTCACAGGTGCATCTTCTGCGAAGCTCATGGATTCAGGAAACTTGGTTTTAATTGATGATTTGTCAGGGAAGCAACTATGGCAAAGTTTTGATGAACCTACTGATACCTTCCTTCCTGGTATGAGGATGGATGATGGGTTCAAGTTGACTGCTTGGAGGATTACCCAAAAGGACCCAAGTACGGGAAATTACACGTTCGGGCTAAAACAAGCAGGCAATTCTGAGTACACCATACTCCAAAAGACAGTCATCCACTGGAAAAGGTCTGCTCGTGCTGGTTATTCTAATCCTCGTAGTTTTAACGAATTGCCCTCTACTGTAGCATATATGTTATCCAACTTCAGTAAGGAGTTTTCCCCTGTGTCTTACTTCAATTATACAAGGCTATTGATGAATTCGTCAGGGGAAATACAATTATGTATATGGGATGACAATAGTAGAGGATGGTTTGTGTTGTGGTCGGAACCGGAAGGTCCGTGCGGTGTGTATGATACTTGTGGGAAATTTGGCATTTGCGACAGGGAGAACATATCGTCAATGTGCAAGTGTTTGCCAGGATTCAATCCTACTTCGCCAGATGATTGGATGGCTGGGAATTTTATTCATGGTTGTTCAAGAAAATCAGTTACTACTTGCAAGAAGAAATCGGAATTTGACACGTTCTTGATTATGTCTTCCATGAAATTTGATGAGCCGGACCTGCAATATTCTGAGGCAAAAACTGAATATGATTGCAGAAAGGAGTGTGTAGGCAACTGTCAGTGTGTAGCTTATTCGTATGAACATTATGAAGCACAGAGAAGATCTTCTAGCCCGAAAACGGTATCAGCAGCTAGATGCTCAATTTGGATTAATGATCTGCATAATCTTCAGGACAACTATGAAGGTGGCTTCAACCTCTCCGTCCGCGTAGCAATGTCTGATATTGGTACTTAATTCCCTTTCACAATTGGCCTCTACTTCTTTATTTACCTACTACAAGTTTCAGACTGCTAATTATTACAGATACAGAATTAACTGCTCATGGGATTACATTAGTTTATCTATTAATATGCTAAAAACCCATCTTTTTATATTTGAAAACCCGTTAACTTTAAACTTGCCATGCTACCTTAATGACTTGTTCTTATAGTTATAGAAATGTCATTGCATGTTTAAGACCATAAATTCTAAGGATACTTTTGGTTTGTGCCAAAAGTCTATTTCTTTCTTTAACTTCGTGACTAGTCAAATATCGCCATCTAAAAATAAGGGAGAAACTTTTATAATTAAACTGAAAATTATCTCTTATTACAGAATATTTTAATCCGATTTCCATGTTATTTTGATGAAAAAATAGCTAAAAGTTACATTAGGTCTTCTTCTACACTTCCAATGTGAAAGTGGTTGATATTTCCTTATATTCTCTGACCTTACAGCAGCCAATAATTTTGCTTCCCTACATGAGACTTTCGATAAAGGCAAAAATATCCAGTAAGTTTGCAGACCTTACATTTTATAAAATACTTAGTAAATACAGTGTATTAATTTTATGCTTATAGAGTTCTTTCTTCGTATGACGGCCTACGTACGAATATTTTAATCCAATCAGGTCCTGCTTTGCCATTTCTCCCCTCCTGACTTTACCCTCAAACCCAAAAAGGAAAAGAAAAATGTGAGAGTATACAATAACAATATCTTGTTCAACTAGAATCTTAACAGAGCGGATAATTGAGGGTCATGACAAGAATATCTCTCATTTTTATTTTGCAGAAGTAACAAGGAGAAACTGCAGGCCTTGCGGCCCAAACTTTATACCCTATCCATTAAGCAGTGAACCACATTGTGGGGATCCTTCGTATTATAGTTTCGCTTGTAATGATTCAACTGGAGAAGTAAGTTTCCAGACATTGAATGGGTCCTATCCAGTTATTGACATTGATATGGAAAACCGAAAATTTGTTATACAAGGGCATGGGGAAAATTCATGTGATAATACAAAAAAGTCAGTGACCCAAGTTGCATGGCTTAGGCAGTCGTCGCCCTTTCATCTGATAAACCGGTGTTACAACAATAAAAAATTACAAAATCAATCTGGTCAAGCTAGGTATGGAATACAGATCACGTGGGAACCCCCGTTAGAACCTACATGCATTACTTCTGCGGACTGTGAGGATTGGCCAAATTCAAGTTGCAACATGATTGGACAAGGAAAGAGAAGGTGTCTCTGCAACCAATACTACAAATGGGATGGTTTGGTATTAAATTGTACCACAGGTGTGGATCACTTGTTTGATCAGCCCCCTTTCACTACATGCAACAGTTTGGTTTATATTCTTCATTTTAATCACCAGCTCAAGTTTCAATTTCTTTTTCTGCAATGCATGCAGCTTTAGGAGCATGGAGTGAGAAAAAAGCAGCATCTCTGAATCTCAAAGCCCTCATTATTTCCGTCAGTCTAACTGCTGGAATTGTAACCATGTGTTCCATTGGCTATTTAATCTACCATAGAAAAAAGTTGGCAACAAGGAAAGGTAAAAATGGAGCAAGCTCAGTCATCTTTAATTTCTCAATTATTGCACATGCTGGATATGTTAATTTGCTGCTAATTCTGAACTTACTTTATGTCATGAGAAGCTAAGGAAATAATTCTAGGGAATTGGGTGGAATATTTGCCAGAGAGTGGAAATTCATCTAAATATGAGATAACTGAAGATGATAAGAAACGGATACATGTCCCGTTTTTCAACTTGAAAAGCATACTAGTCGCTACGGACAAATTCTCAGATGCAAACAGGCTTGGTCAAGGCGGATTTGGCCCTGTTTATAAGGTTGGTTCTTACTTGTTTGTCTGTACCATTTTGAAATCACGTGTGTTATCATTGTGTAATTACTGCTAAGCAATATTGTATAGGGTATTTTCCCTCAAGGACAAGAAATGGCAGTGAAAAGGTTATCAAGTCATTCTAGTCAAGGTGCTGAAGAATTTAAAAATGAAGTAATGTTAATTGCCAAGCTTCAACACAGAAATCTTGTCAGGCTTTTAGGCTACTGTATCGAGGCAAACGAAAAGATTTTATTGTATGAATATATGCCTAACAAAAGCTTAGACACCTTCATATTTGGTGAGTCTACTTTACTACTAGTATTCTGCAACCTCCCCTCCGAAAAGTTATTACACTACAGGTTTTATATGCCAATAGTTGTCGACTTGATAATTGTTCTGAAATTATGCTACACAAACCTTGCAAGATCATACTCTTCGCCAGTTATTGGATTGGAAGATCCGATTCGATATTATCTTGGGTATTGCTCGGGGGCTTCTTTATCTACACCACGACTCAAGGTTACGTATCATTCACAGAGATCTAAAGACAAGCAATATCCTATTAGATGAAGAGATGAATGCCAAAATATCAGATTTTGGCTTGGCGAGGATAGTTGAAGGCAAGAGTATAGAGGCTAACACGGAAAAAGTTGCCGGAACTTAGTAAGTATATATACTTACCATTTTAGCTTTCTAGACTTGTTTTCCAACATGAACAAATTAAAATTGCAATTTAAAACTCTAGAAAATCACTTAGCAAACCATATTCTTGCACTTGATCTACTTATTTCGCTTACATCTTCAGATTAGAGGCCTCTATTGGCATATAGAAAAGAAGAAGTTGATAGGGACGTTCTACGGTAGAGCTAGTTGTTTTTTAATTTGTTTCCATAAAAACTTCAGAAGTCTAGTTGTGTGATACTCATGATTTAGTTACTCATGCGAATTCGGATCATCTCTTGTGATACAGTGGCTATCTATCACCAGAATATGCATTGGAAGGACTCTTTCAATCAAGTCTGATGTTTTTGCCTTCGGGGTGGTTGTGCTTGAAATCATAAGTGGGAAGAGAAACCTGGAACTTTTTGAAGCCACAAACCTCTTGGGTCATGTAAGTACCAAAATACTCCTTCCATTTCATTACATATGGCGTGTTTAACTGACTACTGAGATAAAAAAGGACTTGTGGTTTTATACGTGTCATGACATTTCAGTGGCTATAAAAACATGTCATTATAAGTCAAATGAAAAGCTTAAAGTTAAGGAGTTTCCATATTTAAAAATAGTATGATTTTTTTGGCATTAAACTAAAAAGGAAAGAGCGGAGAAAATACTAGTTGCTTCAAACTCATTGAATATTACTGTTGTCTGAAAATGCAATTACAGGCTTGGAAACTATGGATGGAAAACAAGGCATTGGACATGATGGATCCAATACTAGAGGTTACATGCATTGAAAATGAAGCATTAAAGTGCATTAATGTAGCACTTTTATGTGTGCAAGAAGATTCAGGTGATCGCCCCACCATGTCAAATGTGATCATTATGCTTGGGAGTGAAAGCATTACTCTTCCAAGACCTAATCAACCAGCTTTTGTCACACGAAGAAACACGGCTGGCTCGTCTTCCTCCTCTTCTCGTAAGCCTGCACAAAGTAGCTCCAACAATGAGTTAACCATCACTGTTGAACGAGGCCGATGATGTATAATTAGTTCATCAATTGTTTTTCTTGTAAATGCAAGATAGATATAGGATAATACGTTCAAAGATTTTGAACGCTTATGAATCCTGATTCAGCAACATTATATTATGCGCAGAATTACAATAGTGGTTGCTGTATTAATGGTGAAAAAACCAACTGCTTAATTATAATACATTCTTCAATACTCTTTTCCTTTTATAAGAAGTCAGAAGGATAAAAGGAATTGACCACGAAAATCCAACTTTGACTTAGCATCTTCAAAACTAAAAATGATACGGATTATTAAAATTCATCACTTCTTAAGTAGTTAAGTCTTGCTAATTTTGTGCTCCTCACTTCATACTTGATAACATTCTTGGAAGAGCACTTAGTATCTCCTAGATATCAAAGGATTCCAACTTGTGGAACCATTAAAGAGAAAAGATTCCACTAATTGTGATGTTAAGTTCCTATCAGCAGGTTTTTTTCATTCTAATTATTTCTAATTTTGTGTTACTAGCATACTGAAGAATGTATTATAATTAAGCAGTTCATTTTTTCACCATTATTAAGTCTCTTAAGCTGGAGCTATGTTTTCTTGTAATCTGAATGTAGGAACATTGGGTCCACCTATTAGGGGTGAGGCCCAATAAGATTATTAGTTAATTCTAATATTTTTCACGTTCTCTTCTCCCATATCCGACTAGGGGTTTAGATTATGATACCAGTAATTCAAGTCACGATTCTTTCCGCTTACAAGTAAGTTCTTGTTTTACGATTTACACGCTATTTAATGTGTTTAGATTATCACGTTTTCCTTCATTGGTATGAGAGCAATAAGCTGGTTTACTAGTCCGGAAAAATAATAGATAAATTCCGTCATTTTTTTTCAAACATATACTCCCTCCATTTCAATTTGTGTGAACTCATTTGACTGGGCATGAAGTTTAAGAAAAGAGAGAAACTTTTGAACTTGTGATGTAAAATGAGGCACATATATTTTGTGTGCTTATAAATCATTGCATAAACGTTAATTGTTTCCAAATAAGGAAAGACATCGTTCTTTTTGATACGGACTAAAAAGGAAATAGGTTCACATAAATATGTGTTTCTATATTCTGGTGTGCAATTGGAATGAATAAAAAAATTGTTACACTGTTTTAAAATCAGTGTGTTAAGGTTTGAACACTGATTTTGAGAAAATCATTGCTTATAATTTTTCGTTTAATCTTGCATTTTTTGAATATCAATTCTTTTTTCTGAAACTCATCAGAAAATTGTTGAAACTGATCCGAAAAACAAACAAAAAAGATTTTTTTCTTTTTTGGTTTTCCAATCTATTGTCGCCGACTACCGCTAAGGCCACCACCGGCCACGGTCAAAAGGACGATGGTATTTCTTGAAGCGACAGCGAAACAACCATACAAACAATAAAAACAAGGAGAAGAAATATGGCTCATCCAATTTTTCTAAACACTGCCAAGAGAATAAGAAGAAACAAAGGTTCTTCTTATAACAGTAGTAGCGGATGAAAGAGATGAAGAGAAATTAGAGTTTATCTCTTCCTCTAATTCGAAACTATTATTAATTTAAAAACAAAACAAAGAGTGATGGATAAAACTTTCTGAAGAAGTCATCTGGAAAACATGGCTGGCGGCTAAAAAGTCTAAGGAAAGGAGAAGGAGAATTAGTTTCTCTGTTATAACCCATTATAAAAAAACGTTTTTTTGCGAATTAGGGCTTCACACGTTGCTGCCACCTTATCTTTCAAAGTGGACAAATTAAATAAATGGGCTGAAGGCCCATTTAAGATTGCAAGGCTGATGGTTAAAGAAGCATGGGCTAATTATTTAAATGTTGCCAGATCTTTGCAAATAGGCTTATGGCCCACATTTTGCTAAAACTAATAGCTGAAGCTTGGGCTACTTCCTTTTCTTTATGATGGCAGAATGTTTATGGGCAAAAGGCCCACTTTATGTCTTGTTTAATGTTAATTCGGCTAATGGCCTAAATCAAAATCTACAATAGGGTTTGTCTTAAATTTCGAAAATTAGTCTTATGGACTTAATATTCAGAATATAAATTTAGTATTTATATTATTTTATAAAAATTATAATTATTTTATTATCTCAATTGCTTAAAGTGTTAATTTGTTTAACATTATATTTATTTGTTAATTTGCTTAACATGCTATAAAATATTAATTTATTTAACATTATATTTATTTGTTAATATGTTTAACATGCTTGAAATGTTAATTTTTTTAACATTACTTTTGTTAATTAGTTTAACACATGCTTTATGTTAATTTATTTAGCATGAAATCAATATTAATTAGTTTAATATTAACAATACTTGTTAATTTGTTTAACATGTATAATATGTTAATTAGTTTAACATTAAAATAAATTTTATGTAAATTTGTATAACATGTAATAAATGTTAATTAGTTTGACATTAATTTTATTTGCATGCTAATATAAGTTATTTGTTAACTTATGATCCACATGGGATTATAAAATCATGATAGATAATTATGTTGTCTTAAAAATGATTAAGACACTGAGCTAAATAATTGAATATGTTAATTTTCATAATATTTTAATTCAATGCCTTCGACGACTGACGATGAAGCCTAGAAACTTCTCGGCAGGGACTCCGAAGGAACATTTTGTAGGATTCAACTTCATATTGTAATTCAGTAGTCGGTCAAAAAAATTTCTCAGGTTCGTTATGTGATACCTGCTCTTCTTAGAATTGATGATGACATTATCTACATACACCTCTATTTTCTTATGTATCATATCATGAAAGAGAGTAGTCATGGCCCTCATGTAGGTTGCTTTGGCGTTCTTCAAACCAAACAACATTATCTTGTAGCAGCATACTCCTTATGGTGTAATGAAGGCTTTCTTTTCTACATCATCTTCGTCCATCCAGATCTGGTGGTACCCTGTGAAGAATTCAACAAAGGATTGGAGTTCATGCTTGGCGCATTTATCGATCAGTATTTGTATGTTGGGTAGTGGAAAATCGTCCTTAGGACTTGCTCTGTTCAGATCTCGATAGTCAACGCACACCTTGATATTCCCTTCTTTCTTTGGTACGGGCACAATATTGGCTAACCAGGTCAGATACTCGATCACTCGAAGGACCTTGACCTTGATTTACTTGGTAACCTCCCTTTTTATCTTCAAACTCATGTCCGACTTGAATTTCCTGAGTTTTTGCTTTACCGGTGGACACGTAAAATTGGTAGGTAGCTTGTGGGCTACTATGGATGTGCTCAAACCTGTCATGTCATCATAGGACCATGCAAAAATATCCTTATATTCCTTCAAAAATTTAATATATTTTTCCTTGTCTGACGATGATAGATGAATGCTAATGCGAGTTTCTTTGACTATTTCGGAATCCCCTAAATTAACTGCCTCAGTTTCTTCGAAATTGGACTTTGGTTTGTTTTCAAAATCCTCTACTTCCCCGATAATTTCCTCTGGCATTACGTCATTTCGCATTCTTCTTAAACGCTTTTATCGTGTTGTGTTGTCTCATTATATGTCATAGTTGTAGGTTTAATAGGATAAGTATTAATTATGCTGAAAAGAATGTAGAGAGATTGTAACATAAATAAATGAAAAGCAATGATGTATTAATTAAAACTTAAAACTGTCAGGCAAATACGACTCTATGTCTCGAGTATTTATTTCAAAACAAAATACTAAAATGTCTTAAATGCCAGAAAACAATTTTAAAGGAAATCATGCTAGTTTTGCCAAAGCTACCCAGGTGCTCGGTGAGCCCGGGATGGCGCAACGGTCCATTTCCTGAGAACAACTCCATGTCCCACTGTCTAGATGGTAAGGTCCTCCCCCTCCTCTAAGATTGCACTGTAGTACATATCCTCCTTGTTCAGAAACAAGCTCCTCATGCCAACTAAGAACTCATCTTCTTCAAAATCCCAAATCACGTCGACCTTGCGAAATGTCTGGTTTAGCGGTGGTATGGGTATAGGCAACGGATAAGAGAAATCCTGCCATGGTGGTGACCAATCCTTATATTCTTGCACACTGTATTCGTACCTGAAACTAAAGGTTGTGCCCTGAGTGCGTGGTCATATTGGTTCTTTTATTCCTTGAAGCTTTGGACCAAGACTCCTGCCTGGTTCATATCCTAACCACAACAGCATGCTTAGCACCTTGTTGGTCCACCATCGTCCTTTCTCGACCGTATTGATCCGATCAATGTTGTAGAATGTTTCTCCTCCCAACCTTCTTCTGCTTTCAACTACTGGTACTATCTGGTTGGTATAGATAGGATTGCTTCCATCCCCGTGGATAACTACCTCTTGATAGTTCCACTCGAACTTCACGGCTTGATGTAAAGTAGAAGCAACCGCCCCATCGATATGTATCCATGGTAGTCCCAACAATAGATTATAGGTAGCAAAGATGTCCAACACCTGGAACTCGACATCAAACATGGTCGGGCGTATATTTAAATCCAGATTAATTTCTCCAATTGTAGCTCTTTGGGACATGCTTTCACATTCATGCTTCCCAACCGTATCTCTGGTATACCTATGACCAATCTTTTTAGAGTGGTCAAAGGGCATATGTTCAGACTTAAACCCCCATCAATCAAGACTCGAGCAATGAACTTGTCTTCATACTGCATGGTCATGTGTAATGCTTTATTATGACTCAAACCTTCCGACAGCAACTCACCTTCATGGAAGGTGATCTTGTGTGTCTCCATCACCTGTCCACCATATTTGTCATCTTTCCACTAGTGATGCCAACAGGTAAATAGGCTTTGCTTGACACCTTCATCGAGACGTTCTTGTGTGCATCTGAGTTTTGTAACAATGACAAGATGGATATTTGAGTGGGAGTTTTGTTTAGTTGATCAACAACAAAATACTCCTTCGCATGTATCTTCCTCCAAAGATCATCATCACCCGTCTCCACAATAGGTGGTTTTGGTGTGGTCTCCTTACTTGTTCCCCCGAGATATTCTGGCATGTCGACACTGCCTGTTCTAGTCATTCCCTGGGCGGCGCACGTTTCTTCCATATTGGCTTTTCCTTTTCTTCTTGCCTCTACCACATAATCCCATGGAATAACGTCAGGTTTGTGGGATGGCGATGGATCTGCCATCACAGTGAATGGTGGCCTGTATGTGGCTACTTCCACCTCGAATGCCGCATAGTTTGTACCATAATCGGCGAGAGTGTGACTGGGGATGTCATAGAAGTGTCTCTTTCTCAAATAGGACCGATGGATCCTTCCTGGTCCCACTCTTCATCAGTCTCGATCACGTTTACTCCCTCACCCTTATGATTGGGAATGTGATTGCTGCGGACGTTCGATGAAGATTCCTTTGCCTGTATTACCTTGTTGTCAATCAATGTCTGGATCATGTATTTTAATATGCGATATTTATCGATAGTGTGTCCCTTCATGCTCGAGTGATAGGAACAAGTCTTGTTGGGGTTGACCCTCTAAGAAGGATTTTCAATAGTGGATGCAGGAATGGGAGTGAGATAACCAGCGACCTTCAGTCCATCGTATAATTGGGCTATGGGATCGACAATAGGGGTGTATTATCTATGAGTTCTGAGGTCAAAATTTGGTCGGGGTTTTGTATAGTTCTGACGAGTAGGTGGAGATTAGTGGTAGTACATTGGCTGGGTATTGTAGGTGAGGTAGGTAGAGGGATAATGGTATTTTGGGGGTGAAGGTTGATATGATAGTAGGGTTGTTTGATAGGTGAGGGGAGACTTCGGTCCTTGGGCTACCATCACGGAGCCCACTTCCTTCTTCTTTGAAATTCCTCCAGGCTGCAAGACTTTATTGGTAGCCTATTGAGCTTCAAAGTTGATAACCATAACACTCTTGATACCCTCCTCGATTATTTCTCCCAACTTGATGATGTAGGAGAACTTATGATTCTCTATGACCATCAATCTCTCATAGTATTGCGGGTCCTGAGCTCTGACAAAAAACTTATTCATTTTTCCTCTTCTAGTGGTTGTCTTACTTTAGCTGCTACTGACCTCCAATGGGTGGCATACTGATAGAAGGTTTCCGTGGGTTTCTTCTTGAGATTTTGGATATAGAAAACATTCGGTGCATTTTCTGTGTTGAACCTAAATCTGTCCATAAAGTTGAATGCCATACTTACCCAATTAGGTCACTTCTTTGGGTTCTGACTGATGTACCAGGATAAAGTATCCCTAGTGAGACTTTGCATGAACAACTTCATGTGGATTTGCTTGTTGTTGCCTATTCCCACGAGTTTATAGCAGTAATTCCTTAAATGCACCTTGGGATCACCTGTGCCATCATATATTTCAAACTTTAGGGGTTTGTAACCCTCTGGCAGCTACACTGCTAGTTGAATAAACAAATATTCATAATTCAATCTTTCCATGCCCTTTTCCTACCTCGACATTCTCGACTCTTCCGGACAACTTTTTTAGTTCCTCGGCCATGTTCAGGATGAGCAGGTCCTTTTCGGTAGGTTTGGGTAGGTATAATGTTTGCTACGGGGTGTTTTGTAGAGTTTCCAGGTATATGAGGTTGCTTTGGTGTGTTCTAGGGACTTGAGTGCATAGATGATCATTGGTGGAGGTCTGGGGTGGATCCTGGGTAGGTTGTGGCATATTATGAAGGGTATGGTAGGTGGCAGTTTGCGGATATTGGGTTGTATTTTGGTGGTATTGCTGAGGAGTTTGTATTAGTGGAGGGTTAAGGTTTTGCGGGGGTGTGGATTTGTGGTATTGTTGTGTAGTAGGGGGTTTTGTGGATCTAGGGGTGGTGGATTTTAAGGCTGTGGATTCTGGGGTGGTGTCTGGTTTTGAGTGGTGGCATTCTGGTGATTGATGTTGGGGACGTTCAAGGTAAGGGAGAGGTTGGCGAGGTTGCGATCCTGCTCAAGTTGGCCTTATAACTCCAAAATCTTCTGTTCTAATCACAGAACCAGTTCATTTTGCCCCGGTGTGCTTCTTTCGTCTGAAGTCTCTATATTTTCTGCCATAGGAGCATTGTCTTTTCTATTGCCGCTCAAATCATCCATCTTTCCTTTTCCTTTATTCCTTATATCGCTTGAAGGGGAGGACCTTTAGATCGGGTGTGATATGTTGACGTTTCCAAAATGCACGAACAAACCTTTGGGAATGGGAGTAATTAAAAGAAAGAAAAATAAAAGGTATCCAACTCAGTGAGACGAAATAAAAGAGTCTTGCAATATTTAAAGAGATAGCACGTACGACATGTAATGTGTAACACCCCGGAAAATTTTGAAGTATTTCAGTGTAAAGCCCCATAATTTTTGCAAGTCAATTCAAGTTTTCATGGTGCCGGAGTAGGCTTACGTAGTCAATTCAAGTTTTCATGGTTCGGACTTTTTGGGTTGAACAATGCACCGAAAAGTAAAGGAAAATTTTTGGCGAAAAAGAGCGTTTATGCGGCCGCATAATCACTCTGCGGACCGCATAATGGACGCAGAGTGAAGCAGTAAGTTTGGCCAACTTGAGGTCAGTTTTGCGGTCGATTATACGATCGCATAATCGATATGCCCGCATATCGATCGCATAATCCCTCTTGAATTTTTGCGGAGGGAGTTCTACGGTGCATTATACTACCGCAGAATAAGTATACGGACCGCATACTGGTTGCATACTTGGGCCGTAAGTTCAGGCCTCTGAGGGCCATTTCTGCGGTCACTTTGCGGACCGCATAACCATTATACGGTCGTATATGCGACCGCAGACCTGTGTCGGGGAACCATTTTTCTTAATTTAAAACCCGACCCCCATTCCGTTAAAACACCCCTTTAGTCTATTTTGAAGCTCATTTCTGATATTTCTAGTGAGAGAGAGAGAGGGTTCTAGAGGGAGGGCCTAATTTTCATCAATTGATCTTCAACCATCACTCAAAGCCTTGGAAATATTCAAGTAGAGCACCAAAATTCTTCACCCTAAAAGGTAAGGCTTCATCACCCCAGCTCTTAATTTCAAACATAGCTATAATGGGGTATTAGTGTGATACTTCATGGGTATGAGGGTGGTTCATCTTGCATGCATGTGATAAAGAGTGTGGGAAAAATAAAAAGTGAACTAGAACCATGAACGTTTTCCTAATTTTGGGTTCAATTTGTATATTGCTAAAATAGATTGAGGTTGCTAAGGGTTCCGGATAATTGTAGAGTCTAAAGAAGCGCGATTGAGGTATGTTGGCTAAACTTTCTCTCTTGGAATTGAATTCCATAATGTTTCCATAAGTTTCAAAGTATGGGTTGCGTATTAAAAGGTTATGGCTTTGAGTCGTGTTTTCAATAAAGGATAGTATGCCAAATTGTGTGAGAAAATCTCAATATTATTAAGACTCTTAATTGCTCGTATGTGTACCTAAAGTCTTGATTTGGAAATATCTTATTGTTGATAATCTATAAAGATGGTTGGAAGTGAAATAAGTTAATTGGGGATATAGAGTGTGGCCAACGTGCCAAGAGTTTAAGTTATAATTGTGTCTAGTAGTGCAAATGATTTGAGAATATGCGATAAAGAATATGAAATGAGCCTCGACTCAACTGTGTTAAAAGTGATTTGAAAAATAGAATTTGCCTAAGAGATTTTGTACTGAATTCATGCCCATTAGTGGCTGCTTTAACTAATGCTTTGCTTTATAAATATATCCAGTGTGATTCGAGTTCTATATACTCATATGTTGAAATTGTACATTGTCATTTATGGGGAAGAGTAATGCAAGAGTAAATGGTGTATTAACTGCTTATGATTTTTCATGTGTGTTTCTATTGTTGGTTGGTATGCCTCATTCTTTGGGAAGAAACCATTTGTGTTTGAAGTTTCCATTTCAAATGGATTTGAAGTATATCATTTTTAAAATATCCTATATGTTGATAGTTGATGGTGATCTTTGAAATTGAAAGAGGTAAAAGTATGGAATATGAAATACGGCCATCGTGCCAGGAATAAAAAATCTTGTGAATGGCCTAATGAGCCAAGGAAATACTGTCATTGTGAATGACTGAAAATACTAATGAGAATTCATACCATGTGAAAGATGTTGAGGTGAGTACAATTGTATTTATGATATTTCTGTTTGCAAATCAAATCAAAAACTATTTTTGGGAGCATCATTAGCAATACCGAGGAAGGGTGGGTCATAAGGCCCACACCTGAAACTACACGTGCCGGTGTAGGGGTGGATTGTGATATTATTCCCCTTAATTGGGATGAAATTGGAACCTTTGTGGATTGAAAAAGTCAACCCGCACGGCATATGTGGGAAGGCGGCCTAGCTGATCGGGTGGAGATCAGACGCCATATTGCGCATATGGTGGTACTACTCTTGGTAACAACTTTCTTTCGCATCACATGTCAAACCACATTGTTCGTGGGGAGATGGCCTAGCCGATCGGGCGTGATCAGACTCCGTGCTAACAAAGACGGTGGTATATCGGTGCTAATGATCTCCTAACCAAAATTATATATGAAGTTCGTATTTTGAAAATTATTATGTTTTAACTGGACGTTTGGATATTGTTGACTTACTGTTTCTATGTGTTGCCTATTCTTATATGGGCATTCTATTTTGAAAGAGGATTTTTAGCTATACATACTAGTGCTATTCGACAGTACTAACGTCCCTTTTGCCGGGGGCGCTGCATCTTTAATGGATGCAGGTGGTTCTTCAGCAGGCGGCATTGATCAGTGATAGCAGTACACTCTTTTCAGCTGATTTGGTAAGCCCCACTTCATTTCGGGGTCATGTATCTTTTATTTCTCATGTACAGTATTTTGAGGCATAGCCGGTGCCTTGTTGCCGACATTTCCATATTACTCTTCTATTGTACTTAGAGGCTCCGTAGATAGGTTGTGGGTTATGGTTGATGTTGGGGATTGAACTAGAAATATTGGTACTTGGAAATTATGTTTTTCATTAATTCTATAAACTCGTAATGGTTTGGAAATTATGAATGAAGCTACTAATGGGAATGAAAAGGAAGTTGTTAATAAAATCTTTTCAGTGATTGATTAATGGAGTACATCTTCTTTTTATTCATGGATGAGTTTGGGTAGAAGGAAGTCTAATAGGCTTGCTCGACCGGGTTCTCTCGGTTGAGCGTCGGTCGCGCTCCCTGAGTTTGGGGCGTGACATAATGGTTCACATCCTAATTTGAGGACCTCGCTATGATCGAGGTAGGCCTAAGTGAAAAAGTAGACTTGGAGAAAATTTGTGCCAATGTTGCCTCATTTCGTTAATGCGAAAAATAAATCAAACCAATCAGTTATTAAATCAAAATAATGATATAAAGTTACTAATGGCATTGAGCCTTATTTCATCAAATCTAAACGAAATCAAACAATAAAATAATAAAGAGAACTTTCTCCTATTCTATTTAGTCCCAGATGGACCTTCTCCATGCTTCTCCTTCTTGGCTCCATCGATCACATTTCCAAGGTCACGCATATCGAGCAATAAGTATGACATTGCTAGCTTTCCTTCCTCATCGTATCCCATACCTTGGCAATCCCAAAGCCTCTTTCTCATCTTTCCTTCTAATTCCATCAACCTTTGCTCTAGGTGTTCCATCCTTTCTGTTGACTTGTTCGCGATCTCCTTCCATTCTTTTATTTCTTCCATGTCTATCTTATGTTGTTCTAGATGCTTAGTCTCAGATTCAAAAACCCTCTTTCGCAACCTTTTGTACTTTACTTGTGCCTCAGCCGCTTCATCTATGATTCTTCTTTTCAGGTTGACTCTCGGTTTGACATCCCCAGTTATGTCGTCTTCTAGCCACGAAAGGTAGTATTACATATTCCCAGCATGATACCTGTCAGGATAAATAGTGTCTCCATCTACAATGATCATTTGATTCCACATGTGCTGAGCCTTAAACTCATAAAGGAATGGCATCCCCTTTGAAGTCTGCCTTATACTGAGTCATATTAGAAACCCAAGGTATAACCTATTTCCTCCAAGCTTGCCTCATCACCCTCATAGGAGCGTAAGGGTAGATGCCTCACAACCCAATCAATACTAGATAGGTGGCTCCTTTAGACCATATTATGAATTCTTTGCTGGGAAACCACTCGAACATCCAGTGTACCTGTTTATCAGTCAAATTGCTGAAGAGGCGTACCCATCTCTCGGCATTTCCAGGCTTTGCAAACCTATCAAGAGTAAATGTCATTAAAAACTTGGCGATATAGTCATTAAAAAGCCTTAGAAACTCTTGACGGTATTCTCCTCTTTGGAGATGTTCTAACAACCAAACCTGTAGCAGAAGATTGCACCCCTCAAAATATCCAGTCCCATGCTTGCATCGATCGAAAGCTTGGTACATTTCAGCTAGTATCATAGGAACAATAGTGTATTTTTCCCCTCAATCCCCTCCATCATGGTCCTCGTGACTATGGCTAAACGAGTGTGAATCTTCCCTCGTTGCATTGGGAAAATTAGTAAACTCAGAAAGCAGACTATGAAGACATAAACTCAATGATGAGCCCATTAAATTGAGGTGATAGCCAATTCTCATGGTGCAAACGGTATGACTTAATGTGCCCATACCATTCGTAGAGAAAGTCAAAGGGAATGTAGGACTTCTTCAAGAAAACCAGCTTATAATTCTTCTTGAACCCAGCCATTTTCAATAAAACAGCGTGGCATACAATGTTTTGGCACTAATAGACCTGGACTATCCCATGGAAGTTTGGCGAAACCTATGATTTCTTTCAAGAGGGGAGTCATCTCCATATTACCAAGCCGAAAGACGACTCTCTTTTCATCCTAAGACATAGTGGCTGCCTCATTGAGTTCTATGTTTGGCTGGACATCCATCAAGGATGGTAAGTTACCAGTACCCTTCTTAAATAGTTTCTGTTACACGGTGCGAGTCCGTTCAACCAATCAATCAGCAAAGGTAGGATGTTCTGGACCATGCCAAACCTGGAAATTCCGTGCCTCATTTTCTGCATTAAATAAAAGAGTTAGCCCTCCCTCCTCCATATGTGATTAATTACGCAATAACAGTCAATATGTTGGCATATTTTCTCCAAGTAATGCACATAGCATAAGTGTGTCCCTCAGGATTGTGGAGATCCCTTTGGACAAGGTTTATCTAACCGATTAATGCGTCATGGACTTTTAATCCATCCTAAGTTTTAACATGATGCATGCACCTTTCAATCAGAATGGGTTTCTAGAAGGGTCTAGATTGATAATCTCAAGCGGATTACTTGAGAGAAAAAGGCACGGGACCGTCAACTGTACCGTTGATTGACTAGTCTACTACTAATAAGCCCTTCCAATTTGACAAGAGTATTTAAGGAAAGCACGAACACTCATAAAGCGCCGCTATGTTGATAGTAGGCATGAGTGTAATATGATGTTGGAAGCATGTTTTTATGAGAAAGTGATAACACGTAATCAAACAATTTTCATAGCAAAAGCACACAAAGGCAGTATTAAATAATGCAATAAAATAAGCAAGATAGAAAAGAAAAGACAAAGGGAAATAGTTAGCATAATTTATCAAAACGGTTCAAAAACATAATTAGATGAAGCAGATAAGGAGATGGGGAAAGAAGGTTCATGATGTAGCAATTTCAAGCAAATAGGGGGGGGGGGGTGAGAAAAAGGAGGTACATGAAAGAAACCAAATAATTCGATAATCCATACAAGCAAGAATTCTTTATGGTAAGAGCCTAAGTATTTTCCAAGTAGAGTCGCCATGCTGTCGCGCCCCGTTTTCTCTAGAAAACGGGTTTCGACGTGTGACAACTCTTTTAAATGGGTATTAAAAGAGAAGAGTCTCCACCCAATGATTTTTAAGGTGCGTTAGGCCACCTATTTGCAAGTAACTCTGTTTTGACTAGTCTGTGTTACTAAAGATCGTGTAAGGGCTCAAATTACCTCGAAAAGAAGGTGTTAGGAACTCTTCGAGGTTCACAGTTGTGGTTCCCGGCCAAATTTCATACTACATGCGGATTATTAAATTATAACTAACTTACGTGAGCATTCAATCAATAGAACATAAAATCCAAATAACTAATTAAATCATTCAAGGTGAAGAACGGGATGAGATGAGTGATTAAAGAAACTACACACAAATGAAATAAATAGCTCATCTACTAATAAGTAATTGGTACAACTTTTAAGAATTACAAGACACATCCTAGTCCAATCTAAGTTTGAATAAACAAGTCTACAAGTAGTAACCATGTATGGGGGTCCTATGTTTTTTAGCTTAAAGGATCACCCTGTGCAACATAAATAATACTTCGCAACTCCCTTAAGTATAAGGGTTGCTCAAATTATTCAGCGGGCATAGACTATCATCTCCTGCCACCCGATTACTATCTTGATATTGCTTACCTAAGCCTTCTAGTTCTATTCTAAGTCGCGTCCTATGCGTGTTTACCCGTCTCATACCTATTGTCCATGAGGTTTTGGACCTACTATGTGGATGCTTCTAGACTCTCTTAGACTGCTCAAAATGATAAAACTGAACGTCACACAATCAAAACAAGTAGGACTTCATACAATATGAAAGTAGCACAAAAGGTTCAATTTCACCTCCTTATATAGACTCATATACACACAGTCAATTAAATAGACAATTATCACTTATGTTAACTACGTTCAAGATTACGAGAAGTTGTGAACAAGAAGACCTGGAATTGGAATATGCTCAGTTATTCAATCCTTATAGGCATGATTTTTATCTGATTGGTTAAAATTAAATTAATTCAATCAGCTAACATAAAGTCCTATAGGTAGAATTTTTAGATGGCCAGATTGACAATGAAGCTATTTCAAAACGTAAATTTGGTTATATGATCTAATAGCCATGCTTTATACGTGAACCACGTGATTGAAGAAGAGATACCAAGTGAGCAGTATCGATTATTTGGATTAGCATCCTATAGACGAGATATCTAGGTGGACCATGTAATTCAAGAAGAGATACCAAAGCGAACATTTTTAATCATTTTGATTAGCATCCTATAGACATGATATCTAGGTGAACCACTGTCACGACCTGAAATTCCCACCCTCAGGGTTGTGATGGCGCCTAACATTTCACTTGTTGGGCAAGCCAATATTAGCTATATTAATTAACCAGTTTTAACAATTCAAATCAAATGATAACAATAACAATCGAATAGTCTGAAATAAGGTGATAAACTACTGAATGACGTAATCCAAATACACTCCCAAAAACTAGAGCCACCACCTCTTGCCAGAACCGGTCATCTGGAACACTGCAAAGTCGACCCATTGGTCTCAACAATACCCATGTTGCACAACACCTCATGGCAACGGTCCAAGTAATCATACCTCAAGTCTCCACAGGTAGCTGGATTCGGGCAATCTCACCAAGCGCTCTTGCGACCAACTCCGGTATCTGCACAAGAAGTGCAGAGTGTAGTATGAGTACAATCGACCCTATGTACTCTGTAAGTGGCTAGCCTAACCTCGACGAAGTAGTGACGAGGCTAAGGCGGGCCTAATTTCTATCATGAAAATTCTAAATTTGATGTTGAAATCTCATGAAAAGTAATGGGTAATTGAAAGGAAATAAATTAGAGTTGCTTACCAATGATTATGGGGGTAAACTCCTCTTGGAAATTTGCTTTTAGAGTGTTGAGGGTTGAGAAATAGTATAAAATGAGCTAAGTCCCAATTTTCACCTCCTTAACCCAGCTGCAGATGTCGCAATTGTGAACATCGCAAATATAAGACAAGGGTCACATATGCGAACCCTGGCTCAGAAACCCAGAAGCTGCAATTGCGACAAAAGGCTCGAAATTGCGAAAATACCCACATACGCAATTGTGGACAATGCCTTCGCAATTTCGAAGATCACCCAAAAGCACACTGAGTCACAAATGCGACCACTGATAGTTCAAAAATGCGAACCAATTCCTCGCAATTGAGTGATTAGCCCACCCAAGTGAGGCTCGCAATTGCGAGCCTGACCTCGCAAATGCGAGATCTGCAATAGAGCACAAGAGCTGGAAAGACATCAACTATCTTTGCACTTTATAAAATCATCTATCTGAAACACGTCTGAAACTCACCCGAGCCCGTCGGACTCCAAACCAAACATGCACACAAGTGTAATAATATCATATGAACTCTATCGCGCGATCAAATCACCAAAATAACATCTAAATCTACAAATCAAACCTCAAAGTGAATGAAATTTCAAAGGGAACTTAAGAATGACTAGAATCACATCTAAGCATCCGAAACATGTCAAACCAATTCCGAATTATACCAAATTTTGCAGACAAGTTTCAAATAGTAATATGGACCTATTCCAAGTTTTAACATCAAAATCTGAACCCGATAGCCATGAACCCAACTCACGGTAAAACATAGGATATTTCAAAACTTTCGAAATACTAGTTTTCGGCAAAATGCGTCAAATTAATCTAGGGACCTTAAATATAAATTTCGGGAATTTGTCTAAGTCCAAGATCATTATACGGACCTACCAAAATCGTCAAAATACCGATTCGAGGTCATTTTCGCAAAATGTTCACCATGATCAACGCAAGTTGTTTTTAAAGTCAAAAATTATATTTTCTTCCAATTTTCATACAAAAGTTTTTTAAAAAGCGACACGGATTGGGCACGCAAATCATGTAATATCAAACGGAGCTAACAGAGGTCTTAAAACATGAAAATAAGAGCTAATATTTAAAACAACCTATCGGGTCGTCACAACTACGTAATTGAAGAAGAGATACCAAAGCGAACAATTTCAATTATTTGGATTAGCATCCTATAGACATGATACCTAGGTGCAAAAATAAGGTAGGTTAAACGTGCAACAAACAAGTTTAGTTTTAAATCCTATAAGCATGCTCTTCTAGCGATGCAAGTTAAGATATTAGATTAGTTGAAAACACTAAATTAGGTTTTCTAAGTAAATAGGAAAAATTAGCAGCATGTTATACAAATAATTCCCAAAGTATGGGGCATGATGAGCAAACAAGATAGTTAAAACCCTATAGGCTTGTTTTCTACTCATTCATGCAAGAAATAAAGTATCCCAGTCCCCTCTTACACTAACTCCCCATTATTCGTTATTACAAATTATTACAGGCCCAAATGAAATAATACAAACCCAAATAGGACAGTTACAAAATTAAATAAAATAGTTATAGGCCCAATAGAACAGTTACAGGCCCAACATAAATACAAAGTAACCCAATAATGTATTTGGGCCTTAAACATCCTTGCTTTTCGCATAGCCAGCAAGCCCAAATCCTAGGCTACCAAGGACAATTAAAGTACGGCTGAATCAATGCTCAGGTCTAACAACACATGTGGTCCAACAAACCACAAACAATGCCTTGCTTACCCAATTGGATGTCAAATTAACCGTACAAATGACAAGCTATATACTAGGTCAATAAACAACTTTGGAATCTACACATTTAGTTCTTAAGACTGTAATTAATAAAAGTTTTAAAAAAAAAGATACACATCCAGGATTACACAAAGTCTTAGTAAGTATATACAACATACTTAGGAGAGACACATACTACATTTTTCCAAAAACAAGTTCTAAGTGACAGTATTGAATAGCAAACCACACAAAGCAGAATTTCAAAGTAAGCATGATTCAGGATTAGCTTAAAGGGCTTTAGACATAAGAGTCTGAACATGAAGATCTAGAAGATTCATAACAAGGAACAAGTGAGTAGTAGTTTTCACATGAAAGTCTTTAACATGAGAGCCCAATGAAAATATGATCATAACTAATTTATAGCCAAACAGAATAATAAAACATGCTAGTGGGAATAGTCTAAATAATTGACAAACAATCACTTAGTTTGAACATAAGAAACTTAACACGACGGGAGCAAGAGTAACAATATTGTTTATAATGCTACATCAGCAGGTATAATAAGCAAAATCATATGAAAAGAAAAAGGTGGCTATGAGATAACCATAACAGATGCGTTGGTTGGACGTCAAATGGTTGAAATTATCCCTCTTATACCAGAACTTCTTGTTTCCGAGGGCGGGTCTATCAAATTTGATCAACCATTAACAAGTAATCCTAATATTGTTCAAAATCTAAACAATACGAGAAGTCATGGTAGGTGAAAATATATCCAATCCAGGAGAAGAGGCTACATATATTGAAACTCACCCTAAAAGTCTTAGGTAATACTAAAGAACACGGGATTGAACAAGTCAGGGAGCACAACATTAGAGTGTACAAATAGTAGAGAAACATGTTTGGCTAATAATTGAGACAGTATTGGCATATGGGATTCACATGATCATGGATCAATTTCCTGGAAAGTAGTAGGTTATACATAAAGGATTTAGAAGAAAGAAGTGCATTCAAGCAAATTCTAGGCAGGAATTAGTTCTCTAGGAGTTTCAGTATAAGAATCTAAAGCAAGGCATGAGAAAGGACTCATAACAAGAAGAAAATATAAGAATTCGAGTATAAATAAACACGACTAAATGAGCTTAAAGGTTAGAAGTCTTCCAAGTTTATGCAAGGTGATGAGCATATATATATATATATATATATATATATATATATATATATATATATATGGTTTGGACCGAAACATAGGGCTACAAGATAACTTCAAAGCAAGGACAACATAATGTCATATTGGTTTACAAAAGTTCAAATGACATGGATGTACGGAGCATGAACACAAGCAGGGAAAGAATAGAATTGCAAGAGTCAAAGTACTCACCAGTTTGTGATCTAATAAGCAAATAAAGGAGAAAACTAAGTGCCAGCAGCAACCCAATTATCAGTGGCAAGGAGAGGACAACAGGACCCCTAAACCCAGTGCGTCAGAGTTCACAAGAGCTTCAAATAAGCTACGAGCAGTGCTCGCAATGGGGAGCTTGATAAATCAAATTTAGGTGGCCTTGTCTTTCAGCCGGCCAAGAACCCAGTAGTTTTAAAATAATAGAGTGAGTAAGTGAGGGAGTAAGAGTTATTAAAGTCTGTCCTAAAGGGGAAATCGGGATGGGCTTATATAGTGTTTGATTGAACCAACCAATCATGGGAAAAACCAATTGAACACAAATAAGGAAAGCAAAGATCTCATGCAATCAGAACCGATAAAGGAAATGAAAAATCTCAAACCCTAGATGGGTCCAATCGGCTGTAAATCGAACCAAAGGTACAAAATTGTTCCTTGTGGAGCGTATATAGTCGGAATATCATCCATATCCCACATATTCACGTCAGCATGGTCCGATCTTGGAGATAGTACTTGCCAAAGTTAGGCAAGTACCTAAGTAATACCATTAATGAGCGACTAGTAGCGAGAGAACACAAATAAGGTAAGCAAATCATGGGTGAATCCCATTGTTAGCAGGATTTGAAGAGCGTTTGAGGGGTGAGATGGCTAGTTTTTGTTTCAGAGAAGAGAGAGAGATGGGTCTAGAGTATTTGGGGGTAGCAGACGGGTAAAAATAGGGTTTGGGTTTGGGTTACGGAGATATAAAGAGAAGGGTTGGTTAACTGTGGGTCGTTGATCATTTAAGATCAACAACCAAGATCAAAAGGGAAGCATGGCAGGTTGTTTGGACGCGTCCTAACCGGTTTTGCTAAAGGGGTCGTTGGTCTGGGCTGTGGGAATGGGCTATGTATTTTGGGCCTGTTTTTGGTCCGAAAATTGGCCTTCATTTGGGCCAGATTTTAAAATACACAAAATTAATCAAAATAATTTATCAAAATGGTTAATAAATAATAAAAATGTTATTTATGAAATTAAACACTTAAGAATAATAACTCAAGAACTATAAAAAATATAGAATGCCAGTTGACCTAAGTAATATAGTAAACGAAATTATTTGTAGATTAAATAATAAATAAAAATGCAAATATAATTATATACATTGAAGTAAAATATTATAGAGTATGAATATGGGTATAAATAATTAATTTGATGATTAAATCACTCAAAATAATTTGAAGGAGTAATTAATAAATATTTCATAATTTAGAAAATGCAAGAAATCAATTTTAAAAGCTTTAAAATTTATAAAAGTCACTTATATAACCTCTATAAATTGGATAATAACACAGAAAATAATATTTTGAAAGTATATGGAATACTCTATAAAATATGAAGGCAAAATTGAGTATCAACAACTCAAATATTATTTTAAGTCAAAAATTACTTTTTCTTTAAAATTTCACATAAAAGCTTTTCGAAAAACTACACGGACCATGAGCGCAAGTCATATAACATCAAATGTAGCTATGAGAGGTCTCAAAACATATTAATAAAGGCTAGTACTCAAAACGACCTATCCGGTCGTCATATTCTCTGCCTCTAAAAGAAACGTCAGTCCTCGAACGGACATAAAAGTATTCTTGGACTGGTAAAAAGGTGGGGGTATCTACTTCTCATATTGGACTCGGACTCCCAAGTAGCCTCCTCGATCGGCTGACCTATCCATTGCATTTTCACTGAAGAAAAACTCTTAGACCTCAGCTTTTGAACTTGCCGGTCTAAAATAGCCACTCACTCTTCCTCATAGGTCAAATTATCATCAAGATGCACCGTGCTGAAGTCTAAAACATGTGACCTTTCTTCATGGTACTTTCGAAGCATGGAACGTGAAATATTCGTACTCCTGCTAGGATAGAAAGCAATGCAAGCTTATAAGCAACCTCCCTTACTCTCTCCAAGATCTCAAACGGGCCAACAAATCTCGGGCTCAACTTGCCCTTCTTCCCAAATCACATCACGTCCTTCATAGGAGAAACTCAAAAAAGAACCTTCTCACCTGCCATATAGGCCACATCTCAAAACTTCCGGCTCGCATAACTCTTTTTTCTGGATTGAGTTGTACAAAGCCGCTCCTGAATTACCTTAACCTTTTCCAAAGCATCCCGGACCAATGCCGTGCCCAATAATCTAGCCTCAATTGGCTCAAACCAACCAATTAGCAAACGATATTGCCTCCCATATAAGGCCTTGTATGGAGGCATCTGGATGCTCGACTGATAGATGTTGTTGTAGGCGAACTCCACTAGCGGTAAAAACTGCAACATGGAGCATGCCTGCAATATGTCCTCCAATATCCGAATAGTGCACTCGTGATATCCGTCCATCTGAGGATGTAACGCGGTACTAAGATTGACCTGCGTACCCAATTTACGCTGCACGACTCTCCAAAAATGCGATGTGAACTGCGTCCCCCGGTCAGAAATGATGGAAATGGGTACATCGTGCATGCGGATAATCTTCCGGATATAGATCTGAGCCAACCACTCTGAATAATAGGAAGTCATCACCAGAATGAAGTGTGCGGACTTAGTCAACCGGTCCATAATAACCCAGACTGCATCATATTTCCTCAAGGTCTGTGGTAAGCTTACCATAAAATCCATAGTGATGCGCTCCTATTTCCACTCCGGTATCTCCAATCTCTGAGTCCACCCACCCAGTTTCTGATGCTCGTACCTCACCTGTTGATAACTCAAACATCAAGAGACATGACTAAAAATATCTTTCTTCACTCTCCACACCAATAGTGATATTTCAAGTCACGGTACATCTTCGTGACACCTGGGTGAATGGAATAGCGCGACCTTGAGTCTCCTAAAGGATCAGCTCTCTCAAAGCATCAATGTTCAGAACACAAATACGGTCGTGAAGTCGCATAACGCCGTTATCTCCAATCACAACCTCCTTGGCACCACCCCGTTACACCTTGTATTTCAACACCAACAAGTAAGGATCATAAAACTAGCGAGCCTTGTTGCGCTCCAACAACGATGACTGTGCCACAACACAAGCAAGAACCCGGCTAGGCTCCGAAACATCATACCTCACAAACCAATTGGACAAATCCTAAATATCCATGACTGGTGGCCTCTCCACTGCCGGTAAATATGCCAAAATGTCCATGCTCAAAGCCTTCTTGCTCAATGAATCAGCCACCACATTGGCATTCCCCTAATGACATAATATGGTAATAACATAGTCCTTCAGTAACTTTAACCATCTCCGCTGCCGTAAATTAAGGTCTTTTTGTTTGAACAGGTGTTGGAGACTCTGATGGTCGGTATAGATCTCATATAGAATGTCGTATAGATAGTGCCTCCAAATCTTCAGCGCGTGAACAATGGCTTCCAACTGTAAATCATGCACAAGGTAATTCTTCTTATGAACCTTCAACTGACGAGACGCGTAGGCAATCACCCTATCGTCCTGCATCAATATCGTGCCAAGCCCAATATGTGATGCATCACAATACACGATGTAAGATCCCAAACCTGTGGGTAACACCAACACTGGGGCTAAAGTCAATGCAGTCTTGAGCTTCTGAAAGCTCAGCTCCCACTCGTCGGACTATCTGAAAAGAGCACCCTTCTAGGTCAACCCCTCGGCTTGTGTAACGATTGAGTGTGAGATGATCCCTAATGACCGAAATGACCACTGTAGTAACTTTGTAGCAGTGGCGCACTAATAGGAACTGAAGTTGTACTGAATATTGGTTGCTTGAAACGAGACCTGTACGCATCGTGATCACCTGAAGGACCATGAGACACCTGAAGTATGTACTGAACATGCCTAATAGGATGACTTATACCAAATCTACCCCTACCTCCAAATGAGGCACCACTAAAACCGTCGAAATGATGCGCCCTCTACTCAAATGTAAGCTCTCTACCCTAGCCATAAATATTCTCAATTCGCCAAGTGATTTCCACAACCCGAGTAAAAGAAATATCATTGTCGATCTCTCTGGCCATCTGTAACCTAATGCCATAAGTAAGGTTATCCATAAATCCTCACCCTCTTCCTCTCTGTAGGGATCAAGATAACTGCATGGTGGGATAAATCCACGAATCTGGTCTCCTACTAGGTAACGATCATGCTGCCCTACTGAAGGAGCTCATATTGGCTACGAAAGTCCTCACTTTGAGTGAAGGGGATGAACTTCTCCAAGAATAGTTTTAAGAATTGAACCCAAGTGAGAGGAGGTGAACCTGCTGGCACGCAATACCTCATGGCAACGGTTGGACTCCACTTACCCATATTGCACAATACCTCATGGCGACGGTCCAGAAATCTTGGGGGTCCTCAAAAGTTGTACCACCAAAATGAGTGGGAAACAACTTGGTGAACTTATCCAACCTCTTCAGCCCCTGATAAGACATCGTCGATCCCTCTCCGAACTGTATAGCAATAACAGGCTAAACTGCTCCAACTGGTGGAATAACTGGAGTCTGATATCCATGATCCATGTGCTCAGGAGTGTGAGTAGTGGGATTCAGGGCTCCTCCCCAAGCCCGAGAGACGGCTGATGCCATACGGAACACCCCGGCCTGGGCCACACTCTCAGCATCCTGAAGTACGGGGGTAGTAATGAACCCCTCTGGGACTTGAGCTAGTCCAACTGGTGTGGACAGAATAGGACCTCCTCATCCTGCTCGATCTGAGGCTCTGTAATAGGTTCTTCTACGCGTGCCCTAGGCTAAGCTCTACCTCTACCTCTAGCTCTACCTCAGCCCGGACCCCTACCTCTAGTAGTGGCAGTAGATTGAGGCTCCGACTCCTGATTTTCTACTGATGTAGTATGTGTCCTCACCATCTGTGAGAGTAAGAAAAGAATAATTCAAACTCAATGATAGAATAAAGTCGTACGATAGAGATAGAAAGAAGGTGAAATTTCCTAAAGCCTTATAACTTCTAGAAGATAAGTACATACGTCTCTGTACCAATCCTCAAGACTCTACTAAGATTTCTCATGACTCGTGAGACCTACGCAACCTAGTGCTCTGATACTAGCTTGTCACGATAAAAAATCCCAACCACGGTGCCGTGACGCCTAACATCCACTTGCTAGGCAATCTAACAAGTTAAAGAATTTACCAATTTAATAATTTTGAAAGAATAATATTAATAATTAAAGACTGAAATACTCTGAATACATATATTAAATCCATAAGTAACATTGTCTATACTAATCCTATAACTATAGAGTCACAAGTACATGAGCGACTAGAATACTACTAATGTAGTCTGAAATGAAATACAATTGTTTAAAATAGTATAAATAGTAAAACAACATAAGGAATGGGATTGCCAACGTCGTGCATCTGTACCTCAATTCTCTTGGATAGATCTGGTTCGAGCAATCTCCTCTATGCGCTGCTAGGACCAAAAACGGGATCTGCACAAGAAGTGCAGAAGTGTAGTATGAGTATAACTAAACCCATTCTATAAGTGCCAAGCCTAACCTCAACGAAGTAGTGACGAGGCTATGACACGGCACTTACTATAAACCTATACGAGTAATAAATAGAAAAACACAGAAATATAGAGAAAATGGATACACTTATAAGAACAGGACCCGAAGGTCAACTAACAGAGGGCCCCAAAATAACATCATCTCATACCTCACGTCACAGTACAGAAATTGAATACCACAACTACAATCAGTTATAACACATCATACCCCATTACGGTGCATAACTCGATCCCAATAAGGTATCAATATTTGTTACGGCTTGCAACCCTATCCCACTATCATATCAATATCTCTTGCGGAACGTAACCCACTCCCATCATCAATCCATTTCCATTCTATTGCGTCATGCAACCCGTTTCCAATATCTATCCTTAACAACTCAACACAACCAATTTCAAAATCCCAACACAAAAGGTACTAAAGCATATTAAATACCAAGAAGCTACGATTACGAGCAGAGAACAACAAATATCTCATATTCACAGCCTCGGCAAATCATCAACGCAATAATAGACAAGGGCTCACATAATCAGATATAACATAATAAGGTGCAACAAGTAAGGTAAGGGCAACAAAGGCAAGTAAAGACAAGAAGCAGTAAAGATGTTTAATTAATACATGTGAGAGTGTCTAGCAGGTAAGCAGATATTGGTCGAGGAATGAATAAAAAAACATATAACAATAAAATGACAGATAACAAGTAAGGCATTATAACAAGTAATGACATGTAGCAATAGACCATATAATGAGATATAACATGGAATAAATGATGACATAAAGGTAAATAGTCCGCCCCACAGGCTTTAACGCATAACAACACATATACACTCGTAATCTTGCATATACGTCATCCCTACACACACAATTCACGTAGAAAATAAACCAATCAAGTTGGAATGCCCTCAAGTCAAAGTTATACATGACACGTACAACCTTCCGGAATCAAATCAACAATCAACCACGATTTTTCCTTAGAACAAGACTCCAAACCAATGAATCTAGCCAATTATCAATCAAACAATCTAAAATAAGCTTTAGAAACTACCCACAAATGTAAAATGTTCAATTTTTTTTATCATATTTGAAAAAGTCAACAAAAGCCACCCTCGAGCTTGCTTGGTCGAAACCGGAGATTCGGACCAAACCGATTACACATTCACCCACGAGCCCGATAATGTAATTTGTTTTGAAATCTGATCTCAATTTGAGGTATAAATTTAAAATTTACAAAATTTCTAAATTCTACCCAAATCCCCTAACTTTTTCCTTGAAATACATAGATATGATGAAGAAATTCATGAAAAAGTAATGGGTATTGATGGAAAATGAATTAGAGTTGCTTACCAATGAATTTCTAAAGAGAAATCTCTCAAGAAATCGCTTCAATGGAGTCTAGAGTTGAGAAATAGTGTAAAATTAGCTAAGTCCCTTTTTCAAAATTTTACCTAGCTGAAGACGTCGCAATTGCAAACTCTTGTTCGCAATTGCGATGTCCTCAATTGCGAAACACTGATCGCAAAAGAGACCAATGCAACAAGCCCCTGAAGTCGAAAATGTGACTAACCGTTCACATTTGCGAAGTCCCTCCATCACCCAAATGCCGAAAGATTCTTCGCAAAAGCGAAGCTATCACACATCTGTCTATATCGCAAATGCGATTCCTACATTGCAATTGCAACCCCCCTCCTATTCGCAATTGCGACCCTGACTTTGCATTTGTGAAGCCTTTAGTCGTAGCCCAAATTCTGCAAATGCGAGCCTGACTTCGCGAAAGAGAAGATCGCATTTGCGAGCAGGTCTTCGCATTTGCGAGACCTGCAGCCTAGCTGCATAAGAAAATGCATCATCAGTTCAAAACTATCCGAACCACATCCAAAACACGTCCGAGTCCCTCGGGCTCCAATCTGAACATTCGCATAAGTATATTAATATTATAAAAACTTGCTCGCTAACTCAAATCATCAAAATAACTTTAAATATCAAGAGTCGATCATAAACTCAAAATTTCAACTTTGTAACTTACTTTTTCAACTTTTACATAATGCGTCGAAACGCGCTTGGGTCACCCGGGACCTCAACCAAATATGCGTATAAGTCCAAAAATACCATACGAACCTACTGGGATCATCAAAATACCGATCCGAGGTCATTTACTAAGAACGTTGACCGTGGTCATCCCAAACATTATTTTAAGTCAAAAATCACTTTTTCTTTAAACTTTCACATAAAAGCTTTCTGGAAAACGACACGGACCACGCACACACGTCATGTAACATCAAATGAATCTATGGGAGATCTCATAACATAGAAATAAAGGCTAGTACTTAAAACGACCTACCGGGTCATCACAAAATATTACAAATTAAATGCACGCTTTGTCTAGTCCAACTGAAAAGGGTTATATGCACTTGTACCGTAATGAATTGTTTACTAGTTCAATATGGTGCATGTACAATATGCATTATGCAACAGTCCAGAAAAAATAATACAAATTAAATGCACGCCTTGTCTTGTCCAGCTGGAAAGGCCCTTATGCACTTATACTATAAATGATTCATTTACTAGTTCAACACGACGCATGTATAATATGCATTATGAAATAGTTCATAAAAAATAGTACAAATTAAATGCACGTCTTTTCTTGTCCAACTAAAAAAGCTTGTATGCACTTGTACCGTAAATGATTCCTTTACTAGTTCTACATGGTCCATGTACAATATGCATTATGCCACCTAAATCCGTCCATTCTTACCTTTAAATACCACGCGCATGTTACTTCATTCTTTGCGAATTCTCACAGCTTAAACAACCTATTAATATTCATTTTTATAAAATTTCAAGTTTCAGAAAAACTATATGTCTGGCCACGATGAGGCCCCTAGGTGTTACTGCAGGAAACACGCAACTTTGAAGCCATGCCGGGACACTTTCAATCTAGGGCGTAGACGTTGGATGTGTAAATACATTATGAGTTATTCATATGCAAATTTATATTGATACATTGTAACTTAATAGTCATTTTTTATCATGACCACTCGTAGTAGGAAAATCAATGTAATTTTGAAGAATGGTACGATGAACCTATTAACCAGGAATACTACAAATCATGTTAACTAAACCTTTGGAAAGGTACCGGGGAGTACGAAATGAAGTTATGGAAACTCGAAGAAAAATGTTACAACGATGAAAAGAAGTAAAGGAATTAAAGGAGAAACTAAAAGAACTCGAAAAAGAAAATAATCATCTGCAAGAGAAATTTTAGTGGTTGAAACAGAGAATGATAGGCGATAGTGACTAAACGAACACGTGGCTTCTTTAATTGTTTTGTTTATTTTATGTTTTAAATTTTATGTATTATGTGGTTCATTTTACGTATTTTAATGTATGTTAATTTGTCTTTTTATTTGCGGTTCTAATATTTAATTAATCAATAATACTAAAACTTAAAACATTAAGGTAATGATATTTAGCATAAAATAATATTTACACAAAAGTATTGTTTAATGTAATATATACAAAGCAAGCTGACTATCAATGTGTCCCACAACCTATATGCATTAGTGCATTGGCTGTCCTAAGGCGCATACCCCGCCGACCTGCCACGGTATCAGGATCATCCTCATCCCGTCGCCTCTTTTTCTAAGGATGTATTATAGCATGATCGTTTGGAAGGATAGCTGGATTAGTAGAAGAGTTTGTCGGGACGCCGTAAGCTACAAAATATAAAATAGCATTTAGTATGTGGTATATATAGAGAGAAATAATAGAATAAAATAATTGTTTTTATTGTCAAACATATGTCTAAGCTGACTCTTGAATGGGGTCTTGCATCTCCGGCATAAGGGTATCACGGTCCACAGTCCACCGTCTCCATGATAGGTGATGGTGAAAAAAGAATATACAAATAAATTAGTTATTACTTACTAATATTTAAAGTAAAATAAATTAATAATAATGTTAATACAGCCAAACCTGTGTCTCATTGGAGAGCAGCACGAGCTCATCGACGGGAAGCTCGAGGGGAACTCCAAGGTGGACTAGACTAGATAAAGGTTGTGAAGAAAAGGTACTAACATGATCAGAACTGTAGTTCAAACATCTGCCAGTGTGCACATCTTGTCCGGACAATCCTCTACATCCCTCGATGTGCCTGAAACATCATCAGGAAAGTATAACTCCCAGTCATACGGCGGAATTTAGGTGCCCATGATTGATAAAGTAGCCAACTATAAAGTCCGCGGTGACAACAGCCTGAATGTAGGCATATCATCACCAGTTTCGTATGTCTCAACCTGGTCACCCGGCATACCCTCTAGAATATCCTTCGTGTGATCCTCAACCCTCTTGTTGGCCACCCTTTATGCGCTGACCATCCGACCATGGAGGCCACCCCGTCCTCTCTGGCCATGCCTGGAACGTCTACCATGTGTTGGGGGAACGTCTAGGTCATGATGGCAATCGCGTGGTAGAATATACGCAAGATCAAAACCTAACTGCGCATCTACTCGTACAACTACTAATGTAGTAGTAGCAAGCACAGAAACCTAATGACCCCAATGTTTCAATATTGGCACTCCGTCGCCTAACTGCTGCTACATCTCCAAACCCATTTGGTGAATACGGTATAAGCCAATAGCCTGCATAGGAAGTAGCATATTAATTAAATAAATTAAGTAAATCTAACATTATACGTATGTATATCAAATAATGTACTAGTGTGTCGTGCCTCCCTACGTATGGAACGTACCGATAACCCTCCTGATGATAAGGATACCTATAATAGTATGAGTAACACGACGATACCGAGCCATTTACGCGTGCTCACCATCAACACCATTATGTGGAGGGTCTGGGCAGAAACGTGAAAAGCCTCTGATCCCAGTCCTCTATCTAGGGCCTCGAGCCAGGCTAAGTACGCTTGGTCAACTCGGTTGCGATCATCTCGCCCGTAATGAGTGGCATGCCAACTACGATGAACAAGTATATATTGTGGTCGGCCAAAATGTCGCAAGACTCACCCCATCAGATGATGTTCAACTATATCAAGACATCAATGAGGCCTCAAAAAGCCATACAGCTCGACCTCGTGAGCAATAGCCTGGCAAACTAGATATGAGCTCGTCGCTATATGGCCTTCATACAAACTATTTATTAAACGCAAGAAAAGTAAGTAAATGCAAGACAAATCATGTATTACTAAACATACTAAGTCGAATATTTACATGATCACCATCTAGTAGATCCTAACATATCCTTGTAAAGTGGGTGATGATATCATTCCTTGATGTCATGGGTGCGACATCTCCTATCTACCCACCTCCTAGCACAGGGTAGCAGTGGCGGCGGTGGTGCATCTGGAGCTAGTGGTCGAGGAGGGGGCTGCATCCGTTAGAATCTCTCTCAAGCCCAAACCTAATATTAATTGTAGACATAAAATTTAGTATTTTTAATACATATATGATATTCATGAAAAGAATTGATAATGTTATCACTTGTAGAAGTAGAATAAATCTAGTGACGTCCCTCATTCTACCCATTGACTTCCTGCATAGCTGCCTATACAGGTCCTCTAGAACGGCACTGCCCTAACTGTACATGGGAAAATCATCTAACTACTCCTGATGATCGAATAAACATAGGCTCACAAGGTTACCAGAGGTGTTCGAGAAAAGAATGCCACCAAATATCATCAACAACAACAACTTAGACTGTCACTCAATACTCTCATCCGGTGTCTGGTCCATGATATGTAGAACCTCAAGGTGCTACCTCATAGGAAATAATTGTAATCGGCTAACGCATTAATCGCAAACTCATCAATTGGAGGGAATCTAGTAAGCCTATCCAGTATCTGTAGATAGTCAAGCTTCATATACTCTCTATTTGTAACGACCTGACCGATCATTTTGTCTATGTTAGACTGTTCCCATATTTAATACTCATTCTATGCTCGTTTGTTATTATGTGACTTGTCGGGATGTTTGGTTTGATACTGGGAGATATTTCAGAGTGAATTGGGGAACTTAGTTCCAAGGTTGGAAGCTTAAGTTGGAAGAGTTGACTGGAGTTTGACTTTTGTGTAGACGATTTTCGAATGGAGTTTTAACGATTCTGATAGCTTTGTATGGTGATTTCGGACTTAGGCGTATATTCGGATGATGATTTGGAGGTTCCTAAGTTGATTTGATAATTTTTGGCGAAAGTTAGAAAGTTGAAAGTTTGGAAGATTGGGAGGTTTGACCAAGAGTTGACTTTGTCGATATCAGGTTCGGATTTTGGCTACGGTGTTGGAGTAGCTCTGTGGTATCATTTATGACTGGTGTGCAAAATTTGAGGTCATTTGGAATTGATTTGGTATGGTTCAGCATTAGTTTTAGAAGTTGGATGTTTTTTAGTTCATTTGGCTTGAATCAATGTGCAATTCATGGTTTTGGTGTTGTTTAACGTGACTTGTGACTTCAAGCAAGTTCGTATTGTGTTTTAGAACTTGTTGGAATGTTTAGATGGGGTTCTGTGGGCCTCGTGGGTATTTCGGATGGTTAACGGATCATTTTGGATTTAGTGTTGATTGCTGAAGGTTTTTGGTTTCTGATGTAATTGCATCTACGGTGGATTGACCGTAGATGCGGAGTCGCAGGTGCGGCTGGAGGGATGCAAAAGTGAAATATGGCCTGACCAAGGGAGTTTCGCATATGCGTGCAGAGTTCTGCAGAAGCGGATGCGCTTCTGCGAAGAAAGTTCCGCAGAAGAGGATTGTGGCTTGATGGGCTGGGGACCGCAAGTGCGGACGCGCATACGTGCGAGTGGGACCGCAGAAGTGGTTGATTTGGATTAGAGTGAAATACACATATGCGCGATTTGGACCGTAGAAGTGGGAAAATGGGACGTAAGTGCGGGATCGCTGCACAGATGCGCGATTTGGAGCTCGGTCTATAGCGCCTTTTAGAGTGTTTTTCATCATAATTGAATATGTAAGTGAAGTTTATTCAATTTTGATGATTGATATTGATTACCCATTGATTATTACACCTAGTTTATATGTGGTTGAGGTGAAATATGGGGATATTAGACAATGGCATTTGAGAGTGAGATTTGGTGATTTGATGGTCGATTTATAGATAAAATTGGATAAAATTAGTATGGTTGGACTCGTAATTGAATGGGTGTCCGGAATTTGTGAATATTGTCAGGTTCCAAGGTGTGGGCCTAGGGTTGAGTTTTTGATTGACTTGTTGATTTGAGTAAAAGATATTAGCTTTGTCTTTTGGAATCATTTCCTATGGCTTTTATTGATGGTATCACGTTATTTTGGCTAGATTTGTGTTGTCCGGTGATTGATACGTGCGGGAAGGGCTTGTTAGAGGAGTAATTTGGCTTGCTTGAGGTAAGTATCTTATCTAAACTTGGTTGAGGCACCCGTTGCCTGAATTATTTGTTATAGCTACGTGATATGGGTGCGCATATGTGTGGGGTTTGAACCCATATGAGAGCATTAGGGTATTTATCCATATTTGGGGTAGTACTTAGGCTAAGATATTCCTAGAATTGATTGTTAAGCTTTTAGGTACAATGCTTCTCATATTTGTAACCTTGTTGTGAACTATCTGACTAATGTTTGAGGTTACATAGAGGTTAACTCCCTGAATGAACTTGGTAATTGCTATTTCTATGATGAAATTGCCGATTTGAGCTATAATAGCACACTTTGCACATGCCTACACTTTAGCATGTCATTTAGACCAGTCCCGGAGCATAAGATCTGTGATTCATTCATTATATACATGTATACTTATATATTTGTTTCTGTGTGATATGATTTGAACTGGATGGATATGACAATGCAGGCGGATTGTGTTGTTATGCTTGTGACTTAGTTGTATATCATCTTTATATGATGGATCATTAACTGACCAAAGTACCTGATTAATTGTACACACATGAAGATGGTTCTTTCGGTGCTTTATGAGTTTGTCACATGACTGTTATGTACTTGTCGAATTATGAAACTGTATAGGTTATAGCAAGTATCTATTATAGTTTTTACTTCTTGTTCCTCGCCGAGGTTAGTTATGATAATTGTTGAGTACATTGAGTTTGTTGTACTCATGCTACGTTCTGCTCTTAATTGCGCAGATCTAGGTGTTTGGACTAGTTATTAGTAGTAGAGTTGCCAGTCGAGCTGAGTTTCGAGAGACGATGTAGTGTTCCATTCTCACCCGTAGTCTTGGCGTCTCTTTTCTTATGTACTGTTGTCTTTATTTCAGATAGTATTATATTTGGTCATTTCAGACTTGTATTTTTGTACTAAAGCTCATGACTTGTATAAACGAGTTTCTAGGGGATTTATCATGTATTAGCGGTATTTTTCTATATTGAGATTTCAGACTTATGTTATTAAAGTAAATTTTGTTATTTTAGTTTATTATTTTTTTGCCCGGCTTGCCTAACAAGTATGTTAGGCGCCATCACGACGGATTGGGATTTTGGGTCGTGACACTAATCGAAGGCGTGTAATGGACAACAAGACCGTCAATGGGCAGTCCAAATAAAACCTTTACGTCCTACAACATGATAGTGGTCTCGCCGGTAGGCAAATGGAATATATGTATCTCTGGCCTCCAGCACTCAATAGAGGCCGAGGCCGAGGTGTAGCTCGTACTACAGCTCGAGCAGTACTGTGGAGCCACTAGTCGCTCCAGCTGAGGAGCAGGTACCAGATGTTGTTGAGCCAGCGGGGCCAACTTAGGCACCAGTGGTGCCCATCATGATTCCTAGCCATCAGGAGGCCTTAGCCTAGATTTTGACTATGTGCACGAGCCTGGCTCAGGTGGTTTTGGTTCCATTTGCACCATCCACTTTACGGGATAGGGGAGGGGCACAGACTCCCATCTCCCGTACTCCAAAACAGCTAGCTTAGGGTCACCAAACGTCGGGTGTATTACCAGTTCAACTGGATGCCGCTGCTCGGGCTGAGGTTGGTCCACCTCTGATTGATGAGGAGAAGAGGAGTTTGGGAGCCTTAAGCCTCTAGAGTGTAGTGGAGAATAGTCAGAGGATGCTCATGAATTTCTAGAGGTGTTAGCGGATTCTTCGCACAACAAGTATTTTGGACACCAGTAGGGTTTCCTTTACTACTTTTCAGCTGACATGGAATGCCTATAGATGGTGGCAGACTATTGAGCTAGGTAGGGCAGGTGGCACAGCACCACTTTTGTGGCATGAGTTCTCAGTTCTCTTCTTAGAGAAGTTTGTTCCACAGACTCGTAGAGAGGAGTTACGTAGAGTGTTTGAGCAGCTATGCTAGGGAGATATAAGCGTGACCTGGTGCGAAATGAGGTTTGCATATTTGGCCTATCATGTTATATGGTTGGTTCTCACTAAGAGGGAGAAGATAAGGAGGTTCATTGTTGGCCTCAACTATAGTTTGCCTTTAAGTATGGCTCGAAAGGCTGAGATGAGTGCTAAGTTTAATTAGATTGTCAAGATTGCTAGACGCTTAGAGCAGGTTCGCAGGCATGAGCGTGAGGAGCAGTAGCCAAGAGGCCTCTTAGTTCAGGTGGTTTTAGCAGTGCCTCATCTGGAGGTCAGTCCTATTGCATCAGAGGTCGTCATTCTAGACCCGTTCAGGCAGATTGCCGTGTTCCTCATGGTTCTTTAGTCGGATACAATTCCTACAGTGCCCTCCCAATGCAGTCATCATTCCGTTGTTGCCGGCATAGAGTTCTTACTGTGCTCCATAAGCCCAGGTTTCCACATGTAGTTCTTCGGATTATCAGGGTCGAAATCCTTACATGAGGGGTTGTTATGAGTGCGGAGACTTGAGTCATCTTAAGAGGGACTGTCCTAGATTATTGAGTATGGTCCCATAATAGAGCTCTCAACCTATAATTTTAGCACCAGCAGTTGCACCACCTGCACAGCCAGCTAGGGGTAGAGCATAGTCAGCACAAGGTCGCCCTAGAGGAGGAGGTCGATCAGGTGGTGGTCAGGCCCGTTGCTATGCAATTTCAGCTAAGCCAGAGGTAGTAGCTTCCAATGCCATGATCATATATATATATTTGCAGTATGCCACAATGATGCTTCGATATTATTTGATCCTGGTTCCACTTATTCATATGTGCCATCATACTTTGCTCATTATTTGGATACGCCTCGTGATTCATTAGTTATACCTGTTCATGTATCAACATTGATGGGTGACTCTGTTGTTGTAAACCGTGTGTATCGGTCGTGTGTGGTGACTATTGGGGGACTAGAGACGGGAGTTGATATTTTACTGCTTAGCATGGTTGATTTTGATGTCAACTTAGGCGTGGATTGGTTTTCACCATGTTGCGCTATTCTGGATTGGCACGCTACGACTGTGGCATTGGCGATACCAGGGTTTCCTAGGGTTGATTGGAGAGGTTCCGTAGATTATGTCCCCAGTAGAGTGATTTCATATTTGAAGGTTCGACGGATGGTTGAGAAGTGATGTGTGGAATATTTGGCTTCTGTGAGGGATGTTAGTGCTGATTCTCCTACTGTTAAGTCAGTTCCGGTAGTGAGAGACTTTCCAGATATGTTTCCTGTAGACATGTCGGGCATGCCACCCGATAGGGAAATTGACTTTGGTATTGACCTGGTGCCAGGCACTCAACCCATCTTTATTCCTCTGTATCGTATGGCATCAACAGAGTTGAAGGAATTGAAAGAATAACTTCAAGAGTTACTTGATAAGGGTTTCATTAGACCTAGTGTGTAGCCTTGGGGTGCACCGGTTCTATTTGTGAAGAAGAAGGATGGTACTATGCGGATGTGTATTGGTTACAAGCAGTTGAACCAAGTTACAATTAAGAACAAGTACCCACTACCGCACATTAATGACTTATTTGACCAGCTTTAGTATGCTAGAGTGTTCACAAAGATTGATTTTAGGTCAGGGTATCATCAACTGAAGATTCGAGATTTTGATATCCTGAAGATGGCATTCAGGACCCGCTATGGTCACTACGAGTTTCTTGTGATGTCGTTTGGACTGACTAATGCCCCAATAGCCTTATGCACCTGATGAACAGTGTATTCTAGTCGTATCTTGATTAATTCGTCATCGTATTCATTGATGATATATTGGTCACGCATCTAGGAGGATCATGAGCAGCATTTGAGGGTTGTACTCCAGACCTTGAGGAAGAAGAAGCTATATGCTAAATTCTCCCAGTGGGAGTTTTGGCTTGATTCTATAGCATTCTTGGGGCACGTGGTGTACAGTGAGGGGATCTAGGTGGATCCAAAGAAGATTGAGGCAGTTCAAAGTTGGCCTAGAACATCTTCAGCTATGGAGATTCAGAGCTTCTTGGGTTTGGCCGAGTATTATCATCGTTTTGTGGAGGATTTCTCGTCCATTGCTGCACCTTTGACTAAATTGAGATAGAAGGGTGCCCCGTTCAGATGGTCCGACGAGTGTAAGGTGAGCTTTCAGAAGCTCAAGACTGCATTGACTACAACCCTAGTGTTGATGTTGCCTACGGGTTCGGGATCTTACGTGTATTGTGTACGTCGTGTATTGGACTTGGCGTGATGTTGATGCAGGACGGTAGGGTGATTTCCTATACGTCTCGATAGTTGAAGGTACTTGAGAAGAATTACCATGTACATGACTTAGAGTTGGCAGCTATTGTTCACGCATTGATGATTTGGAGGCATTATCTGTACGATGTTCATTATGAGGTCTATACCGACTACCATAGTCTCCAGCACTTGTTCAAGTAGAAAGATCTTAATTTGCGGTAGCGAAGATGGTTAGAGTTGTCGAAAGACTATGATATCATCATATTTTACTATCCGGGGAAGGCCAATGTGGTGGCCGATGCATTGAGTGCGAAGGAAGAGAGTATGGCAATTTAGCATATTTACCGGTAGCAGAGAGGCCACTAGCCATGAATGGTCAGGCCTTTGCCAATCAGTTTGTGAGATTGAATATTTCATTTGTGAGATTGGATATTTCGGAGCCTAGTCGGGTTCTTGCTTGTGTTGTGGTTCAGTCATCATTGTTGGAGTGTATCAAGGCTCACTAGTTTGATGATCCTCACTTGTTTGTATTAAAGGACACGACACAGCAGGGTGGTGCTAAGGAGGTTGTGATTGGTGATGATGGTTTTATGCGGCCTCGAGGCCGGATTTGTGTTCTAAATGTGGATGGGTTGAGAGATTTGATACTTGAGAAGTCTCATAACTCACGTTGTTCCTTTCGCCCAAGTGTCACAAATATGTACTGTGACTTGAAACAACAATATTGGTGGCAGAGAATGAAGAAAGATATTGTTGCCTATGTCTCTCGGTGTTGAAATTGTCAGCAGGTAAGGTATGTGCATCAGAAACCGGGAGGATTGATTCAGAGATTAGAGATACCGGAGTGCAAGTGGGAGCACATCAATATGGATTTTGTGGTATGCTTGCAACGGACCTTGAAGAAATATGACGTCGTTTGGGTTATTGTGGACTGGTTGACTAAGTCTGCACACTTTATTCCGGTGGTGACTTCCTATTCTGCAGAGCGATTGGCTCAGATATACATTCAAGAGATTATCCGCTTGCACGACGTGCCCATTTCCATCATTTCTAACTGAGCCACGCAGTTTACATCATAGTTTTAGAGAGTAGTGTAGTGAGAGTTGGGCACACGGGTTGAGTTGAATACATCATTCTATCCTCAGACGGAGGGGCAGTACGAGTGCACTATTTAGATCTTGGAGGATATGTTATGTGCCACTGTTATGGATTTTGGGGGTTCAAGGGATCAGTTTCTTCTATTAGCAGAGTTCGCCTACAACAACAGCTTCTACCAGAGTATCCAGATGGCTCCTTATGAAACCATGTATGTGGGGAAATGTCGTTCTCTGGTTGGTTGGTTTGCGCCTGGGGGGCTAGGTTGTTGGGCATTGAATTGGTCCGTGATGTTATGGAGAAGGTTAAGGTATTTCAGGAGCGTCTTCGTACAACACAGTCCCGACAGAAGAGTTATGCTGATAGGAATGTTTGTGATGTTGCACATATGGTGGTGAGAAGGATTTTCTTGAAGTTTCACCCATGAAGGGTGTGATGAGGTTCAGAAATAAAGGAAAGCTAAGCCCTCGGTATATTGTCCCTTTTGAGGTGCTCGAGAGGATTGGAAATGTAGCCTACAGACTTGACTTGCCACTTAGTATATTGGGTGTTCACCCAGTGTTTTGTGTTTCTATGCTTCGGAAGTATTATGGCAATCCGTCACATATTTTAGACTTCAGCATAGCACAATTAGATGGGGATTTGACTTATGATGTGGAGCTGGTGGCCATTTTGGACCGACAGGTCCAGAAGTTGAGGTAAAAAAAATATAGCATTAGTGAAAGTTTGTTGGAGAGGTCAGCCGGTCAAGGAGGCTACTTGGGAGACCGAGCGGGAGATGCGGAGCCGTTATCCACAACTATTTGAGACTCTAGGTACGATTCTAGACTGCTCGAGGACAAGTATTTGTTTAAGAAAGGGAGAATGTAATGACCCGATCGGTTGTTTTGTGTATGGTAACCCGTTCCCATGTTTATTGCTCATTCTATGTTCATTTGTGGTTATATGATTTTCCTGGGTGGTTGGTTTGGTACTGGAGATTGTTCGGGGTGAACTGGGACACTTAGTCCCAAAGTTGGAAGCTTAAGTTAGAAGAGTTGACCGGAGTTTGACTTTTGTGTAGATATTTTCGGAATGGAGTTTTTATGGTTCCAATAGCTTTGTAGTTTGATTTTGGACTTAGGCGTATGTCCGGATGTTGATTTGGAGGTCCGTAGGTTGATTTTATGATTTTTGACGAAAGTTGGAAAGTTGAAGGATTGGAAGATTGAGAGGTTTGACCGAGAGTTGACTTTGTTGATATCAGGTTCGAATTTCTATTTTGGTAGTTGGGGTAGGTCCGTGTTGTCATTTATGACTTGTGTGCAAAATTTGAGGTCATTCGGGGTTGATTTGGTATGGTTCGACATTAGTTTTAGAAGTTAGAAGTTCATTAGGCTTGAATCGATGTGCGATTTGTGGTGTTGGTGCTATTTGATGTGACTTGAGGCTTCTAACAAGTTCATATTGTGTTTTAGAACTTGTTGGTATATTTGGATGGGGCCTCGAGGGTGTTTCGGATAGTTACAGATCATGTTGGACTTAGTGTTTATTGCTGAAGGTTTTTGGTTTCTGGTATAATCGCATCTGCAGTGGCTTGGCTGCAGGTGCGGTTGGAGGGTCGCAGAAGCGGAAGATGGCCTGTCCAAGGGAGTTTTGCCGATGTGTGAAGAGTTTCGCATAAGCGGATGCGCTTCTGCGAGGAAACTTCTGCAGAAGCGGATTGTGGCTTGATAGGATTGGGACCGCAGATGCGGAAGGGTTTCGCAGGTGCAGATGTGCATAAGCGGTTGGTCGGGATTTAAGTGAAATGCGCATATGCGCGATTTGTTCCGCAGAAGCGGACCCGCAGAAGCTAGAAAATGGGATAAAGGTGCGGGATCACTGGGCAGGTTATTAATTTGAGGGTTTAGTCTTTCCTTCTCCATTTTGGGATTTCGGAGCTCGGTCTAGAGCAATATTTCGAGTGCTTTTTACCATAATTTAAGAGGTAAGTGAAGTTTATTCAATTTTAATCATAGATATTGATTACCCCTTAATTATTACACCTAGTTTATGTGTGTTTGATTTGAAATTTCGGGATTTTAGACATGGTATTGGAGAGTAAGATTTAGTAATTTGATGGTCGTTTTGTGGATGGAATTGGATGAAATTAGTATGGTTGGACTCGTAATTGAATGGGTGTCCGAAATTTTTGCATTTTGTCGGGTTTCGAGGTGCGAGCTTGGGGTTGACTTGTTAATTTGAGTTAAAGATCTTAGCTTTGTCTTTTGGAAACACTTCCTACGTCTTTTATTGATGATATTACGTTATTCCGGCTATATTCGAGCCGTCCAGAGATTGATAAACGCAGGAAGGGCATGTTAGAGGAGTAATTTGGCTTGCTTGAGGTAAGTATCTTACCTAAACTTGGTTGAAGCACTAGTTGCCCTAAATTATTTGTGATATCTATGTGCTATGGGTGCACATATGTGTGGGGTTTGAGCCCATGTGCGAGCACCGGGGTATTTATCTATGTTGAAGGTAGTGCTTAGGCTATAATAAGCTTAAAGCTACAATGTTTATCATATTTGTAACTTTGTTGTGAATTATCTGAGCCATGTTTGAGGTATGATAACACACTTTGCACATGCCTACACTTTAGCATTTATACCAGTCTAGGAGCATAAGATATGCGATTCATTCATCATATACATGTATACTTGTATATTTGCTTATGTGTGATGTGATTTGGACTAGATGCTTGTGACCACGTCGAGCTGATTGCATTGTTAAGCCTGTGACCATATTGGACGGATTGTGTTGTATGTATGTGACCATGTCGAACTGATTGTATTATTATGCATGTAACCACATCAGGCGGATTGTATTGTTATGCCTGTGACCACAGCGGGCTGATTATGATATTAAGCATGTGACTACGTTGGGCTGGTAGCAAGTTGAATTGGCTATGATTGCATGTGTATATGGATCCATCAACCTCGTAACTCTCTCATGTGCCTTCTTAATGGTGTACATGCAGATTTGAGGAAATTGATCATTAGTTTGGTACGGATATGGAAATATTGAGGAAAATCTGGCCAGTGTTTGTTTTGGGATTTTGCATTTCATCTTTACTTGCAATTTCCGTGGTTATTATCTAACTTATTTCCATTTCATCTTTATATGTTGGATCTTTAACTGAGCATAGTACCCGACTAATTGTACACACATACAGATAGTTCTTTCTGTACTTAATGACTTCATCGCATGATTGTTCTGTAGTTGTCGAATTATGAAACTATACAGGTTATAGCAAGTATCAATTACAATTCTTACTTCTTATACCTCGCCAAAGTTAATTACGATACTTGCTGAGTACATTGGGTCGATTATACTCATGCTACACTCTGCACTTAATTGTGCAGATCCAGGTGTTGGGACCAGTTATCAATAGAAGTGTTGCCGGTCGAGCTGAGTTTCGAGAGATGAGGTAGTATTGCATTCTCGCCGGCAGTCTTCGCATCTCTTTTCTTGTACTGTTGTCTTTATTTCAGACAATATTATATTTCATCATTTCATACTTGTATTTTCAAATTAGAGATCATGACTTGTATTTACCTATTTCTGGGGGCTTTATCATGTATTAGCGGCATTTTCTATATTGAGATTTCAGACTTATGTTATTTCTATTAATTTTGTTATTTGGTTTATTATTGTTATGCCTAACTTCCTTAGCAAGTGTGTTAGGCGCCATCACTACGGGTTGGGATTTTGAGTCGTGACACGAATCGAAGGCGGGTAGTAGATAGCAAGACCGTCAAGGGGCAGTCCAAATAAAACTTCTACGTCTAATAACTTGATAGTGGCCTCGCCGGTAGACAAATGGAATATATGTATCTCTGGTCTCCAGCGCTCGATAGAGGTCGAGGCCGCAGTAGAGGTCGAGGAGTGGTTTGTATTGTAGCTAGAGCAATACTTATGGATCCACCAAATGCTCCATCTGAGGAACGGGTACCGGATGTTGTTGAACCCGTGGGGCCAACTCAGGCACCAATAGTGCCCATCGTGATTCCTAGCCTTCAGGAGGCCTTAGCCCAGATTTTGACTATGTACACGAGCCTGGCTCAGGCAGTTTTGGTTCCAGTTGCACCTGCCACTTCATAGGCCAGGGTAAGGGCACTAACTCCCATTTCCCGTACTCTAGATTAGCTAGCTCAGGGTCACCAGATGCCGGGTGAATTGCCAGTTTAGCCGGTTGCCGCTACTCGGGCCGAGGTTGGTCCACCTCTGAGTGACGAAGAGAGAATGAGGTTGAAGCAGTTTGGGAGGCTTAAACCTCTAGAGTTCAGTGGGGTAGAGTCAAAAAATGCTCAAGATTTTCTAGACCGGTGTCAGCGGATTCTTCGTACAGCGGGTATTTTGGACACCAGTGGGGTTGCCTTTAATACTTTTCAGCTGACAGGGGTCTCCAATAGATGGTGGAAAACTATTGAGCTAGGCAGGCAAGCTGGCGCACCACCACTTTTGTGGAATGAGTTCTCAGTTCTCTTCTTATAGAAGTTTGTTCCACAGACTTGTAGAGAAGACTTACGTAGAGAGAATGATCAGCTATGCCAGGGAGATATGACTATAACCCGGTACGAGAGGAGGATTGAAAATTTAGCCTGTCATGCTATATGGTTGGTTGTCACTGAGAGGGAGAAGATTAGGAGGTTCATTCATGGCCTCAACTATAGTTTACGTTTCAGTATGGCTCGAGAGGCTGATACGGGTGCTAGGTTTGATCAGGTTGTCGAGATTGCTAGACGCTTAGAGTTGGTTCGCAACCAGGAGCGCGAGGAGCGGTAGCCAAGAGGCCTCGTAGTTCAGGTGGTTTCAGTAGTGCCTCATCTGGAGGCCAGTCCTATTACATCAGAGGTCATACTTCTAGACCAGTTCAGGCAGATAGCCATGTTCCTTGTGGTTCTTCAGTCAGCTATAGTTCCTACGGTGCTCGCTAAGATCAGTCATCATTCAGTGCATTGCCGGCACAGAGTTCTGACTGTGCTCCATATGCCCAGGTTTCCACAAGCAGTCCTTCGGGTTATTTGGGTCAGTAGCCTTACAGGAGGGGTTGTTATGACCGCGATGACTTGAGTCATCTTAAGAGGGATTTCCCTAGACTATTGAGTAGGGCCCCATAACGGAGCTCTCAACCTATAATTTCAGCACGAGCAGTTTCACCACCCGCACATCCAGCTAGGGGTGGGGCAAAGTCAGCACAAGGTCTCCCTAGAGGGGGAGCTCAATCAGGTGGTGGTCAGGCCCGTTGCTGCGCATTTTTCAGCTACGCCAGAGGCGGTTTCTTCTGATGTTGTGATCACAGGAATTGTTTCAGTATACCACATGGATGCTTCAATATTATTTGATCCTGGTTCCACTTATTCATATGTGCCATCATACTTTGCTCATTATTTGGATACGCCTTGTGATTCGTTAGTTATACCTGTTCATGTATCAACATTGATGGGTGACTCTGTTGTTATAGACCGTGTGTATCGGTCGTGTGTGGTGACTATTGGGGGACTAGAGAGGGGAGTTGATATTTTACTGCTTAGTATGGTTGATTTTGATGTCAACTTAGGCGTGGATTGGTTTTCACCATGTCACGCTATTCTGGATTAGCACGCTAAGACTGTGACGTTAGCGATACCAGGATTTCCTAGGGTTGATTAGAGAGGTTTCGTAGATTATGTCCCCAGTAGAGTGATTCCTATTTGAAGGTTCGACGGAAAATTAAGAAGGGATGTGTGGCATATTTGGCCTCTGTGAGGGATGTTAGTGCTGATTCTCCTACTGTTAAGTCAGTTTCGGTAGTGAGAGACTTCCCAGATATGTTTCCTGCAGACCTGTTGGGCATGCCACTCGACAGGGATATTGATTTTGGTATTGACCTGGTGCCAGGCACTGAAACCATCTTTGTTCCTCTGTATCGTATGTCACCAATAGAGTTGAAAGAATTGAAGGAACAACTTGAGGAGTTACTTGATATGGGTTTCATTAGGCCTAGTGTGTCTCCTTGGGGTGCATCAGTTCTATTTGTGAAGAAGAAGGATGTTACTATGCGAATGTATATTGATTACTCGCAATTGAACAAAGTTACAATTAAGAACAAGTTCCCACTACCGCGCATTAATGACTTATTTGACCACCTTCAGTGTGTTAGAGTGTTCTCAAAGATAGATTTGAGGTCAGGGTATCATCAGTTGAAGATTCAACGTTCTGATATTCTGAAGACGACATTCAGGACCCGCTATGGTCACTATGAATTTCTTGTGATGTCTTTTTGGCTGGCCAATGCCCCAATAGCCTTTATGCACCTGATGAACATTGTATTCTAGTCGTATCTTGATTTATTCACCATCGTATTCATTAATGATATATTTGGGTACTCGCACAACCAGGAGGATCATGAGCAGCATCTGAGGATTGTACTCCAAACCTTGAAGGAGAAGAAGCTATATGCTAAATTTTCTTAGTGGGAGTCTTTGCTTGATTCTGTGGCATTCTTGGGGCACGTAGTGTCTAGTGAGGGGATCAAGGTGGATCCAAAGACGATTGAGGCAGTTCAGAGTTGGCCTAGAATGTCTGCAGCTATGGAGATTAGGAGTTTTTTGGTTTTTGCCGGGTATTATCGCTGTTTTGTAGAGGGTTTCTTGTCCATTGCTGCACCTTTGACTAAATTGAGCCAGAAGGGTGCCCCATTCAGATGGTCCGGTGAGTATGAGGTGAGCCTTTAGAAGCTCAAGACTGCATTGACTATAACCCAGTGTTGATGATGCCTACAGGTTCAGGATCTTACGCTGTGTATTGTGATGTGTCACGTATTGGGCTTGGTGCGGTGTTGATGCAGGACAGTAGGATGAATTCATATGCGTCTCGATAGTTGAAGTTTCATGAGAAGAATTACCTTGTGCATGACTTAGAGTTGGCAACTATTGTTCACGCATTGATGATTTGGAGGCACTATTTGTGCGTTGTTCATTGTGAGGTCTATACCAACCATTAGGGTCTCCAGCACCTGCTCAAGCAGAAGGATCTTAATTTGCGGCAGCGGAGATGGTTAGAGTTGCTGAACAACTATGATATCACCATATTATACCATCTGGGAAAGGCCAGTATGGTGGTCGATGCATTGAGTACGAAGGCTAAGAGTATGGGCAGTTTAGCATATTTACCAATAGTAGAGAGGCCACTAGCCATGAATGTTTAGGCCTTAGCCAATCAATTTGTGAGATTGGATATTTCGGAGCCCAGTCGGGTTCTTGCTTGTGTTGTGGCTCAGCCATTGTTGTTGGAGTGTATCAAGGCTCACCAGTTTGATAATCCTCACTTGTTAGCGTTAATGGACACGGTGCAGCGGGGTGGTGCTAAGGAGGTTATGAGTGATGATGATGGTGTTATGTGGCTTCTAGGCCATATTTTGTTCCAAATATGGATGGGTTGAGATATTTGATACTTGAGGAGGCTCACAACTCGCGTTGTTCCATTCACCAGAGTGTCGCGAATATGTAGTGTGACTTGAAATAACACTATTGGTGGAGGAGAATGAAGAAAGATATTATTGCATATGTCTCTCGGAGTTTAATTGCCAGCAGGTGAAGTATGAGCATCAGAAACTGGGAGGATTGATTTAGAGATTGGTGATACCGGAGTGAAAGTGAGAGCGCATCACTATGGATTTTGTGGTAGGCTTGCCACGAACCTTGAAGAAATTTGACGCAGTTTGGGTTGTTGTGGACCGGTTGACTAAGTCTGCACACTTCATTCTGGTGGTGACTTCCTATTTCGTAGAGCGGCTAGCTCATATATACATCGAGGAGATTATTCGTTTGCATGGTGTGCCCATTTCCATTATTTCTGACCGAGGCACGCAGTTCACATCATAATTTTGGAGAGCAGTGCAGTGAGAGTTGGGCACACAGTTTGAGTTGAGTACAACATTCCATCATTAGACGGAAGGGTAGGCCAAGCGCATTATTCATATCTTAGAGGATATGCTACGTGCCTGAATTATGGATTTCGGGGGTTCATGGGATCAGTTTCTTCTATTAGCAGAGTTCGCCTACAAAGACATCTTCTAATCGCGTATCCAGATGGCTCCTTATATGTGAGGAAATGTCATTCTTCGGTTTGTTAGATTGAGCCTAGGGTGGCTAGGTTGTTGAGCAGTGAATTGGTCTGTGATGCTATGGAGAAGGTTGAGGTGATTCATGAGCGGCTTCGTACAGCGCAGTACAAACAGAAGCGTTATGATGATAGGAAGGTTTGTGATGTTGCATATATGGTGGGCGAGAAGGTTTTACTCATAGTTTCACCTATGAAGGGTGTGATGCAGTTTGGAAAGAAAGAAAAGTTAAGCCCTCGATATATTGGCCATTTTGAGATGCTCGAGAGAATTGGAGAGGTAGCCTACAGACTTGCCTTGCCACTAATCCTATAGGGTGTTCACCCAGTGTTTCATATTTCTATGCTTCATAAGTATTATGATAATCCATCACATATTCTAGACTTCAGCATAGAACAACTAGATAGGAATTTTACTTATGATGTGGAACCGGTGGCCATTTTGGACCGGCAGGTTCCGAAATTGAGGTAAACAAATATAGCATCTGTGAATGTTTGTTGGAAAGGTCAGTCAGTCGAGGAATATAATTGGGAGACCGAGCGCGAGATGCAGAGAAACAATCCACACCTATTTGAGACTCTAGGTATGATTCTATACTCGTTCGAGGACGAATGTTTGTTTAAGAGGGAGAGAATGTAATGACTCGGCCGGTCGCTTTGTGTATGGTGGCCCGTTCCCATTTTTATTTCGTATTCTATGTTCATTTGTGGTTATATGACTTGCCAGGGTGATTGGTTTGGTATTAGGGATGTTTCAGGGTAAATTGGGACACTTAGTCCCAAGGTTGGAAGCTTAAGTTAGAAGAGTTGACCGGAGTTTGACTTTTATGTAGACGATTATGGAATTGAGTTTTGATAGTTTCGAAAGCTTCCTATGGTAATTTCAGACTTACGCGTATGTCCAGATGTTAATTTGGAGGTGCGTAGGTTGATTTGTTGGAAAGTTGAAGGTTTGGAAGACTGAGAGGTTTGATCGAGAGCTGACTTTATCGATATCGGGTTCGTATTTCGGTTCCGAGAGTTGGTGTAGGTCTGTCGTATCATTTATGACTTGTATGCAAATTTGAGGTCATTCAGAGTTGATTTGGTATGGTTTGACATTAGTTTTAAAAGTTGGAAGATCATTAGTTCATTAGGTTTGAATAGATGCGCGATTTGTAGTTTTGGTGTTGTTTGATGTGACTTGAGACTTCAATCGAGTTCATATCGTGTTTTAGAACTTGTTGGTATATTTGAATGGGGTTCCGTGGGCCTCGGGGGTGTTTCGGATGGTTACAAATCATTTTAGACTTAGTGTTAATTGCTGAAGGTTTCTGGTTTCTGGTATAAACACATATGCGGTGGCTTGGCCGCATGTGCGGCTGGAGGGTCGCAGAAGTGGAAAATGGCCTGGCAAAGGGAGTTTCGCAGATGCGTGTAGAGTTCTGCATAAGCGGATACCCTTCTGCGAGGAAAGTTCTGCAGAAGCAGAGTGTCTTGATAGGTTGGGGACCGCAGATTCGAAAGGGTTTCGCAGGTGCGGACGCGCAGAAGCATTTGGTTGGGATTTAAGTGAAATGCGCATATGCGCGATTTGGAAAGCAAAAGCGGCCCCGCAGAAGCGGGAAAATGGGACGCATGTGCGGGATCGTGGGGCATGTTATTAAATCAAGGGTTTGGTCTTTTGTTCTCTTTTTTGGGATTTCAGAGCTCGGTCAAGGGCAATATTAGGAGTACCGTTTACCATAATTTAAGAGGTAAGTGAAGTTTATTCAATTTCGATGATACCATGTTTGTCACGCCTCAAAATCGGGGAGTGCAACCGGCGCTCAACCGAGTAAACCCGGCCGAGCAAGCCTGATAGATTTCCATTTTACCAAACTCATCCATGAATAAAGATAATACATATTTTCATTAATTTAGACAATAAGGTGATCATGTCTACAATACCATTTCATTTCCATTAGTTACTTCATTTAATAAGTCTCAAAACACACACAAACACACACACACATACATGGTTCAAAGTGGAACAAGTGATTTAATCACAACACAACTTGTTTGACATTCCCAACGCCCATACACAACCCACACTAAGTCTACAGAGCCTCTAAGAATACCAAAGAGCATAGTGATAGTGCCAGCAACAAGGCTCCGGCTATACCTCAAACCCGATAGTACATATGAAACAAAAGATGCACAACCCCAGAATGAGATGGGGCTCACCAAGTCAGCTGGGAAGAATTAGCACTGCTATCACTGGTCAGTATCCTCTGTTGTGGAACTACCTTCATCCAATAAAGATGCAACACCCCCGGTAAAAGGGACGTTAGTACATGTCAAATAGTACTAGTATGAAAACCAAACACCAATTTAAGAAATCGGAAGTACAATATGAATATGATGAATCATAGCGTCTAGAGAATGGCATAGATAGTCGTTTATGCCACATGAGTCTTACCAAGAGCTATCAATAATATTTATAGAATTTAATATGAGATCCTCTGTAACCATCTTTACACAAAGCGGCCCCGCCGCCTCACCCCAATATATGCATGTGGAGGTGTAAGCACAATACCAAGACTCAACATAAAGAGGTGCATCAACAATATGTATGTGTGTGTGTGTGTGTGTATGTGTGTGGGGGGGAGGGGTGGTGGTGGTGGTGCATCAACAATATCAAATTCATACACAAAGCAGCATTGCCGCCTCACCCCAATGTATGCGGGTGGAGGTGTACTCTCAATCACAATCTCTACAAATTTTGGCATAATAATTTTCACATAAATCACAACATGGAATCATAACATGTAGATACACAATCCATAGTTTAGAACATATCCTCAATTTATAATAAAATATGATAAGAGCATTTGAAACACGAATTGAACATGTATCTTTGTCACAAAACTTATTCGGAATACTCGATTTGTAATAAATATCTTGGAACATACAAGGGTATTGGGGGTTCCAATTCTTAAAGAAGAGTTTAGCCAACATACCTCAATTGAGCTTCCTTAAACTCTAAAATGTTTCGGAATTTTTAACAACTTCAATCTATTTTTGAAATATAACAAGTTGAACCAAAATTAGGAAGATGATCATGGTTCTAGCTCATTTGAGCATTTTATCAAACACTAGGTGTACATTAAGGTTTCAAGGTCCTTTTATGGAGGATTCCATCATCCCACAACCTATTCTTTACCGTTTTTAGCTCACAGTCTTCCTACACCCTTTGATAACACATGCATGCAAAATAAACAACTCTCGTACCCAAGAATTATCTTGCTAATTACCCATGTTTAGATAAATTTCGAAATTAAGGGATAGGGTATAGAATCTTACCTCTAGGATGAAGACCTAGTGAGTTTTCCTTGTTAATATTCAAAGATTTGAGCAAGAATCGAAGGGCAATTTGTTGAAGATCATTCTCCCACTCAAGGGAACTCTCTCACTCTCAAAATATCATGTTTTAGCTTTAAAATGGTTCATTGCTTCTATTTAATCGAAATAAGGTCGGTTTATAAAAACCCAAAAATGAAGCTCCGGAATAGGATATGCAGTCGTAGAATGGATATGTGGTTCGCATATCGGCCACAAAATTTGGCCCCCAAAGCTGATGTCGCCTGCTTGGGTCTGCGGTGATTATGCGGCCCGCAGACCTATTCTGCGGTCGCATAATGCACCGCAGAACTGGTCAGTGGTCGCATAATATACCGCAGACTTCCTTCAAATCTTGCCCTGCATCTGCCTCACCCTGCGGCCATTATGCGGTCCGCAGAGTGATTCTACGACCGCATAGTGTGCCGTAGAAATGCCCTCTTCTGCCGAAAAGTTTCCTTTACTCCCAGTGCATTGTTCAACCCAAACACGTAAGCCTACCTCGGCACCACAGAACCTTAAATTACTTACCAAATTTTCCGAGGACTTACATTCTTCCCCGCTTAGGATCATTCATCCTCAAATGAGGCTCAAAATCCATCATTAGCATTCAATGTGGCCCAACTGTTAATTCACACACACTAGTAGTTTCAAAATTTGGCTAACTTCCCTAAATTTCCAAACATGTCGCCAGAGTCCCCCCCTGTAATTGGGCCTATCCACCTGTCAGACAATCCCAGAAACTAATCCTAACAACATATGCATAACCCATGATGCAATATAACACAAGAACAACACCAACTGTGGCCTCATAAGCAATATATTACTAGAACAAGAACACTCTTAAGATCCACTGTACAAATGATACATAATTCATAGAAGGTAACTCTTAGAATTTTCATAGAACACAACTTTATAAATACATGGCTATTTAAACAAATAAGGATATTTTTTCTTCATTATTTCCTCGGCCTCCCTAGTAGCCTCTTCAACATGTTGATTTCGCCATAGCACTTTCACGGAGGCAATTTCTTTATTTCTCAACTTTCGGACTTGGAGATCAATAATAGAAACTGGAATCTCTTCATAATTCAATTCCTCATTAACCTCAATAGTCTCTACTGGAACAATGATTGTCGGGTCTCCAACTACTTTATTCAACATAGACACATAAAACACTGGGTGCACTAATGACATTTCAGGTGGTAGCTTGAGCTTGTACGCCACCCCACCGATCCTCTGAATGATTCTGTACGGTCCGACATACCACAAACTCAATTTCCCTTTCTTACCAAATCGCATTACACCTTTCATGGGGAAAATTTTCAAGAATACCCAATCATCTTCTTTGAACTCCAAATCCCTACAACGAACATCCGAATAGGACTTCTGATGACTCTGAGCAGTCTTCAACCGCTCGTTAATGATCTTAACTTTTTCCATAGCCTGATGCACGAGGTCTGGCCCTATCAACTCTGCTTCCCCAATCTCGAACCACCTAATGGGAGTAATTTGGCTTTCTTAGGGTAAGCATATGTGTGGGGTTTGAACCGATGTACGAGCATCAGGGTATTTATCTATGTTCGGGGTAGTGCTTAGGCTATGATATGCCTAGAACTGACTGTTAAGCTTTAAGCAATAATGTTTATCATATTTGTAACCTTGTTGTGAACTATCTAAGCCATATTTGAGATTGCATAGAGGCTAACTCCCTGAATGAACTTGGTAATTGCTATTTTTGTGATAAAATTACCGATTTGAGTTATGATTGCACACTTTGCACATGCCTACACTTAAGCATGTCATTTATACCAGTCCCTGAGCATAAGAGATGTGATTCATTCATCATATACATATATACTTGTATATTTGCTTTTATGTTATATGATTTGAACTAGATGCATGTGACTACACCAAGCGTATTGTGTTGTTATACATGTGACCACGTTGGACTGATTATGTTGTATAACTGTGACCACGTAGGACGGATTGTATTGTTATGCCTATGACCACGCCGAGCAGATTGTGTTGTATGCTTGTGACCACAGCGGGCTAATTATAATATTGAGCTTGTGACCACGCCGGGATGGTAGCACGTTGGATTGGTCGTGCTTGCGTGTGTATATGGATCCATCACCCTAGGGTCACCCTCTCATGTGCCTTCTTGATGGTGTACACGCAGATTTGAGGAAACTGATCAGTGGTTTGGTACGGATATGGAAATATTGAGGAAAATCTGGCCAGTGTTTGTTTTGGGATTTTGCATTTCATCATTACTTGCAATTTTCGTGGTTATTATCTGACTTATTTGCGTATCATCTTTATATGCTGGATCATTAACTGAGCATAGTACCTGAGTAATTGTACACATATGCAGATGGTTCTTTCTATGCTTTATAACTTTATCGCATGATTGTTCTGTACTTGTCGAATTATGAAACTGTATAGGTTATAGCAAGTATCAATTATAATTCTTACTTCTTGTACCTCGCCAAGATTAGTTATGATACTTGCTGAGTACATTGGGTCAGTTGTACCCATACTACACTCTGCACTTAATTGTGCAGATCTAGGTGTTGGGACCAATTATCAGTAGCAGTGTTTCTGGTCGAGCTGAGTTTCGAGAGACTAGGTAGTGCTTCATTATCGCCGGCAGTCTTGGCGTTTCTTTTCTTATGTATTATTGTCATTATTTCAGACGGTATTATATTTGGTCATTTCATACTTGTATTTTCGTATTAGAGCTGATGACTTGTATTTACCAGTTTTTGGGAGATTTATCATGTATTAGCGGTATTTTGCTATATTGAGATTTCAGACTTATGTTATTTATATAAATTCCATTATTTTGGTTTATTATTGTTATGTCTGGCTTGCTTAGCAAGTGTGTTAGGTGCCATCACTACGTGTTGGGATTTTGGGTCGTGACACTAATCGGAGGCAGGTAGTGGACAACAAGACCGTCAAGGGGAAGTTCAAATAAAACCTCCACATCCTATAACGTGATAGTGGCGTCGCCGGTAGTCAAATGCAATATATGTATCTCTGGCCTCCAGTGCTCGATCAGAGATTTGATAAATGGTCACTGAAACTGCAACCAACTGACCTCGACGACTTGGTAAAAACCAGTTTGAGTGAGGCGCGCAGCAGTATGCTGATGTAGTGGGTGATTCCTAATAAATTCCCGGAAATCGTCAACGTGTCACGGATGGAAGTTCTAGCTAAGAAACTCTCCATCCCACATACGTGATGACTTATGGACCGCTTGGAGAGTCAGTAGCTCTCATGATACGGGTCTAGAATGAGCAATCGGGTAATCCATAATGATGTTTGTACATTGAATAATGTTAATTAAACGTGTGTCATCTTACTTTTTTATACAAAAGATTTATTTATTACTGTTGTATGAAATTGTAAGGAGTATTATCTAGTTGTATGAAGTATATGTTATTTATTATTTAATTAATTCATAACGATTTATACATTAGTGTTTTAGATTGAACAACAACAATTCTGTAGATTCTCCTTAGTACTGACAGTTGTTTAAATTTTTATTCGTCAGTTAGAAATACCTACAATATTTTTTTAGTTTTAATTCTCGGAATATATTAAATACAACAACAACAACAACAACAAAAACAAAAACAACCCAGTAAAATCTCATAAGTGAGGTCCGGGGAGGGTAGTATGTACGCAGACTTTACCCCTATCCGAGGGGTAGAGAGGTTGTTTCCGAAAGACCCTCGGTTCAAGATGATGAAAAGAAACGCTATATCAGTACCATCAACAGAAAATTAAGAAATGATGACAACAACATAAGAACCGAAAAAAAGATGAAAAGCAATAACAATAATCAGTAAATAAAGACTGGCACGATAAAAACGGAGAAGAGTGTGAACACAGCATTAACCACGAGCAGTCGAAGACACAGCCCTATCAGACTAGACTCACTCCGGTACGAAGTAAAAATTAAAAAAATGCTCAACCACCTCCTAACCTACATGTCATGACACAAAATCCAATTAGCAGTGATGGCACCTAACCCAACCTGCTAGATAAGCCAATTTAACAATAATCCAATTTTAAATAGGATTTACTGAGAAAATAATGATGAAATAACTGAACTTTTATACAATAACCCAAGGACTAGTAGTACAAATTATGAGCTTCTAAGATTTAGAGTTTTACAAAAACTGAACTGAAATATTTACCACATCTGCTTGGATTGTACATGAACAATATTCAAATCTAAAGCAACCAAGGACAAGTGATATCCATAACTGGAATGTGGGTGCATCTTCAATGCCAGCTCCTGCCACAAATAGCAGCAACAACTCTAAAATCTGTACGCAAGGTGAAGAAGTATAGTATGAGCACAACCGACCACATGTAGTCAATAAGTATCCTAACTAACCTCAGCGGGGTAAAAGAAGCAAGAACTATAGATGATACACACTAACACTTGTATAGCTCATAATTTCAACAAGTAAAAAATATATACATGGTCTAAACAGGAAGTCTCAGGTAAGACCACTTTGATGCTCACAATTCTTTGTTTTAAGTGTTCTTCTTAGTCAACAATCCAGCATATAAGGAAGAAATGCAAGTAAAATCAGGTAAATAGTCGAGGAAATTTCAAGTAAAGATGAAATGTAATAACCAAATATCAGTCCATTGCGGCGCGCAACCTGATCCAATAACAGTAACCAGCTCTTCCATCAACCAGAAACTCGTTGGTTTCTCACAATCCGCGAGTACACCATCAAGAGAGAAACATGAGAGGGTGACCCTAGGGGATAGATTTGTATCCACACGCTGCACAGATAACGCACGTTCTAATAATATGAAACGCACGGACAACTCACGTGCTATAATAAAAATATCTGGATCTACATGGACAACTCACGTGCGGCACGGACAAATCACGTGCTAATAATATCAATCCGCACGGACAGCTCATGTGTTGCACGGACAACTAACGTACTAATATCATAATCCGCCCGGCATGTTCGCAGGCACAATATCATAATCCGCTCGGTGTGGTCACAGCCATATCAACACAAATCTGCCTGGCGTGGTCACAAACATATCAACACAATCTGCTCGATGTGGTCACATGCATCCAGTCCAAATCATACCACACAGAAGAAAGTATACGAGAACACATGTGTATGATGGATTAATACCATATATCATGCTCCTAGACTGGTATAATAACATGCTAAAGTGTAGGCATGTGCAATGTTTGTTATCGTAGCATAAATTGGCAATTTATCACAGAAATAGCAATTACCAAGTCTATTCAGGGAATTAGCCTCCTCTTAACCTCAAACATGGCTCAAATAGTTCACAACAATGATACAAATATGAGAAACATTGTACCTTAAAGCTCAACAGTCAACTCTAGGCATATCATGACCTAAGCACTACCCCGGGCATGGATAAATACCCTGGTACTCGCACATGGGCTCAAACCCCTCACATATGCGCACCTATAACACGTAGTTATCACATATAATTCAGGGAACTCCTCAACCAAGTTTAGATAAGAGATTTACCTCAAACAAGCCAAGACAAATACCGAGCAAGCCAAACGACACTCTAGAAATACTATGCCACGTGTATCCACCTATGAACAGCTTGAAACTAGTCACAAGTTACTCAAAAATATCAAATAATGCAGAAGGAAACAATCCCAAATAATAAAGGTCGAATCTTTACACTTTAACATAAAGTCAACCAAAAAGTCAAACCCAAGCTCGCACCTCGGAACGCAACAAAACTCATAAAATACGATAACTCATTTAATTAAGAGTTCAACCATGCTAGTTTCACTCACATCCGACTCTGAATCGATGTTCAAAACTCAAAAATTCACTTTATCAAATTTTAGACAAAACCCCCCCAAATTTTACTTTGAAATCATCAATCAAATACCAAAAACGAAGATGGATTCATGATAATTTAACAAAAACCGAGTATAAAACACTTACCCCAATCCATGTGGTGAAAATCACCTCCAAAATTGCCCAAATCCGAGCTCCCCAACTCAAATATGACCAAATGAACAAACCCTCGATATTATATGCTTCTGCCCAACTGTTCTGCCTCATTTCTTATGCCGAACAATCTGGAAACTCACTTTTGATGCCTCCAATAGATTCCCTATAAAATTCCAGTCCAGTTAGGCTTTTGGATCACTTTATTTGACCTTATAATGAAGGAGATATGTTGGTTTCAATATTGAAAAATAGTGCAGATTTTTAAATATGAATTCAGTGGCAATTTCGTAATTAATTTGAAAAATCTAACAACCCAATTCTTAGGTAATCCGAACCCTCATAGTCATAATATAAATGATTCCAGTTCTATGGTTCCAAAATTACGATATGGATCTAATGCTTCAATCAAAATAGAAATTGGAGCTCATTTGCTTAATGTGGTACCATTTATGTTTGAAGAAAACGACGTCGAAACATAAAAAACGAGCGCAACACAACCCAAACCTATCTGAAACTCACCTGAGCCCCTCGAACCCTGTCCGAACATACCAACAAGTCCCATAATATAGCACTGACTTACTCGAGGCCTCAAATAACGCATAACAACATCAAAACCACAAACCGCACCTCAAACGAACTTAATGAACTTTGAATCTTTCAACTTCCAAAACTCGTGCCGAACCTTATCAAATCAACTAGGAATGGACGTAAATTTTGCACACAAGTCCCAAATGACATAACGAAGCTATTCCAATTCCCAGAACCACAATCTGAACCCGATATCATCAAAGTCAACTCCCAGTCAAACTTATGAACATTCCAAACCTTCAAATTTCCAACTTTCGCCCGATACCTCCTAGAAATATCCAAATGCAAATCCGGGAATACGCCCAAGTCCAAAATCACCATCCGAACCTAACGGAACCATCAAAACACTAATATGAGGTCAAGTACTAAAAAGTCAAACTTGGTCAACTCTTCCAACTTAAAGCTTCCTAGTTGAGAATCATTCTTTCAAATCAATTTCAATTAACCTGTAAACCAAAACTGACGATTCACACACGTCATAATACATCATACGATACTGCTCAAGACTTCAAATAGCTGAATGGAATACAAATGCTCAAAACAATCGGTTGGATCATTACATTCTCCCCCACTTAAACATACGTTCGGCGTCGAACGTACCAAGAGTCATTCCAAAGTCATCAAATCGCCATGTAACCTTACCATGCACATACCCGGTGGTGATCTCATGTCACCCCAATCCATGTAAGCCTGACAACACATCATAACTGGAGATCACTACTTTAACCTTATCTCATAAGCCTTAGAACCCAATTTCTAACATCTGGAATTCCTTACAAGACCCGAATCTCGCATCTACGCACTGTATATGTCTGAACAAGCTGTATCAAATCATAATCATAACCCAATATGTAATCACATGATATAACACATAACTCGCATACTCGTATCAATAATTCCCGATCACAATAGTTTCTCAAAACAAACCTGATACCGGTAGTAAACCTCATATTAAATAAAACATCGTTCAAAACCTTTGTACACTACCGATGATGAAAGAAACACGCAAAAACTCATAACCACTGATCAGATCGACAAGTCATAGATCTCTCTTACTCGTCCGACTAGAACCAAAGCCAAATTCTTAGTCGACTTTCCATATTATTCTTTCAAACATAGCGTAATCAAATCCAATAGTATCCATTCTAGGTCCAATGACCTTATCTAATCAAACACAACTATTCTATTGATATGCCACACCAATACAACCTAAAGTCACAACCGTGCAGTCTGTGCACCAACATGCAACACTTCAAATGTACTCAAACATGGAAAATGACTCAAATGAGAGAATCGTCCCACAAAGTCAACAATTTCCACTACAAACGCAATGCTACGAACCCATCGCACATAGTATAACCAAGAAACATGAACTATCACAAAAGGATCATATCCCAACACAACCCATCTGCAATGCATGACCCTATCCAAACACTGGTCCATATGAAATACCTCAAGTCAAATGCTCAAAATCAACAACCAGGCGCAATTTGACATCAAGTACACGAAGAGCATGACCATAACCATGGAGAAGAAAATAACACAATATACCACAACTCGGAAAGACCATAACCAAGGCGCAATCAACCATTCCATACCCCAATCACCATCTCGCTCGAAATGTGCTATAAAGCCCAAACAGAACTGCACCATGTGTGCATATAACCAACGAATCACAACCTCTCGTAGCATGGAAGAGTAACACATAGAACATATCAGATACGAATAAAATTAATTCTAACCGAATGGCACATCCCTCAACAATAGCAGTACAGAGTCAACAAATCCGACCCAGTATCGAATATACATCCTCATAGGGCCTACCAATGGGCCCCCAAATCAATACCAGTCATCCCCGAATGGACAAATAGCCCTCCAAAATTCCACAATGACCTAACCATAACACGTAGAACTATCTGTCTAACTTTGGCCACATCTTCGCAGTCCGCAACCCCGAAACAATATGCTTCTAAGAACTCCCAGTCTCAAAATCTAAAGAACACATAAATCACCATAGTTGATCTTAACTCCACCACTCGAAAGACTAACACATCTCTATTAATTCCCCTCGCCACATGGCAAAATTTTGAATATCAGTTGTCAATCAACCAGGCGAGTACCGCAATACCAATGAAGTATCCGAAGTCAGAACACAATGCTCCTTCTGAAATATGCACCCTTCTCAGTCAATATCATGTAGTAATAGCATTCATCTAATCACCTGAAACCGTCCATGTTGTCTAAAATTGACGACCTTCCCTCCAAAACTGAACCACCACCTTGTACATGCAAATCTCAATCCCACAGGACGTACCGCATCTATCATGCCATCATGTGAAAAGCACGAGAATCTCATTATCAACTCCTAGTCACAAGCAGAATACATACCCGATCAGTTAGAAACCTTCCACTTGATCCCATCTAGGAGAAAATCACAATACGCAACATGCTCCTCATGTCTGTATGAAATATCCATCTCAAACCGTGGTAGAACCATCGAGAACTCTTCGAAACCCATTTGCATATAACCAAGCCATCAGAACTAAATCTCTCTAACTCCACCAAGCCACACATGTCGCCAAACCCAAGAGTATTGCCACAAGATAATTGTAGAGACTCACCACATCATAAGTACCCAAAGAATCGATCATATCTATTACTGTGTTAATCCAACCTACTACCAAGATGTCCTATTTCTCTGAGTTCCTTTCGAATTTCCCTCAATTTGACACTTCTCCTTGCCATAACACTACGATCCTTACCCAAAGCTCGCCATAAGAGATCCTAGCATAAAACCACACCATCCTAAGTCCCATAAGCCACCGCATTCCCTTGTTAGCACCCCAAAGTACCACAATCGAGACACCCACTCTGAAAAGACCTTATATGAATCTAAAATTGTTTCCTTCACCTTCCTGATACTAAAATGTAGAATCCATAATGATATACAAATACCGCGAGTCTCGACACCATCTAATGTAAATCTCAGATTCTAGCCATACACAAATCCAAAAAATTCTCAAGTGCTACATACAAATCCTGAATCTATTAGAACATTCTCGAGAGTCATCCACTCTACTCAAATCTCAATTACAGCGCCCAAGCAGACCAAAGAAGCTGTTCCCCATTAGCACAACAACACCCAAGAAAGTAACCCTGTCTTAATGCAACCGAGTAAATTCCTACTATATGCGCACTATATCCGTCACAAATAAAAACTCAAATCATCCCACGATTTCCATATACCCATATAGAGTAATATATCCCATATCCAGAAATTCCCTTACTCGAGTCATCTTCGATCTCAACCTCTACAAGTTACAACTGATCCACAAGTATGCCTCAGACCAAAACTAATATTTAACACATAACCATGCAATAAAATCGTCGATAGCAGGCTCTCTCACTTGGCTCAAAGCCAAAGATCAAAGCACCCGATAACTCACAATACACATACTCTATTACTGCCATAATACCACGGCGAGATTCAACTAAATTTTTCACAAGCTCATGCAACACCAACCATAAAATAACTCAAATCATCCGATAAGCTCGCATTCATCGTCGTGACAGTCATGTCAACCTCCTCAAGTAATCCAAACCAAATCGTAACACACATAACCCACTGGTAGCAAAATAACTCTCCACACAACCAGCATAAGGGTCACACATCCGTAGATTGCCTTGCAGGTGATAACCCACCTACTTAGCCTCAAACTGACATCTCTCTATCCCCTTTCACAACCACAACTATTACCTAATCACTTAATCTTCCTGAATCTGAACTCATCAACAAGAAATGAAAATCTACTTCGTTCCATAAATGAAATAACAAAAAAACAAATCCCTCAAAACACTCATAACTTAAGATTGTATAACGCATCCACAGAAATCGAGCACTCATAGTCATTTCACATCCCAAGAAAATTCTTCTTGTCATATTCAAACCATATGAACACATCCTGCAGTCACATTATACTCATCATATAGCCATCCAACCACTCACCGAGCCATAAGTTTTGCTCCCAAGGATACTACCGAACATATAAGTCCAAAAGCACATGCTCACCCAACTGAAACTACCGAGCCTAAGTTGCGGTCTAAACCTGGCCTCATGTCCTCCAGACTAGCCCATCGCCAAAACACAGAAAACATATCTCGCACCTTCTCCATGGAATCCACAAGTCGTCGATGTACAGCTGATACCGAGTGCTCACATGTGCATACGAGTGAGTGGAAGGAATTCAAAGATATACACTTCAAGCTGAATCAATGTCGCATGATAAGAAAAGAAATATGGAAAGTTTATCCTAAATGGCATGTAGTCTCTCAAAGATAGGTATGGACGTCATCATACTAATCCACAAGACTCTACTAGACATTTGCTCATGACTCGTAGAACCTATTAACCTAGAGCTATAATACCAACTTGTTACAACCCAAAATCCAATTAGTCGTGATGACACCTAACCCAACCCACTAGGTAAGCCAATTTAACAATAATCCAATTTCAAATGAGATTTACTGAGAAAATAATGATGAAATAACTGAACATTTATGCAACAACCCAAGTACTGGTAGTACAAATCATGAGCTTCTAAGATTTAGAGTTTTACAAAAATTGAAATGAAATAATTACCATATCTTTTTGGATTGTACATGAATAGTATTCAAATCTAAAGCTACCAAGGACAAGTGATAGCCATAACTGGAATGCGGGTACATCTTCAATGCCAGCTCCTGCCACAAACAGCAACAACAACTCCAAGATCTGCACGCAAGGTGCAGAAGTGTAGTATGAGTACAATCGATCCCATATACTCAATAAGAGTCCTAACTAACCCCAGCGAGGTAAAAGAAGCAAGAATTATAGATGATACTCACTAATACCTGTGCAGTTCATAATTTCAACAAGTATAGAAAAGATACATGATCTAAACAGGAAATCTCAGGTAAGACCGCTTTGATGCTCACAATTCTTTGTCTTAAAGAGTTCTTCTCAATCAACAATACATCATTTAAGGAAGATATGCAAGTAAAATCAGGTAAACAGTCGAGGAAATTTCAAGTAAAGATGAAATACAATAACCAAATATCAGTTCGTTGTGGGCGCAACCCGATCTAATAACAGTAACCACCTCTCCCATCAACCAAAAACCCGTTGGTTTCTCATAATCCGCGGGTACACCATCAAGAGAGAAACATGAGAGGGTGACCCTAGGGGGATGAATCTGTATCCACACGTTGTACGGACAACTCACGTATTGTACAGACAACTCATGTGCTATAATATCAATATCTACATCCTTACGGATAACTCACATATTGCACGGACAACTCACGTGCTAATAATATCAATCTGCATGGACAATTCACGTGTTGCACGGACAACTCACGTGCTAATATCACAATCCATCCGGCAAGGTCACAAGCACAATATCATAATCCAACCGACATTGTCACAAGCATAATAACACAATCTGCTCGGCGTGGTCACATGCATATCAACACAATCCGTTCGGCGTGGTCATAAGCATCCAGTCCAAACCTACATGTCATGACAAAAAATCCAATTAGTCGTGATGGCACCTAACCTAACCCGCTAGACAAGCTAATTTAACAATAATCCAATTTTAAATAAGATTTACTGAGAAAATAAGGATGAAATAACTGAACTTTTTTCAACAACCCAAGGATTAGTAGTACAAATTATGAGCTTCTAAGATTTAGAGTTTTACAAAAACTGAACTGAAATATTTACCACATCTGCTTGGATTGTACATGAACAATATTCAAATCTAAAGCAACCAAGGACAAGTGATATCCATAACTAGAATGTGGGTACATCTTCAATGCCAGCTCCTGCCAAACTTAGCAACATCAACATCCAACATTTGTACGCAAGGTGCAAAAATATAGTATGAGTACAACCGACCACATGTACTCAATAAGTAACAAACCTAACCTTAGGTTGAAAGTAGTGACGAGCTATAAATGATACTCACTAACACTTGTGTAGCTCATAATTTCAAGAAGTAAAGAATAGATACATGGTCTAAACAGGAAGTCTCAGGTAAGACCACTTTGATGCTCACAATTCTTTGTTTTAAAGAGTTCTTCTTAGTTAACAATCCAGTATATAAGGAAGATATGCAAGTAAAATCAGGTAAACAGTCGAGGAAATTTCAAGTAAAAATGAAATGCAATAACCAAATATCATTCAATTGCGGTGCGCAACCCGATCCAATAACAGTAACCAGCTCTCCCATCAACCAGAAACTTGTTAGTTTCTCATAATCCGTGTGTACACCATCAAGAGAGAAACATGAGAGGATGACCCTAGGGGATAGATCTGTATCCACATGCTGCACGGATAACGCACATGCTAATAATATGAAACACACGAACAACTCACGTGCTTCACAGACAACTCACATGCTATAATATTAATACGCATGTACAACTCATGTGTTGCACGGACAACTCACGTGCTAATATCACAATCCACCCGGCATGTTCACAGGCACAATATCATAATCCGCTTGGCATGGTCACAGGCATATCAACACAATCTGCCCGGCGTGGTCACAAGAATATCAACACAATCTGTCCGGTGTGGTCACAGGCATCCAGTCCAAATCATATCACACGGAAGAAAGTATACGAGAACACATGTATATGATGGATAAATACCAAATTTCATGCTCCTGGACTGGTATAATAACATGCTAAAGTGTAGGCATGTGCAATATATGCTATCGTAGCTCAAATCAGTAATTTATCACAAAAATAGAAATTACCAAGTTATTCAGGGAATTAGCCTCCTCGTAACCTCAAACATGGCAAAAATAGTTCACAACAATGATACAAATATAAGAAACATTGTAGCTTAAAGCTTAACAGTTAACTATAGGCATATCATAGCCTAAACACTACCACGAGCATGGATAAATACCCTAGTGCTCGCACATGGGCTCAAACCCCTCACATATGCGCACCCATAGCATGTAGCTATCACAAATAATTCGGGCAACTAGTGCCTTAACCAAGTTTAGATAAGACACTTACCTCAAACAAGCCAAGACAAATACCGAGCAAGCCAAATAACACTCTAGAAATGCCATCTTGCGCGTATCCACCTAAGAACGGCTCGAAACTAGCCATAAGTTACTCAAAAATATCAAATAATGCCTAAGAAAACAATCCCAAATGATAAAGGTCGAATCTTTACACATTTACACAAAGTCAACCAAAATGTTAAATCCTGGCTCGTATCTCGGAGCCTGACAAAACTTACAAAATCCGACAACACATTTAATTACGAGTCCAACCATACTAGTTTTACTCAAATCCGACTCCGAGTCGATGTTCAAAACTCAAAAATTCACATTATGAAATTTTAGACAAAACACTCCAAATTTCACTTTGAAATCATCAATCAAATGCCAAAAACGAAGATAGATTGATGAACACTTACCCCAATCCATGTGGTTAACATCGCCTCCAAAATTGCCCAAATTTGAGCTCCCAACTCAAAATATGACCAAATGGACAAACCCTCGATATTAAATATTTTTGCCTAGTTATTCTATCTTGTTTGGTGTGCCAAACGATCCCGAAACTTTCTTTTGATGTCTCCAATGGATTCCTTGTAAACTTCCAATCAAGTCAGGCTTTTGAATCACTCCATTTGACCTTATAATAAAGGAGATATGTTGGTTTCAATACTTGAAAATAGTGTAGAGTTTTAAATAAGAATCCAGTGGCAATTTCGTAATTAATCTGAAATATTTTTAGCAACCCAATTCTTAGTAAAATAACCATAAATTCCTTATACAATGTCGAAACTTGATGATTCCAGTTCTATGTGTAGGCATATAAATTTTATTGGAATTAAATTCGTAAAATAATTGGGACTATATTTTAAAGATATAATAGTTCAAATAAATTTATTGGGCTAATATAATTGGATTAATTATAAGTCCAATATATATGGATTAAATAAATAAGTCCAAATTCATTGGGCTAGCCCATTTAATTGGGCTAAAGTGATGAGCTCACTTCATTAAGCCCAAATGTCATTTTTCTAGAGGCCCTGTTTGGTACCACGTGTCAAATGATGTGGCACGCCATGTCAAACGAAAGAGCCAATAGGATCGTGCCATGTGTCAAAATGACAAAGCATGATAAGCCAAATTAAAAAGCCAATGAAACCGCGCCACACGTGCAAGTGACATGTTCTGGCCAATCAAATGCGGCCTTGTCACACTTCAATTTGATTGGTCGGAAAGAGTTTGTTCTTATCATAACTCTTCCCTCCCATAACTATAAATAGGGTTCTTCATAACCCAGAAAAGGAACCAGAAGTTATAACAAGAAGCAAGAGAGAGTTTGGATCAAACGCCGCAAATTTCTCTACAAGTTTCAAGCTTCAAGCAATCAAGTTCAAGTTCAAGAAATCAAGTTCAAGCTCAAGAACGAAGAACAAGTCAAGATTCAAGGAGCACGAGTTCAAATCAAAGTTCGTACTAGTTGAATTCAAGATCATCGTTCGTGAAAACAAATATAGATTCAAGATCAAGCTCAAAGTCCCTTGAATTTATTTACTATTGGAAAGAAGAATCAGAGGATTCATAGAGATTGTACACTCAAATTATTTGAAATCAAATACTACGATTGTTGTGATATTTTTCAGTCTCGATTATTTTCTCGACTCAATTTATTGTCTACAAATTCTGGCATGCCCAGTGGGATAATATCTACCTCTCATATCAACTTTTCAATCATCAAAGTTCAAGAACATTGAAATGGCTTCAAAGAAAATCAACTCTGGTTCAACTTCGACCAAGGCTGCTAATTCCAAGTTCTATGTTGATGTGGAAAGCATCCTCGATGTTATCTTTGGAAGGTTTGGACCTGTTACGAGAAGCAAAGCAAGCTCGTTAGGACAATAAGCACCCCAAGTTTCGTCCGCATCAACCCCTATTTTCAAATCTTCATCCTCAAAAGGAGCAAGATCTTTCATAAACGCACCCGAAGGAGGAAGCGATGTTGCTTAAAAGATCAAGAAAACTCTTGCTCTGCTTGACCTCTCCATATCCAAGCACTCTGCTATGAAGGAAGATGATGATGCTTCAAGTGATGGATCCTCCCCACTTACACCACATAGCGTGAGCCAATCAAGGATCAATTTGTGTGAAAATTCATGCTACTCTCCATCGTCCACGACAATCATACAAGCCATGGTGACAAATACTTCATCTGTGGAGGAGCAGTTGGCAAACTTGACAGAAGCAATCGTTGGCTTGACCAAGTGCATGCAAAATCAAGATGCTAGAATCGACAAGCTAACAGATAGGGTGGGAATCTTGATGGAAGAAGAATCCACCCATGCACCGGGCAAACTCCTAGAAGTTCAAGAGATTGATCCTCCCCCGCGACAAGTTGCATCCACTAAGGAAATTCCAGTCTCTTCGGAAGGGATGATTCCAATCAATTAACTAAAGGAGTTCATTGAAGGGTCTATAAAAAATAAATATGAAGTTGCTTCCAAGTCCTTCTTTTACCTACGCAAAGCCGTACACTTCAAGGATCGATATGTTGAAGATGTCTGCTGGCTATCAACCTCTAAAATTTCAACAGTTTGATGGCAAAGGAAATCCAAAGCAACATGTGGCGTACTTTGTTGAGACATGCAACAATGCTGGGACTTATGGAGATTACCTTGCCAAGTAGTTTGTCCGCTCATTAAAAGGAAATGCTTTTGATGGGTACATGGACCTTGAGGCTGGATTTGTTGAAAGGTAGGATCAACTAGAGTAAGAATTCCCCAATCACATTTATAGCACGAGATGTACTGTAAGTATGATAGAACTTACAAATACTCGTCAACGAAAGGGTGAACTAGTTATCGACTTTATCAATCGTTGGAGGAATGCAAGCCTCAACTGCAAAGACAGGCTTAGTGAAGCTTCAGGCATAGAGATGTGCATCCAAGGCATGCATTGGGGATTGCGCTACATCTTGCAAGGTATCAAGCCTAGCACATTTGAAGAACTTGCAACTCGTGCCCATGACATGGAATTGAGCATGGCCTCTGCTGGAAATGAAAGGCTGCCCATCTATGAACCTGGCAAGGGGAACGACAAGTAAGAAGTCAAGAAGTGGGGCAAGTTCGTACCCAAGCCTGAAAGCAAAGAAGCTATGAATGTCAACACATCACCTGTAAAGTTCACGACGAAGGTGAGCAAGAAGCAGAGTATGAAATCCACTTCTTTTCAAGATAAGCTAAGTGGAAAGTTGACTCTAAAAGAAATGCAAGAGAAAGAGTACCCATTTCTGGATTCTGATGTGCCAGCTATTTTTGAAGAACTCATCGAGTTAAATCTCATTGAGATTCCGAAGATGAAGTGACCAAATGAAGCTGGGAAAACAAATGTCCCAAATTACTGCAAATACCACCATCGACTTGTGAACCACCCTCTTGAGAAGTGCTTTATTTTCAAGGACAAAGTTATGGACTTGGCTCGAGAAAAGAAGATCGTGCTTGAAGATGAGAAAGCAAGCGCAAATCAAGTCTTTATCACCTTTGGCTCATTCAGTCTGGATGAATTATATGGTTTTAAAGAAAGTAAAGATGAAGAATTACTGGAGAACGACAAAGCTAAAGTCAATCAGCCTGATGATGATGAGGGTTGGATGTTGGTGACTCTTTGTAGGCACCACAGAAGGAGCCCACGAAAAGAATCAGTAGAACAACTAGCAAGGAAAATGATGGTAAAAAGACCAAGGAGATCGAATCCGGTTAAGCACTTGAAGAAAGCAAAAGTGAAGGTGCACCACTCTAAAAAGCCATGAAATCCAGTGACCTTGGAGGAGTTTTTACCAAGTTGGTTCCGCATGAATATTTCCTATGGGGGTATCGATGCCTCTTGTTGCCATGCTGACGAAGGGGAAAAAAGAGTGATGACCTACCGTTGGCACCTTCTTCGGAAAAGCTCATCGAGTCCACTCCTCAAGAAGTTAATGCTTGTGAGGAAAAAGTCACATTCACAAATGACGATCTTCTGCTATGTGAGACTCTTCATAACCGCCCATTGTACCTGGTTGGCTATATGCGTGATGAAAGGGTAAATCGAATTTTGGTTGATGGAGGATCCTCAGTGAACATTTTGCCAATTCGCACTGTGAAAGAACTTGGTATTCCCATGAATGAACTCTCAGAAAGTCGTGTGATGATCCAAGGATTCAACCAGGAGGGGCAGAGAGCCATAGGCACGATCAGGCTGGAAATCATCATTGAAGATATGCAATCAAGTGCATGACTGCATGTGATCGATGCAAAGACTTCATACAACGTCTTGCTTGGAAAGCCTTGGATACATGAGAATAAAGTGGTTCCATCTACCTACCATCAATATTTGAAATACTACGAAGGTACAGTCGAGAAGAAGATAATTGCTGATGACGAGCCATTCACCGAGGCTGAGTCACACTTCGCCGATGCAAAGTTCTACTTGAAGAACCGCATTGTAAAGGAGCTAAAAGCTGATGATGTCATAAATGACAAGGATGACGAGTCCACGACTAAGAGAGCTGTGGTAGTTGCCGATAAAACCAAAGTTGTTGCTGAGAAGGTATACCCTAACCAAAATAAGTCTCATAAAGGGAACATTGTGTCTCACGGCAAGAAAGTAACTCCTCCGCTCCAATACGTCCCTAAAAAGAAGAAAGATGAAGGCGAATCATATAATCTCCAAACTAACATGCTAAAGGGGTTAACTCTTCTGGTCAAACGAATTGAGGCAGTAAAGTCGTCCTTAATACCGCTTGCAGGGTTTGTGGCCCAAAATCGTTTGCAGAATGCGGCACTCCCTATAAAGCGAATAGGTGAAGGTTTTGATCCTAACACTTACATGTTATTTGCAAAAGCTAGATACAATCCTAATGAGCCGTCAAAGTTAGGGAAGCTACCATCAGAAGCTATGACGAGACAACCGCGTGAAGGTTTGGGATACAAGCAACCGTCACTAGTGCGCATCTCCACAAGAAGGTCGAGCAGCAATTATATCACTGTAGAAGATGAATCTGCCGCTTCTAACAAGCCTTCTATCTTTGATCGACTTGAAAAATCAACTGTGAGGACTTCCGTGTTTGAGAGATTGGGTCCACTAAAGAAGGGGAACAAGTTCCAGAGAAATTTTCAAAGCATAAGAACACCCACTTCGCCCAAAATCCAGAAGATCTCTAAGGATTTCCAAAGTTTGATTCCTTCTAGAATGAGGCGACAAACAAAACTTGTGGTTTCATGCAAAGATGTACTGAAGGTAAAGCCATATATTATGGTCTATACTAAGGAACGTGACGAAGATTAAGAAAGTATGGTTTCTTCGTATCATGTTATTGTACAATGCAAGAATGGTGTTCCATCTTCAATGGAGGATAATGCAGAATTGGAGGATGTTTCACCGTGTTATCACATATCCTTCAACGATGGGGACCCTCAAGAAGATGAAGATGCAAAAGATGTTCCACCTGAACTTGAAGAAGGAGTGAAGACTACATTTGATGCCTTAAAAGAAGTTAACCTTGGCACCGATGAAGAACCAAGACCCACCTACCTAAATGCTTTACTAGAAGTGGATGAAGAAAGCACTTATATTGAGTTACTCAAGGAGTTCAGGGATGTCTTTGCTTGGATCTACAAAGAGATGTCTGGCTTGGACCCGAAAGTAGCAGTAGATCACCTTGCCGTCAAGAATGGTGCTCGCCGTGTTAAACAAGCCCAAAGGCGCTTTAGGCCGGACTTGGTTCCCTTGATTGAAACCAAAGTTAACAAATTCATCGAAGTTGGCTTTATTCGTGAAGTTAAATACCCACCATGGGTTTCAAGTATTGTCCCTGTAAGGAAGAAGAATGGCCAGATTCGAGTGTGCGTCGACTTCAGGGATCTCAACAATGCGTGTCCCAAAGATGAATTCCCACTTCCTATTCCAGAGCTGATGATCGATGCTACTACTGGGTATGAGGCAATGTCGTTTATGGATGGTTCGTCAGGCTATAACCATATTCGCATGGCACCAAAGGATGAAGAGCTTACTGCATTCCACACCCCCAAGGGTATTTATTGCTAGAGGGTAATGCCTTTTGGCTTGAAAAACGCTGGTGCTACTTATAAAAGGGCTATGAAGAATATTTTTGAAGACCTTCTACATAAAAATGTCGAATGCTATATAGACGACTTGGTGGTAAAATCAAGAAAGAGAGGCGACCACTTGAAAGACTTGAGAATGGTGTTTGAGTTGCTCCAGAGGTACCAACTTAGGATGAATCCATTGAAATGCGCCTTTAGAGTTACTTTCGAAAAGTTCCTTGGTTTCATTTTCCGACATCGAGGGATTGAAATTGATCAAGCCAAAGTAGATGCAATCTTGAAAATGCTTGAGCCTCGGGATATTCACGAATTGAAAAGTCTGCAAGGAAAGTTAGCGTACCTTAGGAGATTCATCTCAAACCTAGCTAGGAGGTACCAACCATTCAGTCGCCTTATGAAGAAAGGTGTCCCTTTCAAATGGGACCAAGCATGTAGCAATGCCTTTGAGAGCATTAAATCCTACTTGATGAAGCCTCTAGTTTTAGCAGCCCCTATACTTGGAAAGTCGTTGATACTATATATTTCAGCATAAGAAAGGTTTGTTGGAGCGTTGTTGGCCCAAGAAAATAGTGAGGGAAAAGAAAACTCTCTTTACTACTTGAGCAGGATGATGACACCAAACGAGCTGAATTATTCGCCAATTAAAAAGTTGTGTTTGGCGCTAGTCTTCTCAATTCAAAAGTTGAAGCACTATATTCAGGCTCATGTTGTTCGTCTTGTTTCTAAAGCAAATCCCATCAAGTTCGTGATGTCAAAACCTGTTCTTAGTGATCGACTAGTGAGATGGTATCTCCAATTTCAACAATTCGAGATTTTGTACATCTCTCATAAGGCTGTAAAAGGACATGCATTGGCAGACTTCTTGGCAGATCAACCTATACCCGATGATTGGGAGCTAACTGATGAACTGTGTGATAAGGACGCAATGGTCAATGAAGTTCAACCTCCATGGAAGATATACTTTGATGGTGTTGCACATCGTGGAGGAGCTAGTGCTGGTGTAGTATTTGTCACTTCTCAAGGTGAAGTTCTGCCCTACTCTTTTACGTTGACACAACTCTTCTCAAACAACACTGTTGAGTATCAAGCACGAATACTTGGGCTTGAAATGGCTGTCGAAATGAAGCAGTTGTAATTGCAAGTCTTTGGTGACTCTCAGTTGGTGATCAACCAGCTTTTAGGTAGTTACGAGGTCAAGAAACCTTAACTACGCCCATATCATGATTATGCTAAAACATTAATGGGATGGGTCGGTGACGTTACTATTTAACATGGGCCAAGGAAAGAAAACAAGAAGGTTGATGTTTTAGCTGCCCTAGCTTCATCGTTAACCCTACCTGATCAAGCGCAAGTTACTGTCTGCAAAACATGGTTAGTATCGCCCCAAATGAGGTTGAAGGTGAAGGAAATAAACTCAAGCATCTTGTCGTTGTTTCTGAAGCTGAGAAAGAAGAATGGCGACAACCCATTATCGACTACTTAAGCTATGGGATACTTCCAGAAAATCCGAGGAGAAGGACTGAAATCCGTCGTCGTGCACCTCGCTTCCTTTACTACAAAGATACTCTATACATAAGGTCATTCGATGGAGTACTCTTGCGATGCTTAGGGGAAGAAGAAGCACTCCAAGCTTTGCAAGAGGCACATTTTGGGGTATGTGGGTCACACCAGTCTTGACCAAAGCTCCACTTCCATATATAAAAGATGGGATATTATTGGTCAGTGATGGTAAAAGATTGCTTAGACTACGCTCGAAGATGCAAGGCTTGTCAATTCCATGCGAATTTTATTCATCACTCTCCTGAAGTGTTGCACCCGACTGTTGCATCCTGGTCGTTTGACGCTTGGGGATTAGATGTTGTTGGACCACTGCCAAAGTCCTCTAGTGGGCACCTATACATCTTGGCTGCAACTGACTACTTCTCAAAATGGGCTGAAGTTGTTGCTCTTAAGGAAGTAAAGAAGGAAAATATTGCAAGTTTCATCCGAGTAAATATTATCTATCACTTTGGCATTCCTCGTTACATAATTACGGATAATGGCAAGCCGTTCGAAAATAGGTTGATGAACAAGATTTGTCAACTCTTTGGCTTCAAGAACATAACTCTTCTATGTACAATGTTGCCGCCAATGGTCTAGCCGGGGCATTCAACAAGACTCTATGCAACTTGTTAAAGAAAGTCATCTCCAAATCCAAACGGGATTGGCATGACCTTATGGAGGAAGCTCTGTGGGCATATGGGATAACTCACCTCACGCCAACACAAGCGACCCCTTATGCACTCATTTATGGAGTTGAAGCCGTCTTGCCACTCGAGCGTCAAATACCTTCATTACGATTGGCTATTCAAGAAGGGATCACTGATGAAGAAATTGCTCGACTTCGATTAGTAGAGTTGGAGGCTCGTGATGAGAAGAGGTTGGAAGCTCAACAGAGTCTTGAATGTTATCAAGTTTGATTGTCTCGCGCCTTCAATAAAAGAGTTCGCCCGAGATCCTTTCAAGTAGGAGATCAAGTCCTTGCCGTACAAAAACCCATGATTATTTCCCATAAACCTGTAGGGAAGTTCACTTCAAAATGGGATGGGCCATATGACGTACAAGAAACTTATTCAAGTAGGGCTTACAAGCTAGTTGATGCAGATGGCATGAGAATCGGCCCTATTATTGGCAAGTTTTTGAAGAAGTATTATCCTTGAAATTGCAACGCTCCTTGACACCTGAGCCTAAACTGCATGTTTCTACACTCCTAGCCCGCATGAGTCTAAACTATGTACGGCCCCCACAAAAAAAAAGTCTGCTAGGTTAAAAACCTCAAAAGAGGCGGCCTAGGAAAACGTTAGGACATATAAAAAAGAAGAAGAAAAAAATTAAAATAAAAAATAAAAAAAGAATAAAAATCACCCATTCTAAACTACGGTATGACTTGATCCTCTTTACCGAGGTACGTAGGCAGCTTAGAGTTTCATTCTGATTTCAGTCGCATAAGTTCAAAAGATACATAATCCCCCAATTGTTGTCCGAATGAAGTACGATGGAAAGTAATCCATTCAATCAGCACTTGAAAATCAAGCTAAGATACCATTCTTCTGCTAAATTTTAGATCCCATTTGATTTAAAGGGAGCAAGCCGCTATGGCAAATTGGTGTCTTCAATAAAATGATTAATCTCTTTTAGGAGGCTGCCAAGCATTTGTATTGAAGTCCGGGGATTCGCTATGCCTTCATGTTCACCAAACATTCAAGTTTTTTTGGTGAGCCTTCGCGACGTTTCAAATTCAGTAAGACTTGAACCCAAGACATTTTGTGAGAATGAAGCTCTTGAATTTCAATTTCTAACAATTAAAAGGGTCTAACAATCTCAGGGCTTCCGCACCAATATACAAAAAACATTTGGTGAAGTCGCGCTAATTTGGAACTGTCGGCATATCAGAAACCCAAGTCGGCTTCAAACTATCATTTGAAACTATCCTTAAGGCATTAAATTTTATATTTTGGATATGTTTTAGATTTTGAAGTTTAGTTTCCAAAAAATCAAACGGTTCGTGATTTCGATATCCCTACTTCAAGATACAAAACTTCTAGCGAAGTTACGCAAATCTGAAATCGTCGGTGTGTCAAAATTTAGTATTGACTTCGAAATATTATCTGAATCTATCCTTAAGGAATTAAATTTTTTATTTTGGATATGTTATTATTTCAAAAGTTAAGTTTCCAATAGATCAAACGGTTTGTGATTTCGATGTTCCTACATCAAGATACCAAAGTTTTGGTGAAGTCATGCAAATCTGAAATCGTCGCCGCGTCAAAATTTAATATTGATTTCGAACTATTATCTGATACTTTCCTTAAGGCATTAAATCTTGAATTTTGGATATGTTATAGATTTGCAAGTATAGTTTTCAAAAAATCAAATGTTTCGTGATTTTGACTTTTCTACTCCAAGATATGATGTTTTTGGTGAGACTGCACAAATCTAAAATTTTCAACATGGTAGAATTTAAAGTTGGTTTCAAAACAAAATATATTATCTGGGCTGATTCTGAAGGTGTTTGATTTTAAGTTTTGGATATATTTTAGATATTGAAGTCTAATCTTCGAGAAATCAAACGGTTCATTATTTGGACTCTCCCACGACAAGTTATGAATCTTTTGTTACAAGCGCGTAAAACTGAAAATTATACGACTAAGATAAAAGTCGGACAATGTAAAGCAAAAGAGAAGCTGAAATATTTAAGCCCTCGAAGTCTTCAAGTTCGTCGGTATTCAAGTTGAAGTCTCCAAGTTGAAATCTTCAAGTCCGTCGGTCTTGAAGTTGAAGTCTCTATGTTCGCCACTCTTCAAGTTGAAATATTTAAGCCCTCCAAGTCTCCAAGTTGAAGTCTTCAAGTCCGTCAGTCTTCAAGTTGAAATCTCCAAGATGAAATCTTCAAGTCCGTCGGTCTTCAAGTTGAAGTCTCCACGTTCGCCACTCTTCAAGTTGAAATATTTAAGCCCTCCAAATCTTCAAGTTGAAGTCTTCAAGTCTGCTAATTTTTCAAGTTGAATTTTAAAAGTCAACCACTCTTCGAGTTGAAGTCTGCAAAGTCCGCCAAATCTTCAAAGTTTTTCAAGTGTTCAAGTCAATGTCGTCAAGTCGATGTCGTCTTCGAGTTGAAGCTTTATAACTTTTCAATCTTAAGGTGGACATATAAGTCCATTTGTACCTTAAGTTGTCCTATTCGTGGGTTTGTCCTTAAAAGGAACTATAATTTTTATTGAGAGTAATCTCTCCGTTAGTCGGGCCACATTGAAAGTAATCTCTCCAATAGTCGGGTCATTTTGAGAATAATCTCTCTAGTAGTCGGGCCACATTGAGAGTAATCTCTCCGGTAGTCGAGCCACACTGAGAGTAATCTCTCCGGTAGTCGGGCCACATTGAGAGTAATCTCTCTGATAGTCGGGTCATTTTTTAGAGTAATCTCTTTGGTAGTCGAGCCACATTAAGAGTAATCTCTCCGGTAGTCGGGGCCATATTGAGAGTAATCTCTCCGGTAGTCGATCCACAATGAGAGTAATCTCTTTGATATTCGGGTAGAGATGAGTACTCATCCCCTCACACCCTATGATTGCCTTCTTCATGCGTGGATCATCTTTTTAAACAAGAACATATCATTCTTGTTTGACCTAAAAAAAAAAAAAAAAAAGACAGAAAAGGGAAAACGCAGAAAAAAGAAAATTCACCTGTCAACGACGGTTTGGCTTGAGCACAATGCGAATTGATACCGCAATTAAAAGAGGATGATGCTTTATATAGAAAGCAAAGGTCTATATTGACCCAGGGTTGTTTCGATGTGGGATATGTTATTTGCAGGCAGTCTCCTAATTGAGATGGGTAATGAACGATGGTTGTGCACGTAATCATCGATATGCGGCTGGCGTAGAGTTCTCTTTTGCATAGGATAAGGAATTCTACATGCTCTTTATTTCCAGGTAGTGACAAATAGTGAAAAGAAAGTATGCCGTTTGTAAACCTATGATATTTTCTTGGACAATGAAATATTTGCTCGGTTTTTGTTCAAAAGAAAAAATGAATTAGAGAAAGGCAAATTCAAATGGAAAGTCAAGAACGTATGACATTTTAGTCATCCACGTGTGTCATGACAAAAAGAAACAAGTTGCTACTTTCCAATTGGCTTCGAGACTATCTAATCAAGCATGTAGTCTCCTAATGCTTCATTGATCATATGCAAAATGTTTTTGACGTCACAAACACGTTAACTTCCAAAATGTTAAAGGTTGAAGTTTGGTGGCTTCGGGCAATCAGTTTGATAAGCAAATTGCAACTGGCTCGCTGTCGAGTATATATACTTCTAGCCTAATCTTCAAAACTTCAAAAAAAAAATTGTAGGCATATAAATTTTATTGGAATTAAATTTATAAAATAATTGAGACTATATTTTAAAGATATATTAGTTCAAATAAATTTATTGGGCTAATATAATTGGATTAATTATAAGTCCAATACATATGGATTAAATAAATAAGTCCAAATTCATTGGGCTTGCCCATTTAATTGGGCTAAAGTGATGAGCTCACTTCATTAAGCCCAAAATGTCATTTTTCTAGAGGCCCAGTTTGGTGCCACGTGTCAAATGATGTGGCACGCCATGTCAAACAAAAGAGCCAATAGGATCGTGCCACGTGTCAAAATGACAAGGCATGCCAAGCCAAATTAAAAAGCTAATGAAACCGCGCCACGTGTGCAAGTGACATGTTCTGGCCAATCAAATGCGGCCTTGTCACACTTCAATTTGATTAGTCGGAAAGAGTTTGTTCTTATCATAACTCCTCCCTCTCACAACTATAAATAGGGGTCTTCATAACCCAGAAAAGAGACCAGAAGTTATAACAAGAAGCAAGAGAGAGCTCGTGGATCAAACGCCGCAAATTTCTCTACAAGTTTCAAGCTTCAAGCAATCAAGTTCAAGTTCAAGAAATCAAGTTCAAGCTCAAGAACGAAGAACAAGTCAAGATTCAAGGAGCACGAGTTCAAATAAAAGTTCGTACTAGTTGAATTCAAGATCATCGTTCGTGGAAACAAATATAGATTCAGGATCAAGCTCAAAGGCCCTTAAATTTATTTACTATTGGAAAGAAGAATTAGAGGATTTATAGAGATTGTACACTCAAATTATTTTAAATCAAATACTACGATTGTTGCGATATTTTTCAGTCTTGATTATTTTCTCGACGCAATTTATTGTCTACACTATGGTTCCAAAATTATGATACGGGTCTAATGCTTCAATCAAACCAAATATTGGAGCCTATTTGCTTAATGTGGTACTATTTATGTTTGAAGAAACGACGTCGAAACATCAAAAACGAGCGCAACACAACCCAAACATATCCAAAACTCACCCGAGCCCCTCGGGACCTCGTCCGAATATACCAACAAGTCCCATAATATAACACGGACTTACTCGAGCCCTCAAATCACGCATAACAACATCAAAACCATGAATCACATCTCAAATCGAACTTAATGAACTTTGAATCTTTCAACTTCCAAAACTCGTGCCGAACCTTATCAAATCAACTCGGAATGAACTCAAATTTTGCACATAAATGACATAACGAAGCTATTCCAATTTCTGGAACCACAATCTGAACCCGATATCATCAAAGTCAACTCCCGATCAAACTTATGAACATTCCAAACTTTTAAATTTTCAACTTTCGCCAAATAGTGTTGATACCTTCTAGAAATATCAAAATGCAAATTCGGGAATACGCTCGAGTCCAAAATCGCCATCCGGACCTAACGGAATCATCAAAACTGTGATCCAAGGTCAAGTACTAAAAAGTCAAACTTGGTCAATTTTTCCAACTTAAAGCTTCCTAGTTGAGAATCATTCTTTCAAATCAATTTCGAATAACCTGAATACCAAAACCGACGATTCACACAAGTCATAATATGTCATACGATGTTGATCAAGACTTCAAATGGCTTAACGGAATACAAATACTAAAATAACCGGTTGGGTCATTACACTACAACCCTAATGCGCGACCTCTACACCTTCCTATCAAGGGACATGTCCTCGAAAATCTGAAGCCACGCCACGTCTTGTCTGATGACCTCTCCCCAATATTTCTTAGGCTGTCCTCTACCTCTTCTCGTACTCGGCAAAACCAACCGCTCACACCTCCTTACCGGGCCATCCCGGCTTCTCCTCCGTACGTGCCTGAACCATCTAAGTCTCGCTTCTCGCAATGCAATATATTAAATATTTGATTAATTAGTTTTATACAAATTATTAATTAGTATTTATTTAATTCTATGATTTATACGTTATTTTTTAGATTTAACGATAAAAATTTGGGAGAGTATCCTTTGTACTGACAACTATCCAGATTTTTAATTCATCAGTTATAGAACTCTATATTATTTAATTGTTGAACTTATTGGGATATCTTAAAATAGTTAATTAATTAATTAGATACGAAGTATTATTTATTATTTAATTAATCTGTCACGCCCCAAAATAGATTGCGGTGTGACCGGCACTTAGTATTTATCAACTTGCACCGAGTAAACCATTTGATTACGTACCAACTCATGCCGATGTGATCTAATCCATTTAATTAGCAATAACATTAAACGAATAAAGTGAATTAAATACCATTTGAATTAGAGTACGTCATATCATGAGTCAAGACATGATACCCATAAACCAAAATATTATACAGTTCATTTATGGAGCCTCTAGGATCCTATGTGTCACGACCCGTAATTTCCATCATCGGGACCATGATGGTGCCTAACATTTCACTTGCTAGGCAAGCCAACTTTAGAGAATCATTAAACCAATCCTTTTTCCATTCAGTAAATAACAGCAAATTAGCTAAGATGAAATATAGTGAGTGCGGAATAATATAAAAACTGCATTAATTACTACCACCCGGATCTGGAGTCACAACTCACGAGCTACTATGATTTACTACAAACATAGTCTAAAAAGGAAAAAAAAATACACTATTTTGAAGTAAGGAAACAGTAAATGATAAAACTAGAAAGAGACTCCAGGGTCTGCGGACGCCAGCAGATCTACCTTTGGTCTCCTGACAGTAAATCCAAGCTGCTAAGCCTCACGATCAGCTAGGACTGGTACCAAAATCTGCACAAGAGGTGCAGAGTGTAGTATCAGTACAATCGACCCCATGTACTGGTAAATGTCGAGCTTAACCTCGACGAAGTAGTGACGAGGCTATGACAAGTTACCATTTTAATAAACCTGAGCAGATAACAGTATATGTACAAGAAAATAACAGTAACAGCTAAATATGTACTATTAGGAGGGGGACATGCTAAAAGGGCACAAGATATAGGAGATACAGCGGAAATGATAACCAGAACAGTCAACATACTTTTAACTAGAGAAAAACAACTAAACACAATGAAGAAAATTGAACGGCATCACCCTTCGTGGCTTTACTCTCAACCTCACAATATAAATCAATAGATACGGCACGACATCACCCTTCGTGCATTAACTCTCATAACGTGGTACGGCATCACCCTTCGTGCATTAACACTCATAATATGGCATGGCATGGCATCACCCTTCGTGCATTAACACTCACAATATGGCACGGCATCACCCTTCATGCATTAACACACTCTCTTACCATAATGCAATGAATAAATAACAACAGGGAGATAGAATAACAAGTACAAGCCTTACTTCAACATTTAGTTCCACAATATCAACCTCAGCTTCGAAATCAATACTCAATTATCACCAGAAAATCCGTAAACATGATAAGAACGATCAATTTAACAATACTAGTCCAAACACGGACAACATGAACAAAGAAAGCTATAATTGCAAGAAACCAAGCCCCCACCCGCATGCTTTAACCCGACTATAACGTATAAGTACTCGTCACCTCACATATACGTTGTTCCCCAACATCTAAACATGTAAAAAATAGACAAACAAGTCACATTCCCTCAAGTCAGGGTTAGACACAACACTTACCTCGTTCCAAAGGTCACTCAATGCTTAATTACCACTTTTCCTCTAGAATTCACCTCCAAACCACTCGTATCTATCCACAAACGACTCAATAATATCAAATATTACTAAAGAAATCAATTACAATGCATGAATTAAGATTCCCCAAGCTTTCCCCCAAAAAGTCAAAAATCGACCCCGAGCCCGCTTGGTCAAAACCCGAGGTTCGGACCAAAATCCATTCACCCATTCACCCCCGAGCCCGATTATATAATTTATTTTGAAATCCTACCTCAATTGGAGGTCTAAATTCCAATTATGCAAAAATCTCTAATTCTACTCAAACCCCCAATTTCCATCATGAAAATCCTAGATTTTAGGTTGAAAACTCTTGAAATGTAATGTGTAATTGAAAGAAAGTAGTTTAGAATCACTTACCAACACTTTGGGGAAGAATTTAGCTTGGGAGAATCGCCTCTGTGTCGTTTGGCTTTTGAAAAGTTGAAAGAATGGCTTAAGTCCCGTAATGGGACTATTTAATAGTTGGGTGACAGTGTTTATCGCGTTCGCGAGGACAGTGTCGCGTTCGCGAAAAGCAGAGCTTGCCAAGCTTACGCGATCGCGAAAATCCTATCGCGTTCGAGAAGGTTACGCCCCCTGGCCTTCGCGAGTCCTTGATCGCGTTTGCGATGAAAAGTGACTGACCCCCTCCCCCAGGTCTCTATCACTACATGTTCGCGTTATGCTGGTCGCGTTCGCGAAGGGTAAAGTCCCCATCTCTCCGCGTTCGCAAAGGGTAAAGTCCCCATCTCTCCGCGGTCGCGAAGAAGCAAAATTCAGCCAACCCAGTTTCTACTACGCATTCGCGAACGCGAAGAAGGAAACCAGAAGGCACTGAAACGGCAGAAACCAAATTTTTCCTAAGTCCAAAACATCCCGTAGCCTTTTTGAAACTCACCCGAGCCCTCAGGGCTCCAAACCAAATATGCACACAAGTCTAAAAATATCATACGAACTTGATCGCACGATCAAATCACCAAAATAACACCTAGAACTACAAATTTAGCACCAAATCAAATGAAATTCTCAAGAACACTTTAAAATCCCCATTTTTCACAACCGGGCGTCTGAATCACGTACCAACTCCGTTTCTCACCAAATTTCACATATAAGTCATATATATTATATTGGACCTATACTGGGCTCCGAAACCAGAATACGGACCCGGTATCAACAAGGCCAAATATCAACTAATTCTTAAAACTATTAAATTTTCAGACTTTTAATTTTCATCAAAAATTCATAACTTGAGCTAGGGACCTCCGAGTTTAATTTTGAGCATTCGCCCAGGTCCCATATTTCGATACGGGCCCACCAGGACCATCAAAACATGAATCCGGGTCCGTTTATCAAATATATTGACCGAAGTCAACTCAACTAAAGTTTTTAGGCAAAAATTCTTATTTTTATCAGTTTTTAACATATAAGCCTTCTAGGAAAATACCCGAATTGTGCACGCAAATTGAGGAAGGCTAAGATGAGGTTTTTAAGACCTCGTAACGCAGAATTAGGTTCTAAAATATAAGATGACCTATCGGATCATCACATTCTCCACCTCTAAAATAATCGTTCGTCCTCGAACGGACATAGAAAAGTACCTGGGCTGGTAAAACGATGTGGATATCTACTCTGCATGTCCGACTCGGACTCCCAAGTAGCTGCCTTGACGGGCTGACATCTCCACTACACTCGAATTGAAGGATAACTCTTTGATCTCAACTAGCGAACTGTAGGGCTAGAATAGCCACCGGCTCCTCCTCGTAAGTTAAATCCTTGTCCAACTGGACAGAACTGATATCTAACACATGGGACGGATCGCCGTGATATTTCGGAGCATGGACACATGGAATACCAGATAAATAGTTGCTAAACTAGGTGGCAATGCGAGTGTGTAAGCCACTTCGCCCACTCTCTCCAGAATCTCAAAGGGCCTGATATACCTAGGGCTCAACTTGCCCTTCTTTCCGAATCTCATTACACCCTTCATGGGTGATACCCGAAGCAACACTCTCTCTCCGCCCATGAATGCAACATCACGAACTCTACGGTCGGCATAACTCTTCTGCCTGGACTGAGTTGTGCGAAGTCGATCCTGAATAATCTTGACCTTATCCAAGGCATCTTGTACTAGATCTGTACCCAACAACTGAGCCCCCGGCTCAAACCACCCAACTGGCGACCGGCACCGCCTATCGTATAATGCCTCATAGGGAGCCATATGAATGCTTGACTGGTAGCAGTTGTTGTAGGCGAACTCTACAAGGGTCAAGAACTGATCCCACGATCCTCCGAAGTCTATAACATATGCGTGGAGCATATCCTCCAAGATCTGAATAGTGCGCTCGGACTGCCCCGTCCGTCTAAGGATGGAATGTTGTGCTCAACTCAACTCGCGTGCCCAACTCACGTTGTACTTCTCTCCAAAAGTGCGAGGTGAACTGCGTACCTCGATCAGAAATGATGGACATAGGCACACCGTGGAGATGGACGATCTCGCGGATGTAAATCTCTGCCAACCGCTCCGAAGAATAGGTAACTGCAACAAGAATGAAATGCACTGACTTAGTCAGCATGTCCACAATGACCCAATCTGCGTCGAACTTCCTCTGTGTCCGTGGGAGTCCAACAACGAAATCCATAGTGATACGCTTCCACTTCCACTCGGAATCTCTATCTTCTGAAACAAACCATCAGGTCTCTGATGCTCATACATTACTTGCTGATAATTTAGACACCGAGCTACATAAGCAACTATATCCTTCTTCATCCTTCTCCACCAATAATGATGTCGCAAGTCCTGATACATCTTGGCGGCGCCCGGATGAATAGAATACCGGGAACTGTGGGTCTCCTCTATAATCAACTCACGAAGTCCATCCACATTAGGCACAGAAACATGACCTTGCATCCTCAAAACTCCATCATCTCCGACTGTAACCTTCTTGGCATCACCATGTCGCACCGTGTCCCTAAGGACAAGCAAATGAGGGTCTTCATACTGCCGATCTCTGATGCACTCAAACAACGAGGACCGAGCGACGGTACAAGCTAGAACATGACTGGGATCAGAAACATCCAACCTCACAAACGGATTGGCCAAAGCCTGAACATCTACTGCAAGCGGTCTCTCACCGACTGGAATATATGCAAGGCTGCCCATACTCACTGACTTCCTACTTAAGGCATCGGCCACCATGTTGGCCTTCCCGGGATGATGCAAGATTGTGATATCATAATCGTTCAATAGCTTTAACAACCTCCTCTTCCTCAAATTGAGATCCTTTTGTTTGAACAAGTACTGTAAACTCTGATGGTCCATGAAAACCTCACATGACATGCCGTAGAGATAGTGCCTCCAAATCTTCAGCGCATGAACAATGGATTCCAACTCTAAGTCATGGACAGGGTAATTTTTCTCATGAACCTTCAACTACCGCATAGCATATGCTATAACCTTACCACCCTGCATCAATACCTCATCCAGACCAATACGAGATGCGTCATAATATACCGTATAAGATCCTAAACCTGAGGACAACACCAACACCGGCGTTGTAGTCAAAGCAGTCTTGAGCTTCTGAAAGCTCGCCTCACACTCTCTGACCATCTGAATGGGGCACCCTTCTGGGTCAACCTGGTCAACGGGGCTGCTATAGATGAAAACCCCTCCACAAATCTACGGTAATAGCCCACCAAACCCAAGAAACTCCTGATCTTCGTAGCTTAAGTGGGTATAGGCAAGTTCTGAACTGCCTCAATATTCTTAGGATCTACCTGAATTGCCCTCTGCTGATACAACATGCCCCAAGAAAGTGACTGAATCCAACCAAAACTCGCACTTTGAAAATTTAGCATACAACTGACTGGCTCTCAGAGTCTGAAGTACAATCTTGAGATGTTGCTCATGCTCTTCTCGACTGCGGGAGTATATCAAGATATCATCAATAAACACGATCACAAAAGAGTCCAAATATGGCTTGAACACTCGGTTCATCAAATCCATGAATGCTGCTGGGGTATTTGTCAACTCAAAGGACATCACCAGAAACTCATAATGCCCGTAACGAGTCCAAAAAGTTGTCTTAGGGACATCGGATGCCCTAATCCTCAACTGATGGTAGCCATATCTCAAATCAATCTTTGAAAACACCTTGGCACCCTGAAGATGATCAAATAAATAATCAATCCTCAGGAATGGATACTTGTTCTTGATGGTGACTTTGTTCAACTACCGATAATCTATGCACATCCTCATAGATCCATCCTTCTTCTTCACAAACAACATAGGTGCACCCCATGGCAAGACACTAGGTCTAATAAAACCCTTATCAATCAAATCTTGCAACTGTTACTTCAATTCTTTCAACTCTAGCAGGGCCACACGGTGTGGCAGAATAGAGATGGGCTGAGTGCCCGGAGCCAAATCAATACAGAAATTAATATCTCTGTCGGGTGGTATCCCCGATTGATATGCAGGAAACACCTCTGGAAACTCACGAACAACAGGTACTGAATACATGGAAGGAACCTCCGCACTAGAATCACGGACATAAGCCAAATAAGATAGACACCCCTTCTTGACCATACGCCGAGCCTTCATATAAGAGATAAACCTGCTGGTAGAATGGCCAGGAGTCCCTCTCCACTCTAATAGAGGCAAGCCCAGCAAGGCTAAGGTCATCGTCTTGGTGTGACAATCCAATATAGCGTGATAAGGTGATAGCCAATCCATACCTAAAATGACATCGAAATCAACCATATCGAGAAGTAGAAGGTCTAAACTAGTATCAAAACTCCCAATGGTGACTACACATGAACGATAAATGTGGTCTACAATAATAGCATACCCCACAGGTGTGGACACGTACACAAGATCACTCAAAGAATCACGAGGCACAACCAAATATGAAGCAAAATAGGATGACACGTAGGAATAAGTAGAACCCGGATCAAATAGTACTGAAGCATCTCTACTGCAAACTAAAACAGTACCTGTGATAATAGCGTCAGATGACTCAGCCTCAGGCCTGGCTAGAAAAGCATAACACCGGGGCTGGGCCCCATCACCCTAAACTACATCCCTGGGATGGCCTCTAGCTAGCTGGACTCCACCTCTAACGGCCTGACCTCTACCTCTAATAGTCTGGCCTCTACCTCTGGCTGCCTGACCCCTACCTCTGGCTGGCTGAGCAGGTGGTGCAACAACTGGTGCCGGAACCATGGCACGAGAACCCTGATGTTGTGAGCTGCCCGATGCCCGAGGGCAAAATCTAGCAATGTGCCTCAGATCACCACAAGTATAACAGGACCTCGGCTGCTGTGACTGCTGACCCTGAAACTGACCCTGTTGACCTGAATAACCACCCTGAAAACTCCGGAGCGGAGGTGCACTAATAGGGGTTGGTGGTGCACTGTAGGCTAGCTGGTATGAATAATGCATCTGAGGGCCACGACCACCTGAGGCACCGTGGGATGGCTGGAGTGTTGAATGAAATGGCCTGGGAGGATGGCCTCTGCCATAAGTACCCCGGCCTCCAGATGAGGCTCCACTGAATCCATCGGAGTGATGAGGCCTCTTGTCAGACCCCTGACCACTCTCCTGAGATAAAACTATCTCGACTCGCCTAGCAACATTGGCAGCCGCCTGAAAAGAAATCCCACTCCCAGTCTCCTTAGCCATCTGCAATCTAATAGGCTGATCAAGTCCATCAATAAATCTCTTCACCCTCTCTCTCTCTCTCTCTCTCTCTCGATAGGAAGCAGAAGAAGAGCATGACGGGCCAAATCCACAAAACAGGTCTGATACTGAGTAACAGTTATACTGTCCTGCTGGAGATGCTCAAACTGACGATGGTGCTCCTCTCTCAGTGTGATAGGGAGAATCTTCTCTAGAAAGAGCTGAGAGAACTAGTCCCAAGTAAGAGCAGGCGACACTGCTGGTTTGGTCAACAAATAATCTCTCCATCATTTCTTGGCTGAACCTGTCATCTGAAATGCAGCAAAATCGACCCCATTGGTCTCCACTATACCCATGTTCCGTAGCACTTCATGACAGCTGTCAAGATACTCCTGGGATCCTCTAAAGGAGCACCATTGAAGTGAACCGAAAATATCTTGGTAAACCTGTCCAATCTCCATAAAGCCTCAGAAGACATAACTGACCCATCACCAGTTTGTGCCGCAACAACCGGCTGAACTACTCCGACTGAATGGCGGTTGGAGTCTGATATTGGGGAGCCATCTGCTCCGGAGTGTGAGTAGCAGGAATCTGGGCTCCTCCTCCAGCCTGAGAGATAGCTGGTACCATGGGAAATGCACCAGTCTGGGCCACACTCTCTATAAGGCCCACCAAACGGACCAAAGTGTCCTGAAGCACAAGGGTGGCAATGAACCCCTCCGGAACCTGAGCTGGTCCGACAGGCACAGTCTGGGTTGGAACCTCCTCATCAAACTCTACCTGAGGCTCTACCGCTGGTGCCACTGCTCGGGCTCTAGGCTGAGCCCTGCCCCTACCTCGGCCTCGACCTCGACCTCTGCCCCTCGTAGGATCTGCCACTGGAGGCTTTGGTTGCTGCTCGGCTGAAGATGCGGTACGTGTTCTCGCCATCTGTGAGAGAATAAGAGTAGAAGAGTTCAATTAGCATTGTGAGAACAAAATCGCACAACAGAGAAGAATAGAAGTGAAATTTGTTCCTAAACTTCATAGCCTTTGGGAGATAACTACAGACGTCTCTGTACCGATCCCCCAGACTCTACGAAACTCGCTCGTGAATTGTGAGACTTAGGCAACCTAGTGCTCTGATACCAACATGTCACGACCCGTAATTCCCACCATCGAGACCGCGATGGCGCCTTGCATTTCTCTTGCTAGGCAAGCCAATATTAGAGAATCATTAAACCAATCCTTTTTTCATTAAGTAAATAATAACAGATTAGCTAAAGATGAAATATAGTGAGTGCAGAATAATATAAAAACTGTATTAATTACTACAACCCGGATCTGGAGTCACAACTCACGAGCTACTATGATTTACTACAAACAAAATCTAAAAAGGAAAACAATACACTGTTTTGAAGTAAGGAAACAATAAATGATAAAACTAGGAAGAGACTTCAGGGTCTGCGGACGCCAGCAGATCTACCTAGGGTCTCCTGAAGGCAAATCCAAGCTGCTAAGCCTCACGATCAGCTAGGACCGGTACCAAAATCTGCACAAGAAGTGTATAGTGCAGTATCAGTACAACCGACCCCATGTACTGGCGAGTGTCGAGCCTAACCTCGACGAAGTAGTGACGGGGCTATGACATGACACCCACATAATAAACTTAAGCAGATAACAATATATGAACAAAAAACAACAGTAACAGCTAAACATGTACTATTCGGGGAGGGGGACATGCTAAAGGGGCACAGGATATAGGAGATACAGCGAAAATGATAACCAGAACAGTCAACATACTTTTAACCAGTGAAAAACAACTAAACACAATGAAGAAAATTGCACGGCATCACCCTTCGTACTTTTACTCTCAACTTCACAATATAAATCAATAGATACGGCACGGCATCACCCTCCGTGTATTAACTCTCATAACGTGGCACGACATCACTCTTCGTGCATTAACACTCGTAATATGGAACGGCATCACCCTTCGAGCATTAACACTGACAATATGGCACGGCATCACCCTTCGTGCATTAACACTCTCCCTTACGATAATGCAATGAACAAATAACAACAAGGAGATAGAATAACAAGTACAAGCCTTACTTCAACATTTGGTTCCATAATATCAACCTCAGCTTCGAAATCAATACTCAATTATCATTAGAAAATCCGTAAACATGATAAGAATGATCAATTTAATAATACTAGTCTAAACATGGATAACATGAACAAAGGAAGCTATAATTGCAAGAAACCAATCCCCCACCCGCATGTTTTAACCCAACTATAACGAATAAGTACTCGTCACCTCACATATACGTTGTTCCCCAACATCTAAATATGTAGCAAATAGACAAACAAGTCGCATTCCCTCAAGTCAGGGGTAGACACAACACTTACCTCGCTCCAAAGGCCACTCAATGCTCAATTACCGCTTTTCCTCTAGAATTCACCTATGAACCACTCGTATTCATCCAAAAACGACTCAATAATATCAAATATTGCTAAAAAAATTAATTACAATGCATAAATTTAGATTCCCCAAACTTTCCCCCAAAAAGTCAAAAATCGACCCCGGGCCCGTCAAAACCCGAGGTTCGGACCAAAAACCATTCACCCATTCACCCTCGAGCCCGATTTTATAATTTATTTTGAAATCCGACCTCAATTCGAGGTTTAAATTCTAATTATGCAAAAATTCCTAATTATATCCAAACCCCCAATTTCCACTATGAAAATCCTACATTTTAGGTTGAAAACGCATGAAATGTAATGGGTAATTGAAAGAAAGTGGTTTAGAATCACTTACCAACACTTTGGGGAAGAATTTAGCTTGGGAGAATCGCCTCTAGGCCGTTTGGCTTTTGAAAAGTTGAAAGAATGGCTCAAGTCCCGTAATGGGAATGTTTAATAGATGGGCGACAGTGTTCATCGCGTTCGCGAGGACACTGTCGCGTTCGCGAAGAGCAAAGGTTGCCAAGCTTACGCGATCGCAAAACTCCTATCGTGTTCGCGAAGGTTACGCCCCCTCTGGCCTTCGTGTTCGTGATGAAGAGTGACTGACCCCCTCCCCCAGGTCCCTATCACTACGCGTTCGCGTTGAGCTGGTCGCGTTCGCGAAGGGTAAAGTCCCCATCGCTCCGCGTTCGCGACCCAGCCTTCGCGTTCGCGAAGAAGCAAAATTTAACTAGCCTAATTTCTATTACGCGTTCGCGAACGCAAAGAAGGAAACCAGAAGGCAGTGAAACTCCAGAAACCAGATTTTTCCTAAGTCCAAAACATCCCGTAGCCTATCCGAAACTCACCCGAGCCCTCGGGGCTCCAAACTAAACATGCACATAAGTCTAAAAATATCATACGAACTTGCTCGCGCGATCAAATCGCCAAAATAACACCTAGAACTACGAATGTAGCACCAAATCAAATGAAATTCTCAAGAACACTTTAAAATTTCTATTTTCACAACCGGACGTTTGAATCATGTCAAACCAACTCTGTTTCTCACCAAAATTCACAGATAAGTCATAAATATTATATTGAAACTATACCAGGCTCCGAAACCAAAATACGACCCCGGTATCAACAAGGCCAAACATTAACCAATTCTTAAAACCATTAAATTTTCAGACTTTTAACTTTCATCAAAAATTCATAACTCAAGGTAGGGACCTCCGAATTCGATTCCGAGCATTTGTCCAAGTCCCATATTTCGATACGGACCCAACGGGACCGCCAAAACACGAATCTGGGTCCGTTTCCCAAAAATATTGACCGAAATCAACTCAACTGAAGTATTTAGGCAAAAATTCTTATTTTTATCAGTTTTTAATATATAAGCCTTCCGTGCCAATACCCGAACTGCGCACGCAAATTGAGGAAGGCTAAAATGAGGTTTTTGAGACCTCGTAACGCAGAATTAAGTTCTAAAATATAAAATGACCTATTGGATCATCACGTTGTGAATGAATAGATAAAATTATAGGTCTAGCCTGCACTATACAAATGGAAGTAACCGAATTGAGTGATCCTATGGGGTCAGAGGTGGGTTCACCATAAGTATGAAGTTGCAGGAATCCTAACTCAGTACTTTGATCGTCCTGCATCTGACCAACCACTCAACCTAACACCATAAAAATAAATAATGCATGATTATTGAAATACTCAGATATGCGTCGTAACCGTCACTCGTGGTGGGACAAAAGTCATACAAATATAAAGAAGGCATCAAATGCATGAAAGATAAATTAATATAAATAATTTAATTTTGCTAAAGCTTTTAAGTGAATATACTACGGATAGACAATTCACGGCATTAAGTGTAAGCACAAGATTCTTTAAAGAGCACCACATCTATATCAATATTATATATTATATTAAAAGGAGGGTAGTGAAGCATGTGGTTAAGCTAAGTGGTAAGCTAAAATAAAGTCACTTAGCACTTTTAAGACAACATTAAAAAATTAAATTATAAATGGAAACATAATTAATGGAAGTAGTTTAATGAATCTTATACATAATCTAAATAGATATTAGGAAAATCTAATCTATATATCTATATTTATGTGCATATTTATATTTATATCTATATATTGATCCACTCATAGATTTTCTTCTATATTAGCTAGAAATATGGAGGTAAATAATTAATTAAAAAACTATAATAGAAAAAATAAAAAATATAGAAAGACGTAAATTGAGATAAACTATTACTATTGATACTTTGGAGTAAGTTAAAATATAAAATAAACTATAATTTACTTAAGATATTAAAGATTTTTTGAGTTTAAAAATTAAATAAATTCAAGCAGCAAAATAAGATCTTACATAAAGTATACAAATTATTTATAAGGTAAGAAAAAAATTTAATAATTAGTACAAAATATTTTAATAATAAGAATAATAAAGTCATATTAATATTGATAAATCGGGCAAACAAATATTTTATACGTAAATATTACTACAACATTTAGATATAATGTGTTCAAACAATTAAGAAAATATTTTTTTATGATTAATATTTGCATTGAGTGCAGTTAGTTTATGTTTGAAAGCATAACTTAATTTTTGAAAATGCGGTCCAATTTAGAAAATAGAATGATAAATATTATTTGAATTTGAGAAGAGAATTGTTTTAAAACTTTTTATCTACATTATATTAGAATGAGAGTGTTAAAAATAGATATTAAATTCAAACAATGTAATAATTTTAGGTATTGAATAATATAATGTAAAACATAAAGAATAAATTGAGGAAAAATAAAAATTCAGACTTTATATTAGAGAAAAATGGTAAAACTTATTTAAATTTGAGATGAGAAATTTTTTATATTATGATAAGAAAAGTCATAATATGGATAAGTACACGTAACTCAAGTCTAATAGATAAAATTAAAAATTAAAAATATTGAATAATAAAAATAAATTAGAGATAATGTGAGGATATTTATAAATCATAAGTTAAGAAAATAAAATAAAGAAAATATACAATACATAAAAATATTATTAAAATATAAATAATTTAAATTTTCGATCAATATTTTAAAAACGAAATAAATACTTATTTTATAATTAAAAAAATTATATATTTATCTATATTATATTAAAGAATAGTAGTTGATAATGATATTAAATAAAGTTATAAGCTAATGAAAATCCAAGACTATATATTAGATTAAAAATAGTAAAATTATGTTAAATTATTAAAACTTTACTATTAGAAATGAAAGGGAAAGTCTATTTGAATTTGAGGTTAGAAAGTTCTTAAAACTATGATGAGCTCGGACTATGGATAATATCACGAAATTGAAGTCTTATTTATGAAAAATAATAAAAAATAAAATTTAAAAAATCAAACATAAATTTCTAATATAGGTAATTTTACTAATGAAAATTAAAAATTAAATGTGTATCTTAAAACTAAAAAAGAGAAAAAACAATTACGTAAAGAAATAAAATGAAAGTGAAAATATTTCTACAACGTTTAAATATAATGAGTTCAAATAATTAAGAAAATATTTTTCTCTGATTAATATCTAAATTGAGTGCAGTTAGTTTAAGTTTGAAAGTATAGCATAATTATTTTGAAAATGCGGTCAAATTAAGAAAATATAATGATAAGAGTTATTTGATTTTGAGATGAGATATTTTTATTTCATAATTGTTTTATTTTTTAAATTATTACGTAAAGAAATAAAATGGCTGTAAAACTATTACTACAATATTTAGCTATAATGTGTTCAAACAATTAAGAAAATATTTTTCCTATGATTAAAATAAATCTTTTAAATATACATAATAAATTTCTAATATAGGTAATTTACTAATAAAAATGAAAAATTAAATTTGTATCTTACAGCTAAAAAGGAAAGAAAAGTGAACTACATCTAATACATAAACAATTATAAGAGAACTCAATACATTTGGAACATAATAATCAAATAACTTATGTATTAATATTTTAGACTAATTCAAAGTTCAATTTTAAAAATAAAATATAATATTATTTTGATTATAGATAAAACATTAATATAATAACTAATTAAAATTTATAGTAGGTAAGAAAATGTATAAATAATAGAGGTAGAGTGAAGATATTTATACTTTAAATTAAATTAAAAATAAATAAATTAAATTATTAAATTATATTTAAAAATATTACTAATTAATATAAATGATTAAAATATTCTGAATAAGAGGATATAAGCAAAAAAATATACCAAATTTCAAGAATAAAATATTTATATTTATTCAATAATATTAAAAGGATAATAAGCAAGACACTAATTTAATTATTAAGCTAATAAAAAATTATATGAAAGTATAATAATATTAAATAATAAATAATACAATAACTATAAGAAACGAACAAAAAGAGAAAAGAATTTACGTAAAAATGATGTGATGAATAAGTCATATTTGACTTTATGATAAAAATAAAGAGATTTGTTAAAATAATATGATCAAACGTGCTCAAACAAGACAGATCACAATATGACATGTTTAGTATTCTTTAATATTGACAGTGAAACGAAATGCAAGTACTAAAATTAAGGGGTTAGGCTGCTAAAAATATAAAAACAAAATAGGTTGTTTACTACGAGATTTGAACAATAATTTCATATCCTGCTTCATAATTAAATTCTAATGTTATATAATTTTTATCTGAGAGGTTTATATTTTAAGGCTATTTGCACATGATTCAAACAACCTACATCGCAATTTGACATGATTTGTCCGCGCATCGCGCAGGTTCTAATACTAGTTATATTAAAAGGAGGTTAGTATGTATTGTGGTTAAGCCAAGTGGCAAGCAAAAATGAAGCCACTTGGCAATTTTAGGACAACATTAATAATTAGAAATTATAAATGGAAACATAATTAATGGAAGTAGTTTAATGAGTCATATACATATAAAAATCTAATATATATATATATATATATATATATATATATATATATATTGATCCACTCATAGATTTTCTTCTATATTAGCTAAAAATATGGAGGTAAAACATTAATTAAGAACTATAATAGACAAAAATAAAAATAATAGAAAGACGTAAATTGAGATAACCTATTTTAATTTATACTTTGGAGTAAGTTAAAATATAAAATAAAATAAAACTATAATTTACTTAAGATATTAAAAAAATTCAAGCAGCAAAATAAGATCTTACATAAAGTATAAAAATCATTTATAAGGTAAGAAAAAAATTAAATAATCAGTACAAAATATTTTAATAATAAGAATAATAAAGTCATATTAATATTGATAAATCAGGCAAACAAATATTTTATACGTAAATATTACTAAAACATTTAGATATAATGTTTTCAAACAATTAAGAAAATATTTTTCTATGAGTAATAGTTGAATTGAGTAAAGTTAGTTTAAGTTTGAAAGCATAACTTAATTTTTGAAAATGCGGTCCAATTTAGAAAATAGAATGATAAATATTATTTGAATTTGAGAAGAGAATTGTTTTAAAACTTTTTATCTACATTATATTAGAATGAGAGTGTTAAAAATAGATATTAAATTCAAACAATGTAATAATTTTGGGTATTGAATAATATAATATCACAAATAAAGAATAAATTGAGGGAAAATAAAAATTCAGATTTTTTATCATAGAAAAAAGGGTAAAACTTATTTAAATTTGAGAGGAGAAAGTTGTTTATATTATGATAAGAAAAGTCATAATATGGATAAGTCCACGTAACTCAAGTCTAATAGATAAAATAAAAATAAATTAGAGATAATGTGAGGATATTTATAAATCATATGTTTTGAAAATAAAATAAATAAAATATACAATACTTAAAAATATTATTAAATTATTCTTAATTTAAATTTTCGATCAATATTTTTAAAAGGAAATAAATATTTATTTTATGATTAAAAAAGTTATATATTTATCTATATTATATTAAAGAATACAAGTTGATAATGATATTAAATAAAGTTACAAGTTAATTAAAAGCCAAGACTATATATAAGATTAAAAAATAGAAAAAATATGTTAAATTATTAAAAATTTACTATTAGAAATGAAAGGGAAAGTCTATTTGAATTTGAGATTAAGAAGTTCTTAAAACTATGATGAGAATGCTTAGACTATGGATAATATCACAAAATTGAAGTCTTATTTATGAAAATAATAAAAAATAAAATTTTAAAAATACAAAATAAAAATTTAATATAGGTAATTTTACTAATAAAAATTAAATTAAATTTGTATCTTAAAACTAAAAAATAAAGAAATTTTATGTAAATAATAAAATGACAGTGAAAATATTTCTACAATATTTAAATATAATGTGTTCAAACAATTAAGAAAATATTTTTCTTTGATTAATATCTGAATTGAGTGCAATTAGTTTAAGTTTGCAAGTATAGCATAATATGTTTGAAAATACGGTCCTATTTAGAAAATAGAATTATAAGAAACATTTGAATTTGAGATGAGATATTTTTTATTTCATAATTTTTTATTTTTGAAAATATTACGTAAAGAAATAAAATGACAGTAAAAGTATTACTACAATATTTAGATATAATGTGTTCAAACAATTAAGAAAATACTTTTCTATGAATAAAATAAAAAAAAATAAAAATACATAATAAATATAGGTAATTTACTAATGAAATTAAAAATTAAATTTGTATCTTAAAGCTAAAAAGGGAAGAAAAGTTAACTACATCTAATACAAAAATAATTATAAGCGAACTCAATACATTTGAAACATAATAATCAAATAACTTATGTATTAATATTTTATACTAATTCAAAGTTACAATTTAAAATAAAATATGATATTATTTTGGTTATAGGTAAAATATTAATATAAAAACTAATTAAAATTTATAGTAGGGAAGAGAATGTATGAAAAAATAGAGGTAGTGTGAGGATACTTATACTTTAAATTAATTTAAAAATAAATAAATTAAATAATTAAATTATATTTAAAAATATTACTGATAAATTTAAATGATTAAAAAAATCGAATAACAGGATACAAGCATAAAAATATACCAAATTTCAAGAATAAAACATTTATATTTATTAAAGACTATTAAAAGGATAATAAGGAAGACATTATTTTAATTGTTAAACTAATAAAACATTATATGATAGTATAATAATATTAAATAATAAATAATACAATAACTATAAAGAACAAAAAAAAAAGAATTTGCGTAAAAATGATGTGATGGATAAGACATATTTGACTTTCTGTGATGACCCAAAATATCATCTTTAAATTTAATAAGTAATTCTGTGTTCTAAGCACTCAAAAAGTATCATGTATAATTCCTCGACTTGCGTGCGCAATCCGCACAATTTTTCGGAAAATTTTTATGTGAAAAATGGATTAAAATGTGAAATAGAGCTTTAAAACTCAACTGAGTTGACTTTGGTCAACATTTTGAGCAAACGGACCCGGATAAGTGTTTTGACAATTCCGGTAGGTCCGTATCGTGATTTGGGACTTGGGCGTATACCCGAAATCGAATTCCGAGGTACCTAGTCCGAGATATAGAATTTTGATGAAAAATTAAAAGCTTGAAAGATTAATGATTTTTAAGAAATTACTGAAGTTGAATTTATTGACCTCGGGTCCGTATTTTAGTTTCGGAGCCCGGTATAGATCCACTATAATATTTATGACTTGTCTGCCGAATTTGGTGAGAATTGGAGTTGATTTAAAGTGATTCGAACGTCCGGTTATAAAAATATAAGATTAAAGTTTTCTTGAAAATTTCCTTTGAATTGGTGTCCGATTCGTAGTTCTAGGTGTTATTTTGGCGATTTGATCGCGCGAGCAAGTTCGTATGATATTTTAAGACTTGTGTGCATGTTTGGTTTGGAGCCCCGAGGGCTCGGGTGAGTTTTGGATAGGATACGGGATGATTTTGAACTTAGAAAATCTGGTTTTTCTGCGACTTCAGGCTTCTGGTATTTCCTTCATCGCATTCGCGAATGTACTCTCGCGAACGCGAAGAGCAAAATGGGCTGGCTGAATTTTTCTTCTTCGCGAACGCGAAGATTGGGTCGCGAACGTGAAGCTATGGGGACTTTACCCTTCGCGAACGCGAAGCTTTAGAGGCCTGGGGAGGGGTCAGTTGTCCTTCTACAGGAACGCGAGCACTGGCACGCGAATGCGAAGGCCAGGGGGAAAAAATATTCGCGAACGCGAAGGAGGACTCGCGAACGCGAATGCCACGGGCTGCTATTCATCGCGAACGCGAATAAGGCCTGACGCCTGTGATTTAAAACAGAACCAAAATGGGATTTTTCCTATTTTTCACAAACCCTCAATTATAACTCGGCTTAGGGGCGATTTCTAAGGAATGTTTTACGATTTTGAACTGGGTAAGTGTTCTTTATCATATAGTGATTGTATTTCATAAATCTAAGTCTATATTCATCATTTATTTCGGATTTAGACAGAAGAAATTGGAATTTTTGTAAAACTTTCAAAAAATGAAAAATTTAGATTTGAAGGTCCATTTGACATCAGAATTGGATAATTATTGTATGGTTGGACTAGTCTCGGAATGGGTGTTCGGATTTCGTAAATTTTTCCGAGATTTGAGATGTGGGTCCCACTGTCGAATATTTAAATGAATTTTGGATTTTTATCCGGAAAATTATAAATTCATATGAAATTAATTCTTATGATTCGTATTGAGTATATTGAATTATTTGTGAATAGATTTGAAGCTTTCGGAGACAAATTTAAAAGGAAAAGATGTGGTTGAGTAATTGATTGGAATTTACAAAGTGAGGTAAGTGTCGTGGTTAACCTTGACTTGAGGGAATAGGACCCTTAAATTATTTGTTGTGTGAAATGCATGTGAACGACGTATAGGCGAGGTGACGAGTGTCTATACGTCGTCAAATTAATTGTTTGCATATTTACTTGAAAAATCATAAATTATTTTAAATTATGAATTAATTATTATAATATTTGTTTCTCTCCTATTCTTTGTCAAATATTAATTCTTCAATTCCTGCATTAATTGTTACATGCTATTTGAATTATGTGCCTTAATTGTTATTTGACATTTAGCATATTAAATATTAAAATATATATTTTTTCTCTAATTTCTATAATAATTTGCTATTTGCCTTTGTTTGTTCGTAATTAAATCATAATTAGTGTATGCTTGTTGTCTTATAATTTTATATTAATTGTTGCATTGATTGGGGAAATTCCTCTATAAGAATTGGTAAATAAATATGTTGGAGGAGTGGGTTGCACGCCGCAACAAGATTGATTATAATGAATATATTGGAGGATCGGGTTACACGCCGCAACATACCTATTAAAAGTCCATATTGGAGGATCGGGTTGCACACCGCAACAGACTTATTAAAAGTCCATATTGGAGGATCGGGTTACACTCCGCAACAGACTTATTAAAAGTCCATATTGGAGGATCAGGTTGCACGCCGCAACAGACTTATTTAAAAGTATACATACATACATACATACATACATACATACATACATATATATATATATATATATATATATATATATATATATATATATATATATATATATATATATATATATATATATATATATAGAGAGAGAGAGAGAGAGAGAGAGAGAGAGAGAGAGAGAGAGAGAGAGAGAGAGAGCGGGTTGCACGCTACAATAGAACTGAATGTGAATATATTGTGAGAGCGGGTTGCACGCTGCAACAGAATTGAACGTGAATATATTGTGAGAGCGGGTTGCACGCTGCAATAGAATTAAACGTGAATATATTGTGAGAGCGGGTTGCACGCTTCAACAGAATTGAATATGAATATATTGTGAGAGCGGGTTGCACGCTGCAACAGAATTAATAGAAATTATAATTGATTATGACTGCTGAGTTGGCTTCAATTATTATAAACGAGTTACCTGATTTATTTCTACTATTGTTGTTGTTACTAATATTGCGTACAGGTAATGTAAGTGACCCGCCTTAGCCTCGTCACTACTTCGTCAAGGTTAGGCTCAGCACTTACCAGCACATGGGGTCGGTTGTACTGATACTACACTCTGCACTTCTTGTGCAGATTTTGGAGTTGGTCCCAGCGGCGTGCCATAGACTTGCTCGGATTATAACTACCAAAGGAGACTTGAGGTATAACTGCATGGCGTCCGCAGTTCTGAAGTCCCCGTCTACTTTACTTTAGCTGTGTGTTTGTTTCCAGACAGCTTTATTTTATTCAGATTTTTATTTGTATTTATTCTAGAAGCTCGTGCACTTGTGACACCAATTCTGGGATGGTATTTAGACACCGTTATTTTTATAGATTATTCACTATATTTCAAACTTTGCTTCCGCATTTGTTTCTTGATTATTAATAATTTAAAGATTGTTTAAAAATTGGTTAATATTATTCTAATATTGGCTTGCCTAGCAAGTAAAATGTTAGGCGCCATCACGGTCCGAAGGTGGAAATTTCGGGTCGTGACAGTTGGTATGAGAGCACTAGGTTACATAGGTCTCATGAGTCACGAGCAAGCTTAGTAGAGTCTGAAGGATCGGTACGGAGACGTCTGTACTTATCTCTCAGAGGCTATGAAGTTTAGGAATAATATCACCTCTTTCATTCCTTATCGTGCGGCATTGATTTTTCTTGAAACCTATATCTCACATTCCTCTGTATATACTCATGTATGACATTGCGCACTCGGTATCAGTTGTGCGTCGACAGTTCGTGATGCCGCATATGAACTACGAGGGAGCCAGAGATGCTCAAATATTGCCTCAACGTGTGATTCTGATTGAATATGCGGACGTATAAAGAGATCACCCAGTGAATAATGTGGGGGGAGGGGGTGCAACGTACCTTGGCATCTTGTTGATTTATACGAGTTATGAAGGTTAATATTGTGGACAATCGGACGTGGTGAACTATGACTTCGCGTCGAGTGGGGGAGTCCACTATAAATGAATAGATTGTGAGTCATGTGTTATATCAGTTTTGGCCTGAAATATATATATATGGTACTGAAAGGTTCTCCCAAAATTTACATGTGTTTAAGGCCTGAGATCTTGTAGAGAATAAGGTTGGGACTTGCGGTATGTACGCCTCTGTAATAATCTTATACTTCAGTACCAAAGGAGTTAGATAAATAACATTAAATTTACAGAAGGTCTACTCAGCATGGATGTCATGGTTGCGGATTTTGGGGTGCTTCGGAGGAAGTACAGTGGTTGACGAGATTCTGGACTAAGAATTGTCTGTATGGAGCTCTACTTTTGTGATCATGGTATATAAATAGGGGTAAAGTTTACCCCAAAGAAGAATTGAAGAGTATGTTAAGAAATGGGTCAGCTCAACAATGTTAAGTCAGCATAACAAAAGAAGAAATTGGCCTTGGGAGAGATAATTCTCCACAGGTGTCTGTGGCAAGCCTATGAAGAGGGCAGACCAACCAATACAACACCGCCCACTTGGCTCGGTTCTCAGAAATACTTTTGAAAGAGTTTGTTTCCCGTACTCTCTATAATGCATGGCGCATAAGGTTTGAACGATTGCGTCAGGTCACCATGACGGTGTCATAATATGCCATCAGGTTCAATAAGTTAGCCTGTCATATTCCTACTTTGCTTCCTATAGTCAGCGAGCGAGTCCACAGACTCATTAAAGGACTCAATTATGATAGTAAAATTTTGTATGACTCGGGAGCTACAGGCTAATACTTCATTTCCGCTAGTGGTAGAAATTACCAAGATATTAGAACGTGTTCGGGAAGGAAACTTCATTTCTGCTTTAAAAATAAGAATTTATGCCTTAAAAGTTAATTTTAGTTGACTTCGGTCAACATTTTTGGTAAACGGGTTCAGATCTATGTTTTGACGGTCCCGATAGGTCCGTATCGAATTATGGGACCTAGGCGTATGCCCGAAATTGAATTCGGAGGTCCCTAGCTTGAGTTATGAATTTTTGATGAAAATTAAAAGTTTGGAAATTATTTGTTTTTAAGAATTGATTGATATTTGGCATTGTTAGTATCGGGTCCGTATTTTGGTTCCGGATTTCGGTACAGGTTCATTATGATATTTAAGACTTGTCTGTGAAATTTGGTGAGAAGCAGAGTTGATTTGACGTGATTCGGACGTCCAGTTGAGAAGATATGAATTTTAAAGTGTTCTTGAGAATTTTATTTGATTTGGTACTAAATTCGTAGTTCTAGGTGTTATTTTAACGATTTGATTGTGCGCGCAAGTTCGTATGATATTTATAGACTTGTGTGCATGTTTGGTTTGGAACCCTGAGGGATCGGGTGAGTTTCGGATAGGCCACGGGATGTTTTGAACTTAGAAAATTTTCTGGTATAACTGAACCTGTTGCAGGCCTCTGATCTCGCAATTGCGAGATCAGGCATCGCAAATGAGAACATAACAGGGTCCGCAATTGCGAGGCTTTCATCGCAATTGCGATTAGAAGCCTAGGCCAGCAGTTCTCGCATCTACTCGCATTTGCGAGGTTCAGTGGTCGCAAATACGATACTTTCCTCGCATCTGCCAAGGCAGCGGGATTGTGAAGGGCATCGCAATTGCGATTGTTCCTTCGCATTTGCGAAGCTCAGGTCGCAATTGCGACACCTGCAGCTGAGTAAAAGGGGCTTAGACGAGATTTTTCATTCATTCTTCATATTTTCAAAAACCTAAACCTTAAGAGGCGATTTTTCAAAGACCAAATCTTCCCCAAATCATAGGTAAGTGATTCCTAACTCTTTTCTTTCAATCTTTTACTTCTTATAACAAGATTTCAACCTAGAATATAGAATTTTTATGGTGAAATTAGGATTTTTGGGTAGAACTTAGGAATTTCGAAATTTGAGGATTTAGACCTCAATTTGAGGTCGGATTCTAAAACTAATTACATATTCGGGCTCGGGGGTGAATGGGTAAAAGGATTTTAGTCCGAACCTCGAGTTTTGACCAAGCGGGCTCGGGGTCAATTTTTCAACTCTTTGGAGGAAAATTTGGGGAATTTAATTTATGCAATATAATTGATTTCTTAAGCAATATTTGATATTATTGAGTCATTTTTGAATAGATAAGAGTGGTTTGGAGGTGAATTCCAAAGGGAAAGTTGTGATTGAGAATTAAGTGGCCTTCGGAGCGAAGTAAGTGTTGTGTCTAACTTTGGCTTGAGGGAATAGGTATTGTGTGAGGAATTGCCACGTGTTTTGTTGTTGAATACGATGTATAGTTGAAGTGACGAGTATCTATGCGTTGTGGTCGAGTCATAGCATGCGAGTGAAATTATATTCTTGCAAATTTGTAGTCTTAAATCTTGTTATCCATGCTTATTATTGTTGTTGAAATGTTGGAAGACTTGTATCCGGTTCCACCAAGGTTGATAAAATTGTGAATATTGATTCGAAGTTGAGATGTTAAATTGTGAAACTAATCATTGATGAAATATTGATTTCTTTGTGAAACTTCTCTCTATCCGTTGTTATTGATTCTGTGAATTGTGAGGAAGAGTGTAAAGCACGAAGGGTGATGCCGTGCGTGATTTATTTATATGGTGAGGTAGAGTGTAAAGCACGAAGGGTGATGCCATGCAAGCATTATTTATATTATGAGAAAGAGTGTAAAGCACGAAGGGTGATGCCGTGTATATTATGAGAGGTTTAAAGTACGAAGGGTGATGCCGTATATATTATGAAAGGTTTAAAGCACGAAGGGTGATGCCGTGTATATTATGAGAGATTTAATGCACGAATGGTGATGTCGTGTCGTTCTATTTATTTATTTGGTGAGGTTGAGAGTAAAATCACGAAGGGTGGTGCCGGGCAGTTTTCCTTGCTGTTTTAATTGCTCAATTCGTTTAAGGATTTTCAGTTTAATTCTGTCTTTTCATTATTCTCACTCTTTATGTTGTATTCCCCCACTATATGTTCCCTTCCCATTATTTCTGCGTTATTTTTTTATTTACTGTTGTTGCCACTAGCGTGATTATACTGTTCAGGTTATATGTGGGTGTCTTGTCCTAGCCTCGTCACTACTTCGCCGAGGTTAGGCTCGACAATTACCAGTACATGGGGTCAGTTGTACTGATACTGCACTCTGTACTTTTTGTGCAGACTTTGATACTGACTCAGGTTGATCGAGATTTTGCTATTGGTCCGCTGTCCGGAGACTCAAGGTAGATCTGTCGGCGTTCACACACCTTGAAGTCCCCGTCTACCTTTTATGTCACTGTTGTTTTCTTTCATTTAGACAGTTGTATTTCTTTCAGACTATTACTTGTAGTAAATTCTAGAATACTCGTGAATCGTGACTCCAGATCCGGGTGGTAGTAATTAATACAGTTTTATAAAATTCCGTACCTCTTATATTTCATCTTAGTTAATTATTGTTATTTATTGAATGGAAATAAAAAATTGGTTTAACGATTTTCTAACATTGGCTTGCCTAGAAAGTGAAATGTTAGACGTCATCACGGTCCCGTCGGTGGGAAATTTCGGGTCGTGACAACCTGTTATATCATCCATATCTTCCCATAGAACCTCTACTCTAGACTTAGAAGTAGAAGGAGTAGTTTCACCACCTGTTGTTTCCATCTACATGAGTCATTTCATCTATATGTTTTCTAATTCTAGGAGAAGAGTTAGGATTAGGAGTACTACTACTTTCACATTTACTACTTTTTTTACTAGTTTTTTTTAAAGCCAAATACATTTTTAGGTGCCATAAGTTAAATATAAAATTAAATTTAAAAAGTTAACACAAAAATTAAACACACAAATGAAATACGAAAATAGAACACGTAAAGTAAACACAAAAATTAAGCACTAAAATGATATGCAAAAATTATATATTAAAATTAGGAGATGGAACGAGTGCGCCGTGATTAAATATTAAAACTTGAAGAAATTGCCCAAAATATTGTTCCAAATACTTGACGAATTATTTTGAAAGTTGCTCCAAATATTTGCCCAAATACTTGAAACTTATCACTTGATAGTGAGAAAATTGAGAGAATGATTGATTTTTGCAATTGGAGTCGTTGCCCAACGGCTAGAATTCAAAAAAATAAAAATAAACAAAAAAAGGACGCGGGACAAGCGGGACGGAACGGGACGAAATGAGACGGGACAAACGGGACGAAATGACCATCCCGTCCCATCCCGTGTCCCGTTTAACATGGGCCCATTCCGTTTAGAATTAAGTGGGACGGGACGGGATGGCCCGTTGGACAGCCTTAGTTTTAAATAATAAAACAATCAACCAATTCATTTCAATTCATGATTCTTTAGCCAAACTCTCGTTCTTTCAATCAAGTGATTCAATTTATTACTTTGATGAAAATCCAGAAAGAGAATTAATCATATCGTTCAAAATGAGCCATAAATTTATACCATAACAAATTGAAGGAAATATTTTAATATCACAACGTATTAAAGTAAAGACATTTAGCTCATGTAAGGAACATCAAGCTTTTTATCATTTCCAATACCCAGTGATTTTTGCCAAGTGATTCATTACTTTAGATCATAGAGCAAACCATGCAAGTTTGTCCGTCACATGAATCTCATTTAATTTATTCGTTCAAAGACGTTAGTGTTTGAAATTACACAAGATAACTAAAAGTTCGGCATACCTCCAAGTTGTTTTACTTTACCAACCATTAGCTCCAAATGTTAAATAACTCGCTCGACCCAAACAACTTCAATCTACAGTAACGAACTCATATTCATCAACTGCGCGAGTATCATAATGATACTAATTTAATCATTCAAAGTGACCAACATTAAGGCATAATTCTCAAGATTTTCAATTTTGATCCATTCAGGTGATATTGTGTTTAATCGTCTTAAAAGTTTCAACAATGGTGTTACTACACCCATTTGAATCATTAAAGTCAACCATTAAAGACCCACAATCACTATTCATCATCTTCATTACCGAACTACCAAACACCATTAATGACAATTCTAGGTCTTAGCATTTATAACCCCCAATCACCAATAACTCAATGTTAATAACTTGTATTGATGTAATAAACAATTAAACTATTAAACTTTTTGAAATATATAAACAAAAACAGAAAGTTAGTAACACTAGTTTAACAAAATAAATTATGAAAAACAGTATAGGAATAAATCGAGCCCACTGAATGCACAGTGTGTCCTTAAGGAAATCAGTCCCCTCAAGTACCCGAGGTGTTGGAATATTATCCTCCAAGATAGAACGATTTAACTCACCAGCGTATTGGTACCAAAAACTCTGGAGAACGTCGAACCACTCAATGGTCGTAAAACACACTGGAAAATGTTGTGCAGAAGAAGAAGAAGAAGATAATCAGAAAATTAGTAAGTAAAAATTCTGGGATTCAAGGCATATTTATAGACCATTTGGCACTGATTCTGAAAAGGTTTGCGACCTTTCAGAACAGCCATATCTGTTGGAACAGGTGGAAAAATTGCGGGAAACAACAAACGGATTTAAAATAATCCAGGAAAGAAAACGGACCGGACCGGATCGAGGGTCATGGGTTATTTCGGATTGAATTTTCGTTAATTAATTTAATTAATTAATTAAATAATTGAAAGAAATTTTGTCCAAAAAGATTAATCAATCAATCGATCTTTGACCCAATCCGAATCCGAAGCCGAAGCCGAAGCCAAACCGAGCGACGACGACGACGACACGAGGCTTGTATTCTTCTTAACTCTTTAAGAGTTAGAAGAAGAGCAATTGTATATATACCTATCAAAAGCTTTTTTTTCCTCCAATATGGGACAATGTCCCTTTGCCAAGGAGGGAAGCTCAAATATTTAATTTTCCTCAATTTTCCATTCACTCTCTTTAAGCTACACAAACTTAAAATCCCAGCAATCCCCCACATGAATGGGGAATGGCTATAAAATAAAGGAATGCACAGACGCGTGTGTGTTTTACATGCAAGAATTAATTGCATATGGATAAGTAGGTTTCCCTTTGAACTTTCTGTAGTGAACTTATATCGGATACTCGGTCAATCGGTAGATTTGATATCTTTGAACCGTCGAACTTTGTTGTATATCTAGACAACATAAGTCACACAATGAACCCTTAACCATCTATGGTTCTCACAGTTGTGTTCGTTTCAGCTATGAACACTGCCTGGTTTCATGAGTGCTTAGAGAATGGGCCTTTACTTTTATTCCCCTTGAAGCAGCTTACACTTCGCACTCACATAGGTAATTTCTAAACGTGTAATCCTATAGACACACTATCTGGTCATATCCTGTCAGACTTAGCAAATCATTAAAAGGCTTTAAGCTTTATTGACTCATCAAAAAGCCTTAATGCTTTACCTCGATTTATGAACATTGTCTTCATCACGAGAATGGGTTGAGTTATTTGACAATATTTAACCGTCATTCATAACTTTGTTTGATCTCTTTGAACCTAGCTCGTGGGATCTTTAGTCTGCTAGGTAGAGTTACTACTATGATGACTTGTCCTAGACCTTAACCCCATTCCCTTTGATGATCTTTCAACTGCCTCTCTAGATAGGCCTTTTGTAAGTGGATCCGACACGTTATCTCTTGACTTTACGTAGTCAATTGTGATAACACCACTAGAGAGTAGTTGTCTAACGGTATTGTGTCTCCATCGTATATGACGAGATTTTGTGTTATACATAACGCTCCCTGCCCTGCCTATTGCCGCTTGACTATCACAATGTATACAAATAGGTGCCAAATGTTTGGGCCAAAATGGAATATCTTCCAAGAAATTCCGAAGCCATTCAGCTTTTTCACCGGCCTTATCTAAAGCTATGAATTTAGATTCCATTGTAGAAACGGGCAATGCATGTTTGTTTAGATGATTTCCAAGACACTGCTCCACCCCAATTGTGAAAACATATCCACTCGTGGATTTAACTTCAGATGATCCAATGATCCAATTTGCATCACTATATCCCTCAATCACGGAGGGATATTTGTTATAATGCAAAGCATAATTTTGGGTATGTTTCAGATACCCCAAAACTCATTTTATTGTCATCCAATGTATTTGATTGGGATTACTTATAAACCGACTCAGTTTGCTAATAGCACATGCTATATATGGTCGTGTACAATTCATGATATACATCAAACTTCCCAATACTCTTGCATAGTCCAGTTGTGAGTCACTTTCACCTTCATTCTTTTGAAGTGCATAACTCACGTCAATTGGAGTCTTGACAATTTTAAAATCCAAATACTTGAACTTGTCGAGTACCTTTTCAATGTAGTAAGACTGTGATAATGTTAGACCTTGTGGAGTCTTGTGAATTCTGATTCCTAAGATCACATCAGCAACTCCTAAGTCTTTCATATCGAATTTGCTAGCCAACATGCGCTTAGTAGCATTTATATCTGCCATACTTTTGCTCATTATCAACATGTCATCAACATATAAACAAATAATGACTTCATGACCTGGAGTATTTTTTAATGTAAACACATTTGTCACACTCATTGATTTTAAACCCACTTGCCAATATTGTTTGGTCAAATGTGGCATGCCATTGTTTGGGTGTTTATTTAAGTCCATAAAGAGACTTAACAAGTTTGCACACTTTCGTTTTTTTACCAGGAACCACAAAACCCTCAGGTTGTTCCATGTAAATTTCTTCCTCCAATTCTCCATTTAAGAAAGCTATTTTAACATCTATTTGATGGATTTCAAGACCATATACGGCCGCTAGTGCCACTAACACCCTAATAGATGTTATCCTCGTTACTGGCGAGTAAGTGTCAAAGTAATCAAGGCCTTCCTTAGCGTCAAAGTAATCAAGGCCTTCCTTTTGTCTATAACCTTTGACAACAAGTCTTGCCTTATATTTGTCAATAGTGCCATCAGCTTTCATTTTTCGTTTAAAGATCCATTTCGAACCTAAAGGCTAATTTCCCAGAGGAAGATCAACCAATTCCCATGTATGGTTATCCAAAATTGACTATTGACTGTCTCTTTCCAAAACGTTGAATCAGAAGACGACATAGCTGCTTTAAAAGTTTGAGGCTCATTTTCAAGCAAGAATGTCACAAAATCTGGTCCAAAGGAAGTAGATGTTCTTTGATGTTTGCTACACCTTGGATCTTCTACACTTAGAGTATTTTCCTTTGGTTCTTCCCGAGGTCGTTTAGGTCTTTCACTTAACGACTCGCATTCAGTTTTATACAGATAGATGCTTTCAAAGAATTCAGTATTATCTGATTCCATTACCGTATTAACATGAATCTCGGGATTATCGGATTTATGGACCAAAAACCGACATGCTTTACTGTTTGTAGCATATCCAATGAAAACACAATCTATAATTTTTTGGTCCGATTTGAACCTTTTTAGGTAAATGAACTTGTACTTTTGCTAGACACCCCCACACTTTAAAATATTTCAAGTTGGGTTTTCCTCTTTTTCATTTTTCATATGGAATAGATTGCGTTTTGCTGTGGGATACTCTGTTAAGTATTCGGTTAGCTATAAGGATAGCTTTTCCCCACAAACTCTGCGGTAATCCAGAACTTATTAATAAAGAATTCGTCATTTTCTTTAATGTCCGATTTTTCCTTTTCGCAATTCCATTGGATTGAGGTGTGTAAGGTGCAGTAGTTTGATGGATAATTCCATATTCGGAACATATTTCTGCAAACGGAGATTCATATTCTCCACCCCTATCACTTCTAATCATTTTGATCTTTTTATTCAATTGATTCTCTACTTCATTCTTGTATTACTTAAATACTTCAATTATTTCATCCTTACTATTAAGCAAATAAACATAACAATATCGAGTGCAAACGTCAATAAAAGTAATAAAATACTTTTCCCACCTCGAGATGGTGTCGACTTCATATCGCAAATGTCAGTATGAATTAAGTCTAAAGGATTTGAATTCCTTTCAACAGACTTATAAGGATGTTTTACAAACTTAGATTCTACACATATTTGACATTTCGATTTATTACACTCGAATTTAGGTAATACTTCTAAATTAATTAACTTTCGCAAGGTTTTATAATTGACATGTCCTAAACGAATATACCATAAATCATTTGACTCCAATACATAAGAAGAAGCTGAAATTTTATTCATACTGTCAACAACCATTACATTGAGTTTGAAAAAGCCCTCTGTGAGGTAGCCTTTTCCAACATACATTTCATTCTTGCTTACAACAACTTTATCAGAAACAAATATACATTTGAATCCATTCTTCACAAGTAAAGAAGTAGAAACTAAATTCTTCCTAATAGTAGTAACATGAAGAACGTTGTTGAGCATTAACACCTTGCCGGAAGTCATCTTCAGGAATATCTTCCCATAACATTCAATATTGGCTGTTGCAGTATTTCCCATGGAAAGCTCTTCTTCAGGACCAGTAGTAGAGTAAGTCGCAAATGCTTTTTTGACAGCACAAATATGTCGAGTGGCTCCAGAGTCAATCCACCACTCCTTCGGATTTCTAACTAGATTGCATTCCGAAAGCATTGCACACAGATCATCAATGTCATCATTCTTCTCCACTATGTTGGCATGTCCCTTCTTCTTATCCTTTTTCGGGTGACGACAATCAGGGAGCTGCCCTTGAATTTCTTTTTGTTCTGATCCTTAGTCTGTCCAGAAGACCTCTTTCTCTTCTTACTTTTTGTAGTAGTCTCCTCAACGATATTAGCTCCCATGATCGTTGAATTTCCATGAGACTTTTTCTCGATTGTTTTGTTGTCTTTCTCAATCTTGAGACGAATCACAAGATCTTTCAACTTCATTTCTTTGCGCTTGTGCTTAAGATAGTTATTGAAATCTCTCCACGAATGAGGCCATTTTTCAATCATTGTAGTCACTTGAAATGCTTCATTCACGACCGTACCTTCAGCAATAAGGTCGTGAAAAATAAGTTTAAGCTCCTGAACTTGGGTTCCAACAGCTTTGTTGTCTATCATTTTATAGTCTAGAAACTTGGCAACCACGAACTTCTTCAAGCATGCATCTTCAGTCTTGTACTTCTTCTCAAGTGCGTCCCATAATTCTTTCGAAGTATTCATCGCATTGTACACATTGTACAAGTCATCCTCTAAAGCGCTTAAGATGTAGCCTTTGCAAAGAAAATCTGCCTGTTTCCACGCCTCAAGAATCATGAATTTCTCGTTGTCCGGCATATCCGCAGCAGGCACTGGAGGTTCTTCACTAGTGAATTTCTGCATACCAAGTGTGGTAAGCCAAAAGAACACCCTTTGCTGCCATCATTTGAAGTTGGCTCTAGAAAAGTTCCCTGATTTTTTGGCCGGTGGAATAGCAGTCTGGCTTGACAAGGCTATCGTCGTTGCTGCAACAGTTAAAGAAGAATTTGCGTTATCAATTGCCATTTCTCACTGTCAACAACGGAAGAGTTTAATTAATGGAAAAACCAGAACAATAAATAATACTGTAATTACCAATAAACAATACGTATGATAAATAAAAATCGAAGTTTTTATATACTGTTTCACACCAAACGATGAGTTTTTTATGTTCTTCAAATCGTTTTCTGAATTTCAATACTCTGATGAAGTTTTTATATCTTCAAATCAGAATAGTAAAAATTAGAAGGAGTAGAAAACCATACAGGTTTTAATCTCCACAAACAGAATACAAAATATAAAATAATTTCCTTAAGATTGTTAATAACCTATATTGCTGTAATAAATAATTAAATCATTAAACTTTCTGACATATATAAACAAGAACAGAAAGTTAGTAACACTAGTTTAATGAAATAAATTCTGAAAATAGTATAGGAATAAATCAAGCCCACTGAATGCACAATGTGTTCTTAAGAAAATTATTCCCCTCAAGTACCTGAGGTGTTGGAATATTATCCTCCCAAGATAGAACGATTTAACTCACCAGCGTATTGGTACCAAAAACTCTGGAGAATGACGAACCACTCAATGTTCGTAAAACACTCTGGAAAATATTATGCAGAAGAAGAAGAAGATAATCAGAAAATTTAGTAAGTAAATATTCTGGGATTCAAGGCATATTTATAGACCATTTAGCACTGATTCTGAAAAGGTTTGCAACCTTTTAGAACAACCATATCTGTTGGAACAGGTGGGAAATTTGCGGGAAACAACAAACGTATTTAAAATAATTAATTTAATTAAATAATTGAAAGAAATTTTGTCCAAAAAGATTAATCAATCAATCTTTGACCGAAGCCGAAGCCGAACCGAGCGACGACGGCGCAAGGCTTGCCTTCTTCTTAACTCTTTAAGATCTAGAAGAAGAGCAATTGTATATATACTCATTAAAAGTCTTTTCTTTTTCCAATATGGGACAATGTACCTTTGCCAAGGAAGGAAATTCAAATATTTCATTTTACTCAATTTTCCATTCACCCTCTTTAAGCTACACATGCTTAAAATCTAAACACTCAATTCAAACATTTGTTCCTATTCTTAATGTTCACAAACAATCCATAAATATCGATCACTAGAAGTTTTAGAATTACCTCTTGAAGAAATTTCCCTCTTATAATGTTCTTGAGTGATTCTTGCAGTAGAGCTAGTGCTGATTCAAATTGGTTATTGTCACTCTTAATTTGTAAAAGCTTGCTCGAAATCAGCTCTAGGTTTCCACTCAAGGCTAGACTTGATTTCAAAAGCAAAAAGAGAGCAGAAGCTCTTTCGCTGCAATATTGGGGAAAATAGGAGCTGTCTGTTGCATTCCCAAAATAATATTTCAAGTGCTCCTTATAGTTCTTTGTGATTACTGAAATGGAATGTGAATAAAAAGAGATATGTTATACCTCTCGTTCTCCTCCGGTAAAGAACCAAACAAAATGCTTGGTTTGTTCTCTCAAAGATCCATTGCATCAAATTTGTTAAAGTGACGTTTTGAGACGCCATCGCCTATCCCCGCTTACTCTATGGGACTTTTTAAAAAGAAATTCATTCTAGTGGGTAAAGAAACTTATAATAATACTTGAATTTCACCTTCTATGATTAGTGTAGCCAATAAATAATTCGGAAAAAGGCCAAAATTGTCCGTGAACTACTTGAAATAGCTCAAAAATATCCTTTGTTTGTTTTTGGTACCAAAACTATCCTTGCCGTCTATGTTTTGGACTGAAAATGCCCTTTAAAACGTTAGTCTTGCCATTGAAGCTGACATGGCAGTCCAACTGGGTTAGATTTGCTAACATGGTCATCCACTTAAGCAATCCAGCGTGGCAAAAAGTTTAATATTTTTTCTTGAATCCTAATCAGAAAAAAGAAATCAGAAAATTAAAAAATACCAAAATAGTTCTTGATTGGGATTTTGTGATTTGATTAAAAAATCTCCATTGTTCTCTTTTGTGAATTTATGATTAGTTTGATTTTAATTTTGAGATGCTTATTTATTATAGCTTCACAACATCAACCCAACAATCCCTAGTAAGATTTAGATCAAACCAATCATAAATTTACAAAATAATTTTTTAGATTATCAAGCTTTTAAGAACTCTTCCATGATTTTTTTTTGGGTTTTAACTCAAATGTTCAAACCAAGAAATAATTATTAAAGTTCAGTTTTCAGCTTCAATCGCTATATTGAAGCAATTTAAAATAACATACAATTAAAACTCTTAAAATTCGACAACAAATATTTTCAATAACCCAACAACTTATAAAAGAAATTTTACCAAGATGGTTTCAAATCAGCACCTATTTTCAAATTTTGACACATAAAGAATTGCTACACAAGATTTCCAACAACAATCAACCATTTGAATTAAATTTGAGCTTCAGATCTGTTGACAGTAAAACCCAATCAATGAGCTCGATCCTTCGACACACAGGTACAACTTCAAACAAACTTCAGCACACATCGAAATTGGAGTTTCAAAGTCCGTAAAGCAACTCAAACAAGAATAATGGAAGAACTATTTTTGGTGTATTTCAGTTTTCTTATTTATTTGTTGTAATTATGGTTCAACAAGGAAGAACAAAGCATAAAGGAAGGAGATTTCTACCAAGTTTGGGCTGCCTAAATGGACGGCCACGTTAACAAATTTAACTCAGTTGCTTAGGTGGATGGTCATATAAGTAAATCTAACCCGTTTGGATTGTCATGTCAGCTTCAATGGCAAGGCTAATATTTTAAGGGGTATTTGTGGTCCAAAACGTAGATGGCGGGGATAGTTTTGGTATAAAAAACAAACGAAAAGTATTTTTGAGCCATTTCAAATAGTTCAAGGACCTTTTTGGCCCTTTTTCATAAATAATTTAATAACCGCGCAATAGATGGCTAATCAAGAAATTATAACTTACCTTTTAGGGACACCAATAAACTGTTACTCAAAAGCTAAGATATATTTGAAGTTAACAAAATTTTACGGGATGCTACATAATCAATAAACTTTTGTACCTTTGTTTTTCTGGATTTCGTGACAAAATATCAACAGAGTTGTTTACCCTCAAAATCGGATAACAATTAAATTTATACTATAGTTTTAAGGATATGTGATATATTTCGATACAAAGTAAGGAATCAGACTTAATATGGGAAAATAAATAGAAATACAAGCGCAAACCACACAGATTGAGCCACTAAAGCCTTGGAACACTAGAATGTTATTGGAGCCAAAATAATATGAATCAAGCTCTAAAAGATAATATGTTGTTCTTTGAAGTATGTTACAATATTCCCATATGAATTACTCCATTCCTTCTATACATACAGGGAGATGAAATCTTTAAGACATTATTTTATAAAAAATTATGTAGACCGTTGGCTCCCATTTTGCCTTTATTCTGTAATTTCCACCATAATGATTGGTCAAAGGCGAGAATCACGGATACTTGTCGTGTGAGTTGGTAAAGCTTTTCTTTGAGGCCGTTTAGAAGCGGGGTCGGTCGTTCCCCCGATAAGCTCGAGGGAAAATCTGATGGTCTTGTTCGAACTTCGACCCTCGATATCGAGCTCAGTTATATCGGTACCTTCGATCTCTCTTATAGGAGCCGAGCCTTGACCCATTATTTCAGATGCCTCGATCGAGCATTGAGCTCGGTTCTACCCGTATATAAATAGTCCCCTCATTTTTTGGAGAGTAAGCGAATAAAAATGATATGAACCCCCGACCCTTACTTCGATAAATCATGACTACGGGGTACATGACGTAGGTGATAAAAATAGTAAAAATGTCTTGTCCGTCCGGTCTTCGAGGTCTTAAATATATGTCAGTTGACGGTCGACTACCTCGGGAGATGAACCGCCGCTTGAGAAACCTATAAATACCCTTTAATCTGTTTGTTAGCACTTTTACGCTCAAATCCTTCTTGCATTCTAAGGACTCCATCTTCTTCATCTTCTGGTTTTCTCAAAGCTTCCCCTTATCAACAATCTCTTTCCTTCATAAATATGGAAAAAACTTCAATGTCTGTTCCCAAAAAGAAACACCTTCTTTTTCAAGACCTTCTGAAAACACTTCTAATGTTGTTACTAAGGAACCTCCGCTAAGATCATATATTCTTACTGGGTGCCCTACTGTGGCTGACTTCAAGATTGAGAATACGCCCATGGTACCAGGTCGATGTGAACCGATCTCGAGGTACATGTGTATGATTTCGGACAGCATCCTCGATAAAGCTAAAGAGGACTGCAACTGGGTAGACAAACTCATAGTGGTTCTTACCTCTGAAGAATCAATCACCACCCACGTGGAGGTTTTTTAAGTGCTTACACTTACCCTTTCACGTTGGGTTCTCTAGACCCGGTTATCATAGCCTTTTGCAAAAGGTATGATGTGACGCTCGGGCAGGTACATCCTTCATTTTGGAGGATCGTAATTCTGCTTCGATTCTTTGTGAGTAAGGTCGAGGGATGTCCATTCACTATCGACCATATCACGCCCCTGTAAAACCCCCGACTTTATCGAGGAGGGTTAATTAAGCTTGCACACCAAGCCACCAAGACCTTATTCTCGAGTATCGACGAGGATCAAGATTGGGGCTGGCTAGGTTGATTTGTTCGAGTGCGGACCTCGTACTTAATCCCGGCTACGGACATGCCATTTCCCGAGAAATAGAACATGAAACATAAGTTTAGCTTTGCCTTTGGTATTCTTTTTATTACTTTTCATTCATTTGATTTCCCATTAATGTTATGTAATGCAGTTGTCTCCCAAATGCCGAACCTCATTCCTGAACTTAAAGCGTGGGTCGAGGGCATCGTGACATAGAGACCATACTCCGAGCATTTATGGCGTGAGCTCTCGAAGGGCCGATGGGAGGCCCGCAATCATGGTAAGGGGTTTTTCCCTAATAATACATATGATCTCATTTTTTTTATCATCGGTATATGATCCGTTATATTTTCATTTTATAGGTTTAAGAAAGGACGTCGAGATGAGGCCTCCCTCAACTGACGATGATATACATGCTGCCCCCTCTGCTCCGAAATAGGGCAAAGAGAAGAAGAAGAAGAAGAAGAAGAAGAAGAAGAAGAAGAAGAAGAAGAAGAAGAAAAAGAAAAAGAAAAAAAAAGCTCTGAGTCCCTCTGCCCCTGAAAGAAAAAGACTGAGAAAGCGACTCGCGCAGAAACCTAACAAAACCAGAGCCCGAGAACTTTCATCGGACTCACTCAATCGTTTGAGGGATGAATCAGAGGAAGAAGAGAATTCTGAACTAGTGGCCTACGTGAGAAGCGACTTCGAAATGCCTCGAGCCGTGGAGGCCGTAGAAGAAGCAGTAGCCGAAGTCTCGGGGAGGGTCGAGACCGATTTGCCCCGATCCAGCAAGGTCGAAAAAGAAAATGTGAACGGTGTATCTCGGTCAGAAGATAATGTCCCCAAGGAGGCACTTGGGGTGATTGACCTTTCTGGGTCGCCTTCATTTACGAATTCCATGATAAACGAGGCCTAGGAGTTGAAAGGTCACCTCGGCGAAGGGGCCCAGGGAGCAGCCGATTCTTTCAATAATTTCTTCGACGGCTTGGATTTCGCTGCTTCTGAGGATGCTACCGGTTTGGGCAATTTACCGGTACCGAGAAAGATACCGTCCCCGGGAGCTAGCAGATCTTCCTCGAGCCCAAAATTAGTGAACCAGTTCCCCGCTCCAAGTGTCGATCCTTCTTAGACACGTCCAATCTTTATGTCCATTCTAGAGGACGCCCGGGTTCTTTCTTCCCCTGTGGGGGTCGCTAGTTACCTTCGGTGTTTGGTGACCAAAGAGGATCAAGCAAAAACGAATGAGGTGGAAGCACCTTGCCTGTTCAACGAATCTCAACAAGCGCTGAATAGGGTAACTTTGAATGTCCTTTTATTATATACTTAAATTTAATAATGAATAATCCTAACATCTTTCTTTGTGTTTGCATGCCTCGGTGCTTCATCACGAGGCCTTTCTCCAAAACCGCGAGCAATTCAAGCGTCTTGAGGTCGAGACTAGGGAGCTTGCTGAAAAGAGGGATGCTTATAAGCTCCTTAATGAAAAATCCCAAGCTGAGCTGGAGGTGCCTCGTAGGGAACATTTTGACCTGGTCGAGCAGGTAAGAATAGTTGTCGAAGTTAGTGATGATGAGTCAGACTTATTAGCTAATTATCCTTGCTCGCAGGTTCAGAAAAAACTTGACGTGATCGAGCAACTCCGAGGGGAGGTGGATGCGATCAAAGCCGAGACTGAAGAATGAAAGAAAAATATGGATCGCTTAGCCTCGGAGAACGATACTGCCTGGACTCAGTTGGCTTCTGCTGAGGCTCAGTTTCAAGCTGCAAAGGAGAAGAACTTGGCATATGACAAAAAGATCGAGGGACTCCAATCTCAGCTGAGCTTGGCTGTTTTTAGTCAAGAGAATCTAGCCAAGAAGCTCGAGACCGCCAAGTCACAAGTTATTACGGCCCGGAACGAAGCTGATAAAAAAGTGGCCCAGCTCAAAGTTGATGTCGAGGCTATCCAGGAGCAGGCTAAAAACATGGTGAAACATGCACAGTGGGAATCCTGAAGGGAGACCCTCGAGGGAGTCCATGCTCAGAATTTTGACGTATTTACCAAAATCGAGAACGCCAAGACATGTGAAACCAATGCTCGGAGGCTAGCTTTTCCAAGGAGGATTTCGAGGCGTTTGAAGAGTCGAGCGAGGCCGGTGATGAAGAAGGCCCCAAAGGTGACGACGTAGCCCCCGGTGAAGATTAGGCCATTTAAAATTTTTGTACTGTCTTTTTGTCAAGGCACTTGGGCCCTTGTATAACATGTAATGGGACTATTTAGCCTTTGTAAAGAAATTTTTGATATATATATATATAAGGCTTTTCATAGTCTTTTGACTCTTTCCCTCGCTTTATTTGTATTCGCAAAGGTCGAAGGCTCGAACAAACTTTTCCTTTACTTTGTGTTAAGGCTTTGTAGGGGCTCGGTGTTACTGAAAACTTTTCCCCAATAATAAGCATTATGCCTTCGAGTGTTATCAACTCGGAACGGCCTTAGCCGTTAAGTTCGGGCAATGCCAAATAAGCTTAGTGCCCTCGAGTTTTATTAACTCGGAATGGCCTTAGCCGTTAAGTTCGGGCAATGCCAAATAATCTTTGTGCCCTTGAGTTTTATTAACTCGGAACTGGCCTTTGCGTTTAAATTCGGGCAATGCCTACAGTCCCCGAGTGAAGTAAATATTCAAACTCGGATTAAGGTGGTCCTTGGGTTTAGCATCGATCAACAATCCCCTTTGGCTTGGTGCCTAGTCCCCGAGTGAATGTTCGAACTCAAATTTTGAGATTTCCCTTAGGCTTTGTCATCGATCGGCAGCCTGCCCTTTGGCTTGCTGCCTAGTCCCCGAGTGAATGTTCGAACACGGATTTTGAGATTGCCCTTAGGCTTTGGCATCGATCGACAGTCCCCGAGTGAATGTTCGAACTCGAATTTAAGATTGCCCTTAGGCTTGATATCTTTAAGCGTGGGAAATTCCTTGAGAAATGCAAGAAGCATCTTTGAGAATGAGATGTTTATATGCAAAGAAATCTCTTTTATTATTGCGTATAATAGTTGTACATGTTTAGTGCCAGGGCTCGATTGATTTGAGTGGGCACGGTTCATTTGACCGTTTGGCCCTTACAATAAATCCTATTGATCGACGCCCTTTAATCACAAAGATCGTGCCCTCGTCCCTTAGTGTTTGAGGTGAGTACCGAAGAGAGGCCTCGAACGATGCCGTGATCATTGCAACCGATTCGTAGCCGGACTTCGATTCTAAGTTAGCACGATTACTTGTTGCCTCGTTAAAAACCTTGCCGGAAAACCCATCTCGGATAAAACCGGTCCAAGGAAAAAAGAGTGCAACGCGTGCTTTCAGGCCTAGGGTCTCGTATCATCATTTGTCGGTTGCCTTCAAGCGTTAGTGTGAGATGTAAAAAATAAAAGAAAGAATAGGGGTCGTACCTTAGCAATAATATCGCTTTAAGTGAATTATATTCCAGTTGTTCGGTAATTGCTCGTCGTTCATTGTTCCGAGCTTGTAGGATCCTTTTCCGGTGATCTTGATAATTTGGTATGGCCCTTCCCAGTTCGGCCCCAATTTCCCTTCGTTCAGGTTTCGGGTGTTTAGTGTGACTATTCTTAATACTAAGTCCCTAGTATTGAAATATCGAAGATTGGCCCTTCGATTATAATATCTCTCGATCCATATAATAGTTCCAGGCTCGTGTTCATAGCCTCGTCATTTGATTCACTTGTTATATGTCGGAATCTGATGCTTGGTTCTCCGACCTCGACCGGTATTAAGGCTTCGGTGCCGTAAACCATAGAAAATGGTGTGAATACGGTACTGGACTTCGAGGTTGTACGGTACGCCCATAGGACCTTAGGTAGAGTTTCTTTCCATTTTCCTTTGGCGTCGAACAACCTCTTTCTGAGGTTTTATTGGTGGATTCTGCTTGTCTATTCCCATTAGGGTGGTAAGGAGTGAATAATATTCTTTTGATCTTATGGTCCTCAAGAAACCTACTTACTTTGCTGCCAATAAACTATTTTCCGTTGTCGCACACAATCTCAGCCGGTATTCCGAATCGACATATAATGTGATCCCAGATAAAATTGATGACTTCTTTTTCTCTGATTTTTTTCATATGCCTGTGCTTCCACCTATATAGAAAAATAGTTGGTTATAAATAAAATAAATTGGACCTTACCGGGTACCTGTGGAAGTGGGCCAATGATGTCCATCCCCGATTTCATGAACGACCATAGTGACAAGACAGTATGTAGCGGTTCTCCTGCTCGATGAATCATCGGAGCATGCCTTTGGCATCCATCGCATTTTCGATCGAACTCCTTTGCGTCTCTTTCAAAGTTGATCCAGTAGTAACCGGTTCTAATTATTTTTTGAACTCGTGACTCGGCGCCTGAATGATTTCCACAAGTACCCTCGTGGATTTCCCTCAGAACGTACTCGGTATCCCCCGGCCCTAGACATTTTGCGAGTGGGCCATCGAATGTCCTTCTGAACAAGGTTTCGTCTTCAGCCAGGCTAAATCGGGCTAATTTTGTACGCAAGGCCCTTGATTCTTTTGGATCCGAGGGCAAATTTTTGGTCCTGAGATACTCCACGTACTTGTTCCTCCAGTCCCAAATTAGGCTCGTTGAGTTGATCTCGGCGTGGCCTTCTTCCATCACCGATCTTATAAGTTCCACGACTTCTCCTGAATTGAACTCATTATTTTCGACCGACGATCCCAAGTTAGCGAGGGCATCGGCTTTGTTGTTTTGATCCCGAGGTACGTGTTGCAAAGTCCATTCTTTGAACTCGTAATGTCACATGTAACTTGTTTAAGTATTTTTGCATTCGTTCTTCTCTGACCTCAAATGTTCCATTAACTTGGTTTACCACAATGAGGGAGTCGCACTTGGCTTCGATCACTTATGCTCCCAAGCTTTTGGCTAATTCAAGGCCTGCAATCATGGCCTCATATTCGGCCTCGTTGTTAATCAGTTTCACATTCTTAATAGATTGTCTAATTATATTACATGTTGATGGCTATAGTACGATACCAAGTCCGGACCCTTTGGCATTCGAGGCTCCATCTGTAAAGAGGGTCCAGATTCCCAAAGATATTCCTGAGTTAACCAATAACTCTCTTTCGACCTCAGGTATCAAGGCCAATGTAAAGTCGGAGTCTATGTGAAGTTGTTTTTCTTCCTCAACAACGAGAAAAATCGATGACTCTTATTAGAGGACCCCGAAATGAATCGCCCCAAGGCGACAATGCACCCGGTTAGCCTTTGCACGATCTTCACGTTATCCACTATCGTGATATCTTCGATAGCTTTGATTTTGTCGGGGTTGATCTTTATTCCTCAGTTGGATACCATGAACCCGAGAAATTTACATGATCCGACTCCGAACGCGTATTTTTCCGGATTCAGCTTCATGTTGTACTTCTTTAATATACTGAAGGTCTCCTGCAAATGCTTTAAATGGTCCTCTGCTCGCAGGGATTTAACCAACATATTGTCAATGTAAATTTCCATCGATTTTCCTATTTGTTCGAACATCCGATTCTCTAGGTGTTGGTATGTGGTACCGGTATTTTTTAACCCAAAGGGAATTACATTATAATAGTATGTGCCATTTTTAGTGATGAAGGAGGTTTACTGCTGATCACCCAGGTCCATCCGTATTTGGTTGTACCCAGAATAGGCATCGAGGAAAATGAGGGTCTCGTTGCCGGTCGTGGCATCGATCATACGATCGATGTTGGGCAAAGGAAAAGAGTCTTTGGGGCATGCTTTATTCAAATCTTTGTAATCTACACACATTCTTAGTTTATTCACTTTTTTAGGGACTACCACTACGTTTGCTAACCAATCCGGGTATTTAACTTTGTGAATGGACCCTATTTTTAGGAGTTTAGATACCTCGTCCTTGATGAAAGTATGTTTGATCTCGGACTGGGGCCTCCTCTTCTGCTTGACCGGATTAATTTTTGGATTCATGCTTAGTTTGTGAGTGGTTACTTCTAGTAAGATCCCTGTCATATAAAAATTTCGATGTTGGGCAAAGGAAAAGAGTCTCTAGGGAATGATTTATTAAAATTTTTGTAATCTACACACATTCTTAGTTTATTCACTTTTTTAGAGACTACCACTACGTTTGCTAACCAATCCAGGTATTTAAATTTACGAATGGACCCTATTTTTAGAAGTTTAGATACCTCGTCCTTGATGAAAGTATGTTTGATCTCGGACTGGGGCCTCCTCTTCTGCTTGACCGGATTAATTTTTGGGTTCATGCTTAGTTTGTGAGTAGTTACTTCTGGTGGGATCCCTGTCATATAAAAGATGGGACCAAGCAAAACTTTCTATGTTAACTATAAGAAATTGAATTATTTTTTTCCTGAGCTTGGGAGCTAGTCCTGTGCCCATGTATACCTTTCGATCGGGCAAATGCTTGATTAATACAACCTGTTCCAGCTCTTAGACCGTCGATTTAGTCGTATCAGAGTCATCGGGGATTATAAAAGATCGGGTAACTCCGTAATCATCGTTTTGTAGGTCTTTTGCTCATATGATCGGATCATTACCGGAATCAATAATTGCTATTTAGCCTCTGGGTCAGCGCCAGAACTTGGTCCCTTCGATGTTATGAGCGTTGATATCAGAACCACTTCCTGGATGAAAAACATCTCTTTTGCGGCCGGTTGTTCCCCGTAGATTGTCTTGATCCCCCCTGGGACTGGGAATTTTAACACTTGGTGAAAAGTTGAGGGTACTGCCCTTATGTGGTGGATCCATGGCCTTCTGAGAAGGGCATTGTACCTCATGTCCCCCTCGATTACATAAAACTTGCCCTCTCGTACGATCCCGGCGGTACTGACCGGCAATATTATCTCTCCTTTAGTGGTTTCACATGCCATGTTGAACCCGTTTAGGACTCGGACTATTGGCATGATCCTGTCTTATAAATCGAGTTTTTCTATGACCTTCGATCGAATAATGTTGGCCGAGCTACCTGGATCAATTAACACACGTTTGATTCTAGTTTTATTTACGAGTATAGATATTACCAGTGCATCATTGTGAGGTTGTATGATATATTTTGTGTCGTCGTCACTAAAGGATAAGGCTCCTTCAGGTATGTAGTCTCGAGTTCGTTTCTCCCTGGTGACGGAGATTCTAGTGTGTTTCAACATTGGCCCTTGTGGGATGTCGACTCCACCGATGATAATATTTATGACGTGCTGTGGTTCGGGATCTTCATGTCCGGTCTGTTTTTTAGAATCCCTGTTCCTAAAGAGGTTCTTGGCTCGGTCGCTCAAGAATTCTCGAAGGTTCCCATTGTTGAATAAACATGCTACTTCTTCTCTCAACTATCGATAATCTTCCGTTTTATGACCGTGAGTGCCATGATATTTGACATCTGGTTAGGGTCCCTTCGAGCTGGATCGGATTGTAAAGGTCGAGGCCATTTGGTATCACTAATGTGCCCGATAGCAGATATGATGGCAGCAACATCGATGTTAAAGTTGTATTCTGATAACCTCGATGCTTCTTTAGGCCCGATGGACCTGTCGAAGCTATTTTTGGTCATGAGTCCCCGATTGCTTCGACCTTGATCACTTCTCCTGTCGTTGCTTACGGGGTTTCGTCTCGACCCACTGCTCCTTCGATCTCCATTATAGGGCCGATATCGATCCCCGTTTGATCCTGGGTCACGATCGATGTCCCTCTTTTCTCTATCGAGAGTCCTGGCAGGATATATAGATTTCGAAGGTGCCCTGAGTTGATCATCTTCGACTCTGATTTTTGATTGATATCGATTATGCACATCGGTCCAGGTAACGAGAGGGTATTCTATCAGGCTTTGCTTCAATTGCTGCGAAGTCACCGAGCTTTGAATATTGAGTCCTTGAGTGAAAGCCTGAACGGCCCAATCATCAGCGACCGGCGGCATATCCATTCGTTCCATTTGAAAATGGGACACGAACTCCCTGAGCATCTCGTTCTCCTTCTATTTGACTTTGAAAAGGTCTGATTTCCTGGTTTCGACCTTGATAGCACCGGCATGTGCTTTTACAAAAACGTCTGCAAGCATAGCAAATGAGTCAATAGAATTAGAAGGTAAGTTGTGATACCATATCATGGCTCCCTTTGACAGGGTCTCCCCAAATATTTTCAGCAAAACAAACTCGATCTCATCGCCTTCTAGGTCGTTCCCTTTGATGACACATGTATAAGAGGTCACATGTTCGTTTGGATCGGTTGTTTTGTTGTACTTAGATATTTCGGGCATGCAAAAATTGTTGGGGATCGATTTCGAGGCTGCGCTTGGAGGAAAAGGCTTTTGCACGAACTTCTTGGAATCCAGTCCCTTCAATATCGGGGTGCTCCTGGGATTTGATCTACCCTGGAATTAAAGGTTTCAACTTTTTTATCGTTCACCTCGATCTTCTTTTCCCCTGACTCTATCCGCTTTGTTAGCTCCTCAAGCATTCTTATAATTTCGGGGTTAGTCCCTGATTCTTGTTCGTTTGACCTTACCACGGCCGGTTCTATTTTGCAGGAGACTTCTTGGGGTGGATCGGGTTTAACCCTGCTCGGTGTCTGGGTTTGGCTCTGCAACTGAGCTATCGCCACATGTTGAGCTTGCAGCATTTCGAAGATCATGCGTAGGCTGATCCCTTCTTCTTCAATATTTTGGGTGTTCCGAGCTGCAGATCGGGCTCCACCATGGATGTTATTTTCAGGGTCAGTATGCAAGTTCGTGTCGATGGCTACATACGAATTCACATCGATTGGATCTGCAGTCTGAATCCCAACGATATCAGCGGGTGGTCCCGTATTAGCAGGCACCTTGTTGTTATTCTCACCTTGATGACCATCCTTGTTGTCAATATGTAGAGGTGTCAATTCAGAGTTTGTCATTTTTGGCCTGAGATCAAAGAAACTTCACAGAACAAGTGTAAAGCAGTGTGTGTTATGAAGATTTGTATCAAATAACACTATTATCTTTAGCCCCACGGTGGGCGCCAAACTGTTTACCCTCAAAATCAGATAACAATTGAATTTATACCGTGGTTTTAAGAATATATGATATATTTCGATACAAAGTGAGGAATCAGACTTAATATGGGAAAATAAATAGGAATACAAGTGCAAACCACACAGATTGAGCCACTAAAGCCTTGGAACGCTAGAATGTTACTGAAGCCAAAATAATATGAACCAAGCTCTAAAAGATAATATGTTGTTCTTTAAAGTATGTTACAATGTTCCCCTATAAATTACTCCATTCCATCTATATATACGGGGAGATGAAACCTTTAAGGCATTATTTTATTAGTAATTATGTAGACCGTTGGCTCCCCTTTTGCCTTAATTCTGTAATTTCCGCCATAATGATTGGTCAAATACGAGAACCACGGATACTTGTCGTGTGAGTGGGTAAAGCTTTTCTTCGAGGCCATTTAGAACGGGGTCGGTCGTTCCCCCGATAAACTCGAGGGCAAATCTGATGGTCTTGTTCGAACTTCAACCCTCGATATCAAGCTCAGTTATATCGGTACCTTCGATTTCTCATGTAAGAGCCGAGACTTGACCCATTGTTTCAGATTCCTCGATCGAGCATTGAGCTCGGTTCTACCCGTATACAGATAGTCCCCTCATTTTTTGGAGAGTAAGCGATTAAAAATGATATGAACCCTCGGTCCTTACTTCGATAAATCATGACGACGGGTACATGACGTAGGTGATAAGAATAATGGAAATGTCTCATCATCCCGGTCTTCGAAGTATTAAATGTATGTCAGTTGTCGGTCGGCTACCTCAGGAGATGAACCGCCGCTTGAGGAACCTATAAATACCCTTTAATCCGTTTGTTAGCACTTTTACGCTCAAATCCTTCTTGCGTTCTAAGGACTTCATCTTCTTCATCTTCTGGTTTTCTCAAAGCTTCCCCTTATCAACAATCTCTTTCCTTCATAAAAATGGCAAAAACTTCAAAGTCTGTTCCCAAAAACGAAACACCGTCTTCTTCAAGACCTTTTGAAAACACTTCTAATGTTGTTACTGAGGAACCTCCTCTGAGATCAGGCTTTTAAGAACTCTTCCATGGTTTGTTTTTGGGGGATTCATCTCAGATGTTCAAACCAAGAAATCAGTTGTTAAAGTTTAATTTTCAGCTTCATTCGCAATATCGAAGCAATTTACAATAACATACAATTAAACTCTTAAAATCTGATAGCAATTATTTTCAATAACCCAACAACAACTTATAAAAGAAATTTCACCAAGAAGGTTTCAAATCAGCAGCTATTTTTAAATTTTGACACACGAAGAATTGCTACACAAGATTTTCAACAACAATCAACCATCTGAATTAAATGTGAGCTTCAGATCTGATGACCCTAAAACCCAATCAATGAGCTCGATCCTTCGACACACATGTACAATTTCAAACAAACTTCAGCACACTTCGAAATTGGAGTTTCAAAGTCCGAAGAGCAACTCAAACAAGAATAATGGAAGAACTATTTTTGGTGTATTTCAGTTTTCTGATTTATTTGTTGTAATTATGGTTCAACAAGGAAGAACAAAGCATAAAGGAAGGAGATTTCTGCCAAGTTTGGGCTGCCTAAATGGACGGACACATTAACAAATTTAACCCAGTTGCTTAGGTGGATGACCACGTAAGCAAATCTAACCCGTTTGGACTGCCATGTCAGCTTCAATGGCCAGACTAACATTTTAAGGGGCATTTGTGGTCCAAAACATAGATGGCATAGATAGTTTTGGTATCAAAAAACAAACGGAAGGTATTTTTGAGCTATTTCAAATAGTTCAAGGATTTTCTTGGCCCTTTTCCGTTAATAATTTAATAACCCCGCAATAGATGGCTAATCAAGAAATTATAACTTACCTTTTAAGGGCACCAATAAAATGTTACTCAAAAGCTAAGAAATATTTGATGTTACAACATTTTACGGGATGCTACATAATCAATAAAGTTTTGTACCTTTGTTTTTCTGGATTTCGTGACAAAATATCGACAGAGTATTCTCTGTATTGCCAACTATCCAATTTTTATTCAACAATCAAAGAATCCTAAAGTATGTTATTGGTTTAACTTATATGGCGGGCAAAGCAGGAATTTAATAACCAAAGTAGGAACCAAAATACTACTTTTATGGCAGGCAAATAAATAAAGTAGTAGCATTTAACAAACAATTAATCTTTACATACTATTACACAAATACATTTAATACTATTAATAAAAAATAAAATTCACAAAATTCTCCAATTAAATAATATTCAACAAAATAAATAAATAATAAAAAATCTAGCTAAATTTCAAATAATCAGTAAAATTGTCAAACAAAATCAAATATTGTAAATTATACAAAAATTATAACTATTCCTAATTTTTTTTATGTAATTTAAAAAAAAACCGAGATCTATTTTACTATTACTACAACTAACAAAAAAAACAAGTTGCAAAAAAATCCGAAATAAATTGCGCAATAGCTAATACACATGTAATATACATAACGTAAATAATTAATACAGAGAAAAGTGTTAAGAAATACCTAAATTTTGAGAATATTTGAAAAGTTTGAATGTGGATTTGGACCACCGTTTCTTGAAATTCGACTACCTACTTTGTTCTACAGCACAGATAAACCTTCAATCTTCGAAATTACAAAACCCGCGCTCTTTTGTGGGACCTTTGTGGGCTTCAATGGGGGAAGAAAAAATAAAAAAGAGGGGGGGGGGAGGGGGGAACGGGCTTCCTGGAAAAGGTATAGCGCATGAATTACATGCGCTATACATGAACATGACCTATTTTGAATTAAGGTATAGTGCATGTAATACATACGCTATACATTAACAGGGTTCTGGTCGTTAACGTAAAATATGCGCTATATATAAAATATTATTCAATTTTTTAAGGGACCTATTTTGGTCCCTTAAGTCCAAAAACTTGTTGCTTAGGTTCCAGACACTTCCCTTTGTACAGAAAAGAAACTAAGGAATAAGACTTTGTCACAAATGCATCTACGTACTGAGTTTGTCAAATGGTAAAGCTTTACTTGGAACAGTCTTGTTCTAATTATTCAACTGATGCTATTAATTACATATAAAGAAGTATAGAATTCTTAATTTACTTAAAATTTTGAAAGAGGCGGGTTTCCAACTGTTTCCTTGTGTGGAGACGCACGCTTTGCACTAATTATCTTTCTGTAGTATACAAGTAATATTAACATTTGAACCCTAAATTCTAAATTCTAAACGTCTGCTTCTTAGGTTGCTTTTATTCTCTAGCTAGCTAATAATTGCTAATAGTATTAATATTTGAAGGTGGTGAAGGACCAAAGTTAAATAATTGCATGGGAGTAATTAATGGGAGGACGGGCTTCTTCGTCTTGGGATGTAACATTAATTGGACGCAGTAGTAGTCTTACTTAAGACCCAGTTCATTTTCAAAGTATCTCATCCAATTTTGGCATTCAAATTCCGATATGCCTTGGCAAACTGGCTGATCAGACCCCTCAGAATGATTGTCCAATTTGGACTCTGAATTAGGAGAAGGGCTCATAATATCTAACATGTCCCAAAAATCAATTCCAGATCCTTCCAATGGGATTTCAATCATCCCCTCATTATCATGCACCTTTCCCGCGGTGATACATGGAAAGTACTCAAGATTAGGCTCCTCATTCAGTTGGAATATCCAATCCATATCTACATTTGGACCTGAAATCTCAACTTGGCTTAAATTGGAAAGATTTGAGGCATAGGAAGAAGTAGGAGAGCAAGATTTTGATGCTTCTTTCTCTGTTATCATATTGTCATCATTGACGTTCTTGAATTCTCCCTCATTGGCAGTATGTGACACTACCGAAGTTGATGAAGAAGGAGGGGAAAATGAATTAGCACAACCATCTAATTCTGCATTCTTGAATCGTTTTTTTAAGCGTGTATTCCATATATTTTTAATCTCGTTATCTGTTCTTCCAGGCAAATGAGATGCAATCTTTGACCACCTGTCCATTAATTAATGATGACGTTGAATTAGGGAATATATATGCATGTTTGGACGTAGGAGTAAAGATAATATTGAAAAGATGCTCAAAAATTTATCGATATCTAGGAATAGATGTTTCACAAGCTTGGTCGTATAATAAGGGTATATGATTCATACTTGTTTCCCAAAGAGTGGTGCAATTTGACAATAGTGTACTCTTCTTCTGGAGTGAAATTTCCTCGCTTTACGTCAGGTCTTAGGTAATTAATCCACCTCAAACGGCAACTCTTTCCACACCTCAGTAGCCCTACAAAATCAACAAAACACAAGATATTTTTAATTGACCAAGTTGGTGAATATATTCGAAGTTTTTGCCAGCTGCAAGTAACTTAATTCGTTTTTTCTTCCTGGTGGACCGTGGACCATTGATGACTTTTTACCAGTAATTAATTACCTGCCTTACTTTCTCCAACCGCTTTCTGAAAATGAAATTTCATTAGTTATATATAGACCTACTGTTGGTTGATTATTCTGATTGGGGATTGTCTCAGTCATGACATTGTTAATAAATATATATATATATATATATATATATATATATATATATATATATATATATATATATATATATATATATATATATATATACTCGTTGTTAATTAAATATATACTCGTACTATAAACTAATCAAATTAAGATTTTACACAACCCCAACTATTTCTAAACGACAAATTTGCGCTAAAATATTTTTGCTATGGTTAGTGTATAGGCCAAAAATATGCCCTTGGAATATTTAGCATAAAATGACATTAATGAATGTCATCGGTCGAGCTCGCCTAAACCATAGCGAGATTAATGGTCGCGGTGTCGATATAAGCGGTGGTCGAGATATCAATAGAGATCGCAGTCAAAATGTCACAAGGGTCGAGGTAGAGATCGATTATTAGTGATAAGACTTGTAATGGCTAATTTATCATAATAGGGTATTAAAAAGGGGAATATTCTAGTGAATATTCCTGGTGTTTGTACTATTGGTGTTTTCTAAGAAAATGGGTCCATATATATAGAAAGAAGAGACAATGATAAGGGCATGTAATATTTTTCTGATAAGAAAACTTTTGAGAAGAAGACTCCTTTAGGATAAAAACACAAAGACTACCTTTTTATACAGATTTTAGTTCATATTATTCCCCGCTTTTTCACCGGATCCAAGGATTGTTCATGCAAATCTTTGATCTATCTGTCATTCACCGTTGTCAGGCAGAACATTCACTTTGTCCATTCATTATCGGGTGAACCATTCTTTTTATTTACATAAATGTCATTTATTGACATTTATTGCTAGATATATCTCATTTAATGTTCTTGTTGCAAGAGTATTTCATATTTATTGTCATCAATCATATGCGAGCTTAGTCTCATCTATCGTGCTTCTTTATGCTTAATATCTAGAATTATTATCCTTAACTAGATTTGTCCCTTCATTATATATATTTAATAGTTTAACTGGAGATTATATTTCTTGGTCAAACAATTTGGCTTCACAAAATTTTTGCTATGGTCAAATATATCTTTGGCCCAATAATAATATAGAAGAAATTGTCTTCAGCAGGCAGAGACTTGTTATTATCGAACTAGCTGACCTGATTAAACCTTGTATCTATTGTTGTATTGGGCATGCAAGGCAATCTTATGGGCACTGCACCTCCCTTTTTTTGTTTCCATTGTTGTTTCTATTGATAAGGGTCTATTAATTCCCTGATCAAATGAACTGGAACGGGCAATATAAATCACCCAAGGAAAAGCTTTTAATTACCAGATATATATGCGCCTCATAAACATGAAGAGCAATATGGACACATTTAAACTATTCATATACGCGAATCTTAAATATTACTGTAATTCTTAAGGGTAGTACTCGGATTCCAACTACTGAAACTATGACCTTATTTGAGTTATGAGCTACGTACCAGCTTGTTTAGGGAGGGAGCGCCAGTTGGGGTGACCATGCTTCTGAATGAAAGAAATGAGCCTAAGATCCTCCTCACAACTCCATGGCCCCTTCTTCACCTTACCTTTATCGCAGCATGCTGCTCTCCCTTTTCTCATCTCCCTCAATATGATCTCCTATATATATTATATATATGTCCGTATACTCTATATATTAGACGCCAGTTTCAAAATTGAAAACGAACTACACTTGTACCGATCTTTCACAATTGAGCTAGTATTCTGATCGGTCCTTAGCTTCTCAGTCTGTCTTACTATAGACCACACTGTGGTTTCTTCCTCGCAAACTCTCTTCACCTTATATACGACACATGTCTATATTTGGTGTCCCCATGTAATTTGGTGGGGGTGGAAAGGATCCACCATTTGAAGTTTATATAATATATAACTAATAATTAGGTTTATAGTCAAATATTTATAAATATTTACTCCATACTATATTTCTCAATATATATAATTAAATTATATGTATTCTCACATTAATTTTTAATTACTAAGATTTATGTAAACATCCGCTACAAATAAGTATTTACCAGTGAAGAGTTGGTGTAAAACAAAAAGTTTATGCACGATATTTAACATATATGTTACTATATGTCAAAAAGGAGAAATAAAATGCAGCAGAGCCATTGATTAATACTTTGAAATCTATTTATGATGTAATAGAAGTCGTGCAAATAACAAAAGAACAACACGTCCTATTATGTTGATTGGTACTTCTAAAGATAAGTCTTTGTTATCCTACCTACATTAGACCAAGAGTAGAAAGCAATTATTGAACAAATATTTTTATTTCAGCAAACAAAACTTTTCATTCTTTGAAGGTCACACTTAGTTTGGTAGGATTTCCCAATGCATATTGACAGTTTTTACTATTCAAAGTGCAGGCCTAATTAACTTGATAGATGCTAGTTACCTATTCCTCTACTTATTGGTTCATTTAACTGTATTTAACAACTTCTACGGTCTCAACTTTTTGGTAATATACATTATTTACCCGTAAAACGGTACAATTGAATTTATAACGTAGTTTATAGATAGGCAAATCGATTTGATCCAAAACAATAAAGAAATAAGATTAAAACTAAGATTTAACGGCTGAAATTAAAGAAGATAACAAGCTTAGTTCCAAACTCAGCCTTTCCGAGAGCAGCAGTGAAAATAATACTCCCTCCGTTTCAATTTATGTGAATCTATTTTCTTTTTAGTCTGTACCAAAAAGAATTACCTCTTTCCTTATTTGGAAATAATTTACCTTTATGCAATGATTTATAGCCACACAAAATATATGTGCCTCATTTTACACCACAAGTTCAAAAGTTTTCTCTCTTTTCTTAAACTTCGTGCCCAATCAAATGGGTTCACATAAATTGAAACGAAGGGAGTAATAAAGCGACGATAAAGTTGTTAAATTGAGAGCAAAATAAGAAAGTATAGCTTTTTTGTGCAGAATATTTTCATGTGCTTACAATAGTTGTTGACCCCCGCTATTTATAGCTCTACCTAGGGAAATAGGATCCTAGGATCAAGTTCCTCTTAAATGAGAATAAAAAAGTCATTGATGAACATATAACGGCATGCCTTGAATACAAATATTCTCTACAACAGTCGCTCATTTAATGTTAGCGAATATTCCCTCATTGAATGTTATCCGATGAAAAACCTTTAAACTTCTATCGTCGACTACGTTCCCTTCGAAATTTATCCGGTACCGGTCACACATGTTGTATCTAGTATTGGTTGTGTTCCCGACTCGTCCTTTGCTTCCACGCGCTATTTTACTATTCGGCCATCTGTTATTAATTAATTTTACCCCATACAAATAGTCCCCCTACTTTCCAGCGACGTAACTTAGTGTTACCGGAAAGTAGGTGAAGATTTCTTTCTTGGCGGAAAAGTTCCTGAACAGTCACTGATGCTTGAAAGGACGCACGTCTTCTCGCATTTAATACCCCGAACACGTATTGCCCCGCGATTCAGCAAATATTTTTGCCGATTTTTGAGATAATTATAACCACGATTTTTGTCGTCTATAACTTCTTTGCTACTCAACATTTTTACTTATTCACTTTCACAACTTTTATAAACCTTTCTTCTTCTCTGCATTTTCTTAGAAACCTTTCACAACCTTCAACTTCCTCAACAAGAACTTTTCTTTTACAAATCTCTTGCCACCATGTCTTCATAAACTGCTTCCTTCAGTGATACCGGTCTTTTCTTCGATGGAGGCCCAAAGAAAAACAAAAACAAGGAGGTTGATGTTGAGTCTGAACCTCCAATTGTTAGCACCATCATACCTCTTCAGCTCAACACTGCAAACGACCTTCAAGAAAAATCTCCTTCTGCAACTTCTCAAGGCCACCGACTTTGTCCAGTTCATAGGTATCCTCCTCCATTCGCCATTATAGTATCCCAATTGTGAAGGAGGACTGCAACTGCCCCAATATTAAAATTCTCGCCCCAAATATGGTAGAGCAATTTACCTACTCCAAGGAGGGGTTCACGTATGTCTATACGTATCCCTTTACCTTGGGTCCCTTCTCTTTGGGGTCGAGTGAAGGGCTCGATCCAATAATTTTAGAGTTTTGCCACCGATATAAGATCTGCTTAGCACAAGTAGTCCCATCTATATGGCGGACGATGGCCTCCCTTCGTCAATTATGCACTTTAGCAGCTGTGGTCACTACGCTCTTCTCACCAGTGTAGATGACGACAACGATCGTGGATGGATGGAACGGTTCGTTATTATTGCTACCAGGGACATCATCCCAACCACAACTCCAGCGTTTCCCGAGTCGTGGAACCTTTTTCGTATGTTTTCGATTATCTTCTTCCTTTCTCCCTGAAAAGATCATTTCCCGCTTTTGTTGATTTTTGGTTTCCTTCGTTTCAGCTACTCGATGGGAACCGCCACGGGTTCAAGGCTTGGACCATTGGGTTCATAAATTCTGGAAATTACAACTCCAGAATCCCGACGGTGGAAGGAAATGGCCCCTAAATACGGGTGAAAGTCCAAGCACCATGGTAAGCCAAGTCCTTCTTTCTTTTATCCTTGTTCGAACACAAGAAATCTCATGAATAAATTGCTGACTCTACTTTTGCCTAATATAGGGCTTCCGAGGAGCTCTGTCATCTTCCCCTGAAGTCGACGCCTTAGATGACCCCGAAGAAGCTAGGAGGGTGTTGCAAAATGCCCTTTCTCGAAACAGAGCTCGTAGATCTGCCCAAGCCTCCGGTGAGGGTGCCTTCTCTTGGAGTCCCCAACCCGAGAACAAGAAACCGAAGAGGAGACGTTCCTCCTTGGCTGGGACTCAGGAGAAAAGGGCAAAGAAAACACCAACCGAGCCGGCCACAATACCTACAGTGGTCGTCGATGACGAAGGAGAAGCCAGTGATGAATAGGCTTCTATTCAAAGGAGAAAAGGATCTTCATCAGCTCAACCCGATGCTCAGCTGGGGGACCTCCAAGACCCATCATCAAATGAAGTTGAGGCACTTTGGGTGAGAAGGGATCGGTCAAGAATGTTGATTCTCATTTCCCGGCCCCCATTGTTGTCTCCGGCCAAAGGAGCTCGAACCTCGAGCTCTTTCTGCCTTCATCTACTGAGCAAGAAACAATCAACATCCCTTCTTTAACAACCGTTTCTTCTCCTTCTATGCCAATAACTTTATGCCCACCGACACCAGTTGCTCATTTGCCACCAGCACCAATTGCACCTTCTACACTGGCATCAGCCGATCGAGATAGGAATGTTTCTCCTCCTCGGTCTCCTGACCACAGAAACTTGGGGATCACCTACGTTATGCCTTCTCAGGATCTCCAAGGAAGGCGAAACGCCACTCTTTCAATCTCGAAGGAGTGCTATGTCCTCTCTGGGCCGGTGGAGCTTGCCAATTAGATGAAACCGCTGGCTTCAGCGAAAGATTGGAAGAAAATGGGCTCCCTTGGGGAGTGTTTGATAAACAATAGTATGTACAGTGTGGCACAGGTATCATACTAGTTTCCTCATATCTTCTTTTCTGCTTACATGTTGCAACGGTAATCCTAACTTCAACCTTCTTTTTATAGGCCAACCTTCCTACTTCTGAAGGCTTGCAAAGTTTGATCCTTAATAAACATGGACTTGCTTCCGAGTGAGATCAACTCTTAGCTAAAAGGAAACAGCTTAGCGCACGCCTCCCGATGCTGGAGGCAAAGGTTGCAGATATGGACGAGCTTGAGGCTCGGTTATAGAATAGCGAGTAAGATAGAATGGCCCATTGCCAAGAAACTGCCCAATTATATGAAAAGTTTCAAGAAGCTAATGCTAAATGGGCCAAACTTCACGATGCTACCATCGTCGTTTCCGAGCGCGAGTCTGCCTTCGAGGAGAAAATCAATAATTTGAAGGCCAACTTATGCTCCAAAACCGAGGAGGCCAAAACTGCCGAAGAGAAGAGATCCAAAATGAAAGAGAGGCTCAAGAGAATCATGGAGCAAAACCGACTCCACGCAACTACAAATGTTGAGCTTGATTCCTGCCTCAGCGCCATGAAAGTCAAAAGAGAAGGGCTTCAGGCCGAAATCGATAAACTCCGAGCAAAACTCCAAGACAGAAAATTCCCTCATCTTCGAGAAGACTTATGACATGTACCTCATGAAGAGGAAGACCTTGGAAGGAGGCCAAAGTTGGCATTGCCGATATTGATGAGTGTATTGCCAAGGCTCGGGAATTGGAGTTAATTGCTCATGAAAATCTTCCTGATCGACCCACTACAACTTACTCCTCAAATACTAATTCTAAGTATTCGGGAACCGAAGGGGAGACTAAAGAAGATGAAGGCCCTGAACCGGTAGTATATCCGCCTTCCTTTACCGGGGGAAACGTAGATCCCGAGTGTTCGTAGTGACCTTACTCAAAATCAAATCTCCTACTTTAAAATAACGGAGATTAGCCCTACAATTGTAATACCTTTCCATATTTTGCAATTGAGCCACCATCCTCACGTACGCCAAGTCTCGGTGTTCATCGAGCAAGTCTAGCTTTACCAGTAATGCTTCGATGTTTGCTTCTTTGTTTGTTCAGGAAAACCTCAAAGTCGGCTCCCTCACTTCCGCTGGTATAAGAGCCTACGCGCCGCACACGAGAGAGAATTATGTTTCTCCCATGATCGACTTCGTCGTTGTCCGATATGCCCATGGCACTCTCGGTAGCTCATCAGGCCACTTGCCCTTAGAATATTCTAACTTATTCTTAAGGTTCTGAATAATTACCTTGTCGGTCGACTCCGCCTGTCGACTCCAACTATGTACATCCCCCATTTCATGAATGGCCACGAGGACAGCACTGGATGCAAAAATTATGCTAATTGGTGCACCAATTGTGCATGATGTCGCCATTTGTTGCATTTTTGAATGAATTCCTTTGCGTCATGTTCCATACTAGGCTAGTTGTAACTTGCCTTGATCAACTTTAGAACTAACGATTCTGTACCAGAATGATTCCTGCAAACTCCTTCGTGGACTTCCCTCATCACGTAGTCCGCCTCCGAGTCCCCCAGACACTGGGCTAATGGTCCTTAGAACGACCTTCTGTATAACTGTCCATCTACGAGGCAGTAGCGAGATGCTTTGGTCCGTAGTGCCCGGGACGCCTTCGGATTTTCGGGTAGTTTATCATGCCGAAGATCCTCGATGAACTCGTTCCTCCAGTCCCAAACTATGTTGGTTGAGTTGACTTTGTAGTAGTCATCCACATCCAACACCGAATGTAAAAATTGGATGACAGTACCGGAATAAAATCCTTTCATCTCCATGGATGACTCCAAATAAGACAATGCATCTGCTTCCATATTTTCTTCCTTCAGAATGTGGATGATTGACCATTCTCTGAATCGTGCAAGCAATGCTTGAACCTTGTTCAAATACTGCTGCATGTGTTATTCCTTTGTGTCAAAAATCCCATACACTTGGTTTACTACCAGCTGGGAGTCGCATTTTATTTCGATGACCTCGGAGCCTAGTCCTACGGCTAGTTCAAGTCCTACAACTAAATCCTCATACTCGGCTTCATTGTTATTTAACCGAATAGTTTTAATGGCTTGCCTCAGGGTTTCCCCCGAGGGCCTGATTAGAACAACCCCGAGACCAGACTCTTATGTTGGAAGCTCCATCCGTAAACAAGGTCCAAACTCCTTATGCCATTTTTGTCACAAACATTGCTTCCTTAGCAGCCAAGAGCATTAACCCGGGACTGAAGTCGGCCATAAAGTCGGCCAAAACTTGCGACTTAATTGTAATACTGGGTATGTACTCAATGTCTAATTCGCTCATTTTGATTGTCCATTTTGATAAACGTCTTGACAATTCAGGCTTGTGAAGGACACTCTTTATGGGAAAGGTTGTCACAACGGCTATCGGGTGACACTGAAACTAAGGCATAAGATTTTGAGAGGCAACTACGAGAGCCAAGGCCAGCTTTTCGAGGTGCGAATAATGAGTCTCCGCTCCCAATAATACTTTACTAATGTAGTAAACAGGAAATTCCATACCTTCCTCCGCTCGCCTTCCCCCGATTTAGACAGTAATGGGGGGCTGGACATGTACCTTTTTAGGTCTTTCAATGCCTGTTGGAATTCTGGAGTTCATTCGAAATCATTCTTCTTTTTCAGAAGTGAAAAGAAGTGATGGCACTTTTCTAAGGATCTTGAGATGAACCTGCATAGAGCCGCCAACCTTCTGGTCAACCTCTGTACTTCCTTCACACTTGTCAATTGGTCCGGAATGTCCTCGATAGCTTTGATTTTATCGGAATTTATCTCGATCCCTCTTTATGAGACCTGGAACCCAAAGAACTTACCGGAGCCAATCCCGAATGCGCATTTCTCCGGGTTGAGTTTCATGTTATGCTTCCTCAGAATATCGAAAGTTTCTTGAAGATGTTTCAAATGATCTCATGCATTCAAAGACTTGACTAACATATCATCAATATATACTTCCATTTGTTTTCCTGTCTGATTCTCAAACATTTTATTAACGAGCCCCTGATAAGTGGCTCCGGCGTTCTTATGCCTAAAAGTCATCACATTATAGCAATATGTGCCAAAGTTTGTTATGAAAGAGGTTTTTTTCTGATCCTTCGGGTTTATCTTGATCTGATTTTACCCGGAGTAAGCATCGAGTAAACTCATTAGCTCGTGTCTGGTCGTAGCATCAATCATTCGATCAATGTTCGACAACGAGAATGAGTCTTTAGGTCATGCCTTATTTAAATTCTTAAAGTCTACGCACATACATGGGTACTACAACTACGTTGGATAACTATTCTGGATATTTTATCTCCTGGATCAAACCAATATTTTAATCGAGTTACCTCTTCTTTAACAAACTTATTCCTGACCTCTGCTATCGGGCGTTTATTTTGCCTTACCGGTGGGAAATTTGGATCAAGACGTAGCTGGTGAACTGCTACCTCTAATGGGATACCTGTCATATCTGAGTACGACCACACAAAGCAGTCAACATTAGCTTTAAGAAAATTTATAAATTCTAACCAGAGCTCGGGATTTAATCCTACTCCCAAATGAAACTTCCTTTCCAAAAATTATTCGAACAGGGCCATTTGCTCAAGTTCTTACTCGGTTGACTTGGTATCGTCCGCCTCCTTTAGTACCTAAAAATATCTCGGAACCGGGTAGGATTCCGACGACTCCTCACCTTTATCGTCTTCATTCAGAAAAGGAGAAGGCATAGGTTCCTGTAAATGCTATTTGTTGGACTCTTTCCCCTTACTGATGGAAATAGTTACCGTGTTCATCTCCCTCACTGTCGGTTGGTCTTCTCTTATTTGTTTGATTCCTTCCGGCATTGGAAATTTCAACAACTGGTGATATGTTGAGGGCACATCCTTCATCTCATGTATCCATGGCCTTCCGAGGATTACATTGTAACTTATATTGCCATCTACCACTTCGAATAGAGTAGTCTTTGTTACTCCTTCGACGGGTGTGGGCAGCAAAATCTCTCCTCGGGTCGTCATGCTTGTCAAGTTGAAGCCAACTAAGAGTTTTATCGCCGGAATAATGTTTCCAATCAACCTTTCTTGCTCTAGAACTCTCTATTAGATGGTGTTGGCCAAAAATCCTAGATCAACCAAAACACGCTGAATTTTGAAATCTAAAACATTGAGAGAGATTACCAAAGCGTCACTGTGTGGCAGAAGAAGTCTATCAATGTCCTCCTCCATAAAGGTGATATCATCTTCTACTACTTTTCGCTGCTAAAAAGGTCAGACATTGGCGTTGTTTCCTCCGCAGATCATGTTGATAGTCATCCGAGGTGACCCTTCTGCTACCTTCGAAGGCTCCGCATTGTCTCAGCTTCGTCCATAGTTATTCTTGGTTCGGTCGCTTAAAAATTCCCTAAGAAGGTCATTCTTCAATATTGTCGCTTCCTCTTCGTGAAGATGTCGGCAGCCCCTAGTTCTATGGCCGTGAGTCCCATGGTATTCACACCATAAATCGGAATCCCTCTATCTAGGGTCTGATCGAATTGGCTTCGAGAACCGTGCTTCTTTGATATTTCTCATTGCCGATACCAACTCTACCAAGCCTATGTTAAAGTTTTAATCTGATAGTCTAGGATATGCGGAGTCTCGGGCCCCTGGTACCTCCTTCTCCTATAACGACCTACTGTTTTGACCACGATCAGCTCTTCTGTTGGAAGCAAACCTATTCGATGACTAAAACCATTTGCTGCTATGCCTATCAGTCCAGTCGTACGGTAGAAAATGACCTCTAGAGGACCGTCGGTCCACATCAAAGTCGCTCTTAAACTTGTCCTGGTTTTTGTCTCGACCCCATCCCTTGGTTGACACCGAAGTCCCAAGTTGATCGTCTTCTATCCTTATTTGTAACTCATAATAGTTATGGACATCTGCCCATACGGTTGCCTGAAAGTCAACAAGCTCTGATGTTTTATACTTTAATAACATACAAGAGAGGGGGGTGATTTGTGTGGTGCCCAATTTTTGCGTGTATTGGATTATCGAAGGACCTCGTTCCTCTATGTGTTCCTTATACTACAATTGCGTAATAAATAATCCAGAAAGTAAAGAACGCAAGGATTTTTACTTGAAAAACACCCGGCTCAAAAGGTAAAAAAACCACGACCTACTACCTAGTAGGATTTTTCCCAAACACTTTACTAAAACTCAGAGCCAACAACAAAGTTTACAAACTCTTGCAAAACTTAGGATTACCTCTAATCCTTGTAGCAACTAGCCACAGGTTGTTGTGTCTGCTTCAAGTTAAACTCTAACTTGAACAAAACAACTCGAGTTTACAACCTCTTACAAACCTAAGGATTAACTCTAAACCTTGTAGCAATACGCCACATGCTGTTGTGACTACTTCAAATTAACTCTAACTTGAATTATACAACTCAGGTACCTAGTACAATTTGCTTCTAAGAAAGCTGAAAGGTACACTTTGAACTAGAAATAAAGAAAGACACATAAAACTCTTTATGGAGTTGGTTTTTCAATTTAGTTCGTGTAGCTTCAGAATCGTACTGCGACATTCACAGGAATTGCTCACAAAATGCCTTGCTATTTTGCTCTCAATTCTTGCTTAACTTCAGTATGTGTGCATCACCTGTAAAAAAGAATACAACTGATATTTATAGAGTTAGTAAAAGAAGGATTAAGTAGAGTTCTAATACTTTACTCTTCCTTGGAGGAAGAGTTCTAGTTATCTTCAACTTCCAACTCATTCCTTATCTTGGTGGAAGAGTTCTAGTTATCTTCAACTTCTAACGCATTCCTTATCTTGGATAGAGTTCTCTTCAAGTAAGAATTCCTTCTCCTTATCAATTATGTAACATTTTCGTTTAAGGAATATCATATATAACCAGTTATACTTATCCCTTTCATGTGCATGTCTTTTTCTTGATTCTATCTGTCACCTATGTACACTGTCCATGGACCTGGTTTATGCAAGTGTTCCTTTGTCAATCATAAAAACCAAAACTACTCAGGTCAACAAATTTCCTTTTTTTGATAATGACAAACTCTATTCTTTTCAGATGCATGGAACCTAGCCTGTTTCAACTCATCTCAACATCAAAAACAATATCCGAACACTTTTCATTTTAAGTCACAAATCATCAAGGACCAGGTTCATTAGGTTATAAACATCACATTCCACAGTAAAAACACACCTTATCTCCCCCCTTTTGGCATCATCGAAAAGTTGCATAATTAAGTTAAGTAACCATATTTTAACAGATATTACTCATGGTCACTGGGGCTACTTCAAATGCAATCATGGATTCAATTTTCTCTTTTTCAATCTAAGGATATTAGCTATCTAATAAATATCAACAAACAATTAGAGAAAAAGCAGTGAATTTCATTGATTGATAAGATCGTACCACAAAGAATAAGAAGAAATAGAAGCATAGAACCATGAGCAAAAACAAAAACAATCCCACTTGGGTCATTGGTTACAAACGGGCAAGAAAGGATTTAGGACTCGGAAGGACCAGGTTCTTGGTTCTTGACTTGAAGCAGATTTAGCATATCTTGAAGAATACCATCGTTATTCTCCTTCTACTTTGTAAGCTCACACTTGGGAGAGTCTCCCAGCCTCTACTTCATCCAATCTTTTCTTTAGCCTTTCACTCTAAGCATTCTTAGCCATTTTCTTCCACTAATTGAGCCTCATTCCTCCTTTTGGAAGACCTAGTTCTTTTAGACACAATTGAGCCCTCAGCCTCAACCTCTTTTTCTTGAGAATTCTTTTGAGAGGTATTTCTCTTTTTGCCACCAGATGTGGGTAATTTCGTATCCTCATATTTATGTCAAGAATCAGGTTCATCTCCTCAATCTTCACTACTCCACTTGGCTTACCAGCCTTTTTTCTTTCCTTTCCAAGCAACTTTCTTAGCACTCTCAGCTAAGGCCCTTTTTACATTGGCCACTCTTTCTCTTAGTGCCACCTATGCCCTTTCCTGCAAGAGAAAGAACTGGTTCATGAAACCAGTTCTTTAACCTATCCATCCCCTCTGATTCACTTCTATCACAAGAACCATCACCTATCTCTTGTGATTTTATACCCATACTTTCATCTATAGTCTTTTCATTATCATTAATCTCTTTAATTCATACAATCATTGCTCCAGCTTCTTCAGTCAAACAACAAGAGTGGGTGAAGGAGTTCCAATCACTCTTTATTCTCCATTTCCCCTCACATCTACTTCATACCCTCGCTCTCTTTTTATTTTTATTTTTCATTTTTACCACAAATGTATTCAATAACAACATTTCCCTTTTCAATACCAGACATAGACCCAACCATAACAAACAGATTCTCAAGATTTTCTGCAATTTCAAAACCAAACTCAATAGTAGGAAACATATAGGTTACCTATTCAGTTTTCAGAAGAAACTAGTTCTTTCCCCTCAGTCGCAGACCAAAAAGAATCATCAAAATTTTGTGATTCTTCTGCTTGACTAACTTGTAGCTTCTCATTCAATTTCTTGGCTTGTTCTTTACTTGCTACTATTTTGTGTGCAATCATTTGATATGCTTTTTCATGGGGGTTTGGGTGGTTGAAAGTGTAGGTGAAGGTTCTTTGGGTGGTGAGAAGGGGTTTCAGAGTTTTTGGGATTTTCATAGTTATTTTCCATTTGATCAATTCAGAAACTAAAAAGAAATGGAGAGAATTTTGAGGTTTTGGAGGTTTTGATCTTTCGAAAAAAATTGAGATAAAGGGTAAGGTCAGATCAATTTAAAGAGGTAAATGTTGAGTGTATAATGGCACATTTTTGAAGTCTATAAGTCTAATCACATTGGAAGTTTCAGTTTGAAAAGACGTTGGACTCTTCCCCAAATATTTCGACAATTATGGCGCGTGGGACTCTTGGTGAAACTGGGTCATTTGTAACTAATTTGTTCAAAAGTAATTTGGGATAAAGTGGGACTCTTTTCAGTTCATGATCCATATGCAGTTATTTCAAATTATGCGGAGTGTAGAATACATACTTTATACGCTCGATGAACCAGGTTCTTCACTGAAAGTTCTCTTGTGTAAGACTGATTTTTTCCAAGAAAATAAGGATAATATCATTAGAAATCAGTGATATATTTTAGCACATGGCACACGAGTATACTAATAAAAGCATGAGAATGAGCAATATCTAATCTAATTATTCACAAAATTCACAAATTATCTAACCAATCATTGAGTTAGAACCGGTTTCTTTTAGGTGACCTTAATCATCCCTAATTCTAACATGTTCCTTTCAAAGTGATCCCTACTCAAAGCTTTTATGAAAATGTCAACAATCCCTTATTAGTAGTACAAAATTCCACAGTGATCAAACACTTCTCAAAATTATCCCTTTGAAAACGATGCCTAACATCTATGTACTTAGTTCTTTTGTGATAGATCGGGTCTGGGTCATACTGATTGAACTAGTATTGTCAAAAAAATATGGATACATTCTATCTCAATTCCAAAGTCTATTAATTCCTTTTACTCCATAATAATTGAGCACAACATGAGGTAACATCCACATACTCAACTTTAGTAGTAGATAAGGTCACAAAATTTGCTTTTCGGTGCCCTAAGATACAAGACACGTGCCAAGAAAATGTGACATACCTTAAATGATTTTTCTATACACTAGAAAACTTGCATAATCAACATCATCATATCGTACTAAATCAAAATTACTGCCTTTTGGATACCATAGACAAAAAATGAGTTGTGCCTTTTAAGTATCTCAAGATCCTCTTGACAGCCTTCAGGTGGAAATCCTTTGAATATTTCCTGAAATTTAGTACAAAGGCCTACACTGAAAATAATGTCAGGTCTACCAGCAGTGAGATATAACAAAGATCCAATCATTTCCCTATACATTTTCTGATCAACTAATGAACTAGGTTCATCCAAATCCAATTTTGTGGATATTGCAATATGAGTGTGTCAATTTATTTGGATGTTCCTTCCTGGTTTTGTTGCTGAAGAATATGTTCATGGACAGGTTCCCTCGAGGTTTGAGTATCAGTTCCTCTCTAGTTAGTTCCCCCTGTCAAGTTGCCTTGGGTGGAAGGACTTGTTCCATCACCTGTTCCTTCTTCTAGTGCAGCTTCAGTCTGGGTTGTGATTTTATTTGAGTTTCTTACCAGCTCAATTGCTTCATCATCCTGTTCCTATCTCTCAGAAAGAATGTTAGTTTTATCAAAAACTACATGTACACTTTCTTCTACACACATAGTTCTTTTGTTATAAATCTTATAAGCTTTACTATGTGAAGAATATACCAAGAATACCCCCTCATCACTTCTGGGATCAAACTTACCTAGGGAGTCTTTTTCGTTATTGTGCACAAAGCACTTGCATCCAAATACCCTAAGGTGGGATATATTTTGCCTTCTCCCTTTAAGTAACTTATAGGGAGCCTTCTTAACAAGAGGTCTAGTCATGCACCTATTTATGATGTAGCATGCAGTGTTCACAACTTCTGCCCAGAAGCTATGAGGCAGTTTACTAGCAAGAAGCATAGTACTAGCCATTTATTCTATTGTCCTATTCTTTTTTTTCAACTACTCTATTTTGTTGTGGAGTCCTAGGAGCAGAAATGTTATGATCTATGCCATGCTCATCACAAATTCAACAAATTTAGCATCACCAAATTCAGTACCATGATCAGACCTAATCGATGCAAGTTGATTACCTAGTTGTTTTAGAGTTTTTCTAACAAATGAAGTGAACATGTCAAATGCTTTATGTTTAGATGTTAAAAATAGTGTCTAATTAAATCTAGAGTAATCATCAACAAGCACCATAACATATCTCTTGCCACCTTTGCTCAATGTTGTCGTTGGTCCATAGAGATCCATATGGACCAGTTCCATCGTCCTAGTAGTACTCACAATTTTCTTGCTTTTGAAAGAAGATTTTACCTGATTCCCCCTTGCACAAGCCTCACAAAGTTTGTCTTCGTTGAACTTAATGTTAGGCAACCCTATCACCAAGTTCTTGGAAACTAGTATATTGAATTGATTTAGACTAGCATGTCCAAGTCTCTTATGCCAAAGGAGGGGATCACCGTCCATGACACTCAAGCAAGTGAGTTCATTTTCTTAAAGTGTGGACATATCCACCACATATATAGTGTTCACTTTTTTCCCTGCAAAACTATTTTGTTAGGGGTAAGATTGATCACAAAATATTTTGTATAGGTGAAAGCTACCATGTTTCCTCTATCACACAGTTGTGAGATAATTATCAAGCTGTATTTCAATCCATCTACCAGGTAGACATTTTCAATTGAGTGAGAATATGATTTTCCTACCTCCCAACTCCAATAATCTCACTTTTCTCTCCATTTCCAAAGGAGACATTACCTCCTTTAAAGGCCACAGTGAAAGGAATCTTTTCTTATTTCCTATCATGTATTTTGAGCAACCATTGTCTATATACCATACTTGCATGCTCTCTCTCACTTGGACCTGCAAAGGAAAGTTAGAGGTTAGTCTTAGGAACCTAAACTAGTTTGGTTTCCTTTCTTTGGGCAAAAAGATAAATCAGATTTTTCTTTGCCCAACTTGGTAGCCTATTCTTTCCTAGAACAAAGTTTTTGTTCCTTACACTTGCTTTATCGTTTTCTACGCATTCACTCCTATAGTGTCCAGTGTTACCACATTGAGTACAAATATTATTCTCAGGGAGTGTTAGGTACTTATTTTTGGGATTCCATTTAGGTACAGAGTTCCCAAAGCCAAGTCATTTGTTGTTGCTACTATGGTGTTCTTGTAGCCATGAAAGTGCATCGGAGGACCTATTCCATTTACATGTTCTATCAAGCTCATGTTTAACCTTTGTCAGGTCCTTTTTCAAAACTCTTAAATTTTCTTCCTTTTGTATAGCTCATCTTTAACCTTTCTTAAGTTATCCTCTAGGTTGAGTTGTATATCACTAGCTATCTCTTTTCTTATCCCTAACTTTAACTTTATATTTTCAGATCTAAGTTCTAAGACAGCTATATCAAGTGCATGAACCTGGTTCTTCAAAACAGTATTTTCCTTTTCAGTTTTACAAGCGTTTCTTTCCAGGTTTTTGCAGTCTTCTTCTAAAAAGTTACACTCTTTTGACAACTGTTCTTTTTTAGAACTTATATTCTTAGATTCATCAATTAAAGTTAGTAATAGTTTAGATAGTCTATCTTTAGAAAGAAATTTAATTTTATCCTTTACGTCCATAAAACTTATCTTAGGTTCTTCATCATGTTTATCTTAAGATTCTTGATTTGCTATAAGAGATTGTTCAGAATCATCATCATTATCTATGTCCTCATCTGAACTGTCTTCCCAAGCAGCAATCATTGCTTTGGATGGCCCTTTGTTGTATTTCTTATTATCATGAACATATTCCTTCTTTCCCTTTCTTCTTTTAGATCTCTCCTTTTCCCACTCAACTTCCCACATAGGACAATTCTTGATAATGTGGTTCTTTTTACCACATTTAAAGCATCCATCGGTCAACTACAAGTGATCACTTCTCCTCTCTTTCCACAAAGAATAATAGTGATCATTGGATAGCGGTGGCCTAGTGGTGGATTACCCTTCACAGTTTTCAGGTCGTGCACTCATCTTGATCTTTTCCTAAGGTGTTAGCCTCTTCAAGGATAACCTTCTCTAATATCAATTGATATTTTATACTTTAATACCACACAAGATGGGGGTGGTGATTTGTGTGGTGCCCAATTTTCACGTGTACTGCATTATCGAAGGACCTCGTTCTTCTATGTGTTCCTTACACTATAATTGCAGAATAAATAATGCAGAAAGTAAAGAACACAAGAATTTTTATGTGAAAAACACCCGGCTCAAAAGGTAAAAAAATCATGACCTACTACCTAGTAGGATTTTTCCCAAACACTTTACTATAACTCTAAGCCAACAACAAAGTTTACAAACTTTTGCAAACCTAAGGATTACCTCTAAACCTGGTAGCAATGAGGCACAGGCTGTTGCGGATGCTTCAAGTTAACTCTTACTTGAACAAAACAACTCGAGTTTACAATCTCTTGCAAACCTAAGGATTAACTCTAACCCTTGTAGCAGCACGCCATAGGTTGTTGCGGCTACTTCAAGTTAACTCTAACTTGAATGATACAACTCAGGTACCTAGTACAATTTGCTTCTAAGAAAGCGAAAGGTACAACTCAAAATGTCTACTGCACTTTGAACTAGAAATAAAGAAAGACACATAAAACTCTTTATGGAGATGGTTCTTCAATCTGGTTCATGTAGCTTCAGGATCGCACTCTTAAAACTCACAAGAATTGCTCACAAAATGCCTTGCTATTTTGCTCTCAATTCTTGATTAACTTCTGTATGTGTGCATCACCTGTAAAAAAGAATACAACTGATATATATAGAGTTAGTAAATAAAGATTTACTAAAGTTCTAATGCTTTACTCTTCCTTGGTGGAAGAGTTCTAGTTATCTTCAACTTCTAATTCTTTCCTTATCTTGGATAGAGTTCTCTTCAAGTAAGGAGTCTTGCTCCTTATCAATTATGCAATATTTTCATTTAGGGAATATCAGATATATCCACTTATACTTATCCCTTTCACATGCATGCCTTTTTCTTGATTATGTCCATCACCTGTGTACACTATCCATGGACCTGATTCATGCATATGTTCCTTTGTCAATCATCAAAACCAAAACTGCTCTGGTCAATAGACTCTCCTTCAGTTTTCGGGAGGCATATGATCTCAGTGGATCTAGAGCCTCTATAAATGCCTCCGCTGCCCGCTAATTTGGAACCGTCAGTAGCAGCATCATTTCTTTCTCAAACATGATCACAAATTCTTGCAGCAGCCCGAATTCCCCTATGCAATCCTAAATATGTCTACCTTTCTGGTCTGAACCTTTCTTTCTCCGGCATGGGCCTTAATGAACGAGTCTGCAAGCACCTCAAAAAAAATCAATTGAATGCTTAGGTAAGAGAGAGTATCATGTCAGGGCCCCTTTGTGAGGGTTTCACCAAACTTTTTCAACAGAACTGACTCGGTCTCATGTTGAGCCAAATCTCCTTTCACTGTCGTGATGTAGGTTGTGATGTGCTCCCATGGATCCGAAGTCCTATCGTATTTCGGTATGTTCGACATCTTGAATCTCTTTGGAATAAGTTCTAGTGTTGCACTTGACTTAAACGACAACTGTGTGTATTTTTTTGAATCTAGACCTTTGAGCATCGGTGGCGTGCCCGGAATTTGATCCATCCGAGCGTGAAACTCCTTCGCATTCTGATCCATCCGTTCGTTCATTTCTCTCATGAATCTCATAAGCTCGATTTTCAAAAGATCACTCCCATTGTTATTCCCTGGTCCGCTTCCAATCCCTCCGGCTTCGTCAAAACCGACTCACCCCTTGGGGTGTTGTTATCAATTCTCTGAGTCGTTTGATTCGCGGGAACACTTGGGGGATTGGGCCCCTTCCGTTAGTGTTATTGGAGGCACCTGGAAACTCTTGCTTTAACTCTGTCATCACCCGATCTTGCCTTGAAAGGTGATCCATGATCGCTTTTTGTTGTTCCCCTAGGAGTCTGACAGTTTCCAAGACATGTTCCTCCTCCGCATCATCGGGAGTTGGTTCCCGCACATACCAAGGATATTGACCTTATCGAACCGAGGTCGTCTCGTCCCCTTCATTGCGAGTCTCACTGATTGAGTCATCACTTTCGGAAAATTCTTTGGGTGCCTCAATATTGTAGGTGTTGTTGACATCATTAGCTGCCATATCTAGTTTTTACTAAGAAAAGAACCAAAACTTGTTAGGAATAAACGAATGAATCAAAGCAATTGCACAACTGTTTCTGCCCCACGGTGGGCGCCAAACTATTTATCCGTAAAACAGTACAATTGAATTTATAACGTGGTTTACAGACAAGTGGATCGATTTGATCTAAAAAATGATAAAGAAATAAGAGTAAAAGTAAGATTTAACGACTGAAATTATAGAAGATAACAAGCCTAGTTCTGAACTCATTCTTTCCGAGAGCAAAGGCGAAAATAATAATAATAATAATAAAGCGATGATAAAGTTGTTAAATTGAGAGCAAAATAGTAAAGTATAGCTTTTTTGTGCATAATATTTTCATGTACTTACAATGGCTGTTGACCCCGCTATTTATAACTCTACGTAGGGAAACAAGTTCGTAAGATCAAACTCATCTTAAATGAGAATAAAAAAAGTTATTGATGAACATACAACGGCAGGCCCTGAATGCAAATATTCTCTGCAATGACTGCTCATTTAATGTTAGCGAATATTTTCTCATGAATACTATCTGATGGAAAACCTTTTAACTTTTATCGTCGACTACGTTCCCTTCAGAATCTATTCGATACCGGTCACACACGTTGTGTCCGGTATTGGTTATTTTCAGACTCATCCTTTGCCTATCTTCGGTTCCACGCATCATTTTACCATTCGACCATCTGTTATCAATCAATTTTACCCCATACATATACACCTTACTTTTTGTCTTTTTTTTTCTTTTAAAACCCTCCCAAATTAGGAGGATCTATAGTGTTTTCACACTTCCTCTCCAACGTGACTCGAACCCAGGACCTTATTTTTGGTCTTAGTATGAAGCATCTACAATTTTGCACCACTTAGACCGAGAATACGCGCTCCTTTTTTAGATTATAACCAAGAAAGAGGCCAAAAAAAAACAAGACAGCATTCACACGGAGTTCGGGGAATGACCTATCCTAACGCAAATGTTAGTAACTAATTCCACTGTTCAAATTTGTGAATTGTTGGTCATGAAAAACAACTTTACTGGTGCGTGCTCTAAGACTCCCTTCCAAACAGGGCAAAAAGGAAATACAGAAGGGGGTACTCCATTTGTCTTGTTAGCTGCATGAGGCATGCCTTTCAACAAGTATAAGGAAGGAGAAACATGTTGCATTCCCTCTGCTGTAGCTGATCTAAGAGAATATACATATAGGTCGCTATCCGATCTGTCCGTCCTAGAATGACGAGCAAGCACTTTTATAATTTGAAGTGATCGGGATCATTTTCTCTTAGAAATTTATACTCCTTTAACTCTGCTAATATTGGGAGATATATTTATTGTACTATATAAGTTTTATCACACGAGTAATTAAAATAGTAGATGAATGTGGTATCTCTTAAGGGATATTTATTTTTAGTTTATATGCAAAAGATCTGAAAATAAAATACTCCTACAAGAAATCTTTGTAGGGTTATTTTCTTCTATTTAAATTGTACAAAGTCATGTTAAACATTTTTTTTTTCATTAAAAAGTGTGAAGGATAATACTCGTATAAGTTTGTTTTTCTTTTGTGAAAAGAGGAGTGAAATAAATTAAAATGTGAATACATCGCCAAGTTGCAGAAATTGAGTGTGGGTTAGGCCGTTAGCGATAAGCGATATAGGTTACCAGCTTGCTGACATGAGTGGCTTTACATTATTATAACAGAGTAGAATCCACCTTCTTATTCTTTAATTATTAGCTGCTTTATCTGATTCCAAGTTAAACTAATTATGTAAACAGTGACTAGTGAGCACCACCACCACCATTAGTCTAGGCTATTTTTGTTCATATGAAAGTAATGAGTTGGGGATACCAACTCATTTAATGCCTAATATTATTGAAAACTTGTCATCATTCTGGGTTAGTCATCTCCTGCTATACACCAGCATTTGACTTTTTTGTGTTACGAAGTCTTATCTTAATAAGAAGTGAGAGATTCTGAATTCTGAAAAGTAATGTAAGATAATAATTCTTGAGATTATGACGAGTGTATTATGCAAGTGTGAAGTGTCTCAAAAAGCCAAGTGTCATGCTTTCCCTTTTAGTAGCGAGTTATCTAACAAATATAAATAGTGTAGTATACAAGATCTGAATCTGTGACACGCGAGCGAATCTGTGGAATTTGGTTAGGTGGGCGTGAGTCCCACTGTTAGACCAAGGGATTTCCTATGTAGACACGCATCAAGCTTCTGCCACCCACATTCTATATTATATTGTTTGTACGAATAACCATTATAGCAAGTTCATATTTTTTATTTTTCAAAAGCTGTTCAAGAGCCTGTTTGGCTGCTCATATAAAACATTTATAGGCATTTAAAGTGTTGAAAAATACTTTTAAGTACTGAAGTTAATTTAATAAATGAATAATTATGTATTTGAATAAAAGTGCTTAAATTGCTAATAAGTACTCTCTCCCGTCCACAATAAGTGATCAATTTTCTTTTTTATTTTAGTCCAAAATAAGTGTCCATTTATATAATCAAGAACAAATTCAATTTATTTTTTCAAAATTACTCTTATGTACGTATTCCTAAAAAGTTTTTTATTCCTCACATTAGCTATGCTGCAATATTTAATTAAAGACAGTTTAGTCTCGTAACTGAAATAAACATATTTTTCTGTGAAAAAAAATACCTTAAACGCCCTTAAAATAGTACTCCCTCCGTTCACTTTTAGTTGTTAAGTATTCCAAAAATAAATTCTCATTTTTACTTGTCACTTTTCGCATATCAAGAGAAAAATAATTTATTTTTCCTGCTTTGCCTTAGCATTAATTACTCATTCCAAATTATTTTCCAAATCCATTAAGATTATACACCAATTACTATGGGTAACATGGTAAATTATGTATTTTATTTATTATTATTTTTTAAGGGATGTGCAAAGTCAATAATGGACAAGTAAAAGTGAACGGAAGGAGTAAGTGATTTTTACAAGATTTTAAATTATACAAAATTGAATAGATAAATTTATTTTTAAAATGTAAATTATTTTATGATAAACTAAAATCCGTTAATAAGCTATACTTAAATAGTACGCAAAATCTGAGTATTTACTGGAGTAAGTATAGACAAAACTGAAAATAGAAAAAACAGACATCCCCAGGGGTAATATGAAGTATGAAAATTCTACCAAGATGAAGAAGGATTAAGAACTTCAGTATGCAAAATAATCACGTTCTTTCTTGATAACACAAAGCAAACGAATTTAATAAAGTAAAGAAGATGAGAAGAAGAGTTAACTACTACTAATAAACAAGAAAACTTTCTCGCCTGCTTCTGATTTGATGTATAGAAGAGCTTTAGAACTGGATTGTTTCTTTATGGGGGCCGCAGATTTTCTGGTTTACGAGAAAAGTCGTGAAAAAAGTGAAAGAATGAAGTTAGGGAGAAAGTTAGGGATTTTATTTGAGTAAGGGTATTTCTGGACCAATAAAATAATACTAGGGATAAAATAGTAAAATTTTATCAAACTAAAGTTCTTATAAGATAAAAATTGATCAGTTGGGAGTTAGTAATAAATAGTCTTATTTTGACTTATAAGCTCTTTTAATAAACTCAGCGAAACACACTCAAAATCTTATACATCTGAAATCATGCCCGTCAATTGTTTTTCTCACTATTCAACTGGAGTAGCTAAAACGTTTTATTCTGTGCATCATACACTAGTTGTAGGTAGGGATGTACAAACCAAATCGATAATCTGCATCAATCCGAAAATTCGAGTCAACTCGAAAAAAAAACCCGACTAGTGATTTGGTTTGACTTGATTTGGTATTGAAAAATAAAACCCGACCATAATAGAGTTGGTTTAGTATTAACTAAAAAAAATCAAACCGAAACCAAACCAACCCGACATTACATGTATACATATTTTATATATTAGATAGATTAAAATATTTATTAGAATGTAAGTTATAAATATTTCTTAATTTTTTTATAATTTCTGTATTTAGCATAATATTTTAAGTTGGGTTTATAGCCCATGTAAATATTTATTTTTGTCTGGCCCATAAAAAAATAACTGAGCCCAAACCAAAACCTAGTCCTAAAGGATAACTAGACTAGTCCTAATTCCTAAAGCTGTTCTAAAACACTTAAACAATTGAAATCACTTTGTCTCTTCTCCAAAAGCAAGAAACTCTATCGTTTCCATTCCAAAACCCCCAAATTAGATCAAACCAAATTATCTCAAACTCTATCAACTCTCTTTTGCTCTCATCGGTAAGGCTCTTCCCTTTCTCATTTTACATGTTTTCTTTTAGCTGCATACATACGCCTTACTTTTTCCCAATTAATTAAATTTTTTTTTCTGATTAGCGAGTTTTTTTAAGTAGATACCTTTATTGTGATGAGATTTTGGTCATGAAAGACAAAAAGTTGTCTATCACCTTCGTGGGGCCTAAAATATTTAATTATTTATAAATATTTCAGGTATTGCAAAAATTATCCTAATGGAAAGGATAAAACTGCAACATATCTCCCAAAGACTGGAAGTGAGGTCATTATGCCTTTACAAGTATTTTGGAAATATGCTCCTCTGGTTGTAATGTCTACTAAGATGCCCAATTTCTTAGAGTTTAATATATTCTCTTTTTGTTTATTTTTTAGGACTCTTGGGTGTAATGTCTACTCTTAAAAAGTTGATGATAATTCTTATGTAGAGTGCAATATGATATGCAGTTTATATTTTTGGTATTTTTTCGTTGGAAGAAGAAATATTAGTTGGAAAGCTCAATTATCTTTGGAAAAGGAGGGATGATTGATTAAAGTTTCTATTAGAACTGAAATTGAAACCATACAACTTATTGACTAACATAGTTGAGGTAAATGCTAAAAAATAAAAACATGGTTGTTATTGGTAAAATTGTATTTAGGACTAAAGAAATATTTGGAGCACAAGTTTATCGAAAAAACCCCGAGAAAATCCGATATTGAAAAACCCGACTTTTGTTGGTTTGCTTAGGTCTATAAATTTAAAAATCCGATACAATTGGTTTGGTTTGGTAATTGCAAAATCCGAACCAACCCGACCTATGTATAACCCTAGTTGTAGGAAAGCTTTTTTATTTTCGGACATGTGGCTTTTGTGGTTCCCAGTACCAACTCTACTTCTTTCTTCTCTACTTTCATATCTTTTCACTTCCCCGGTTCCCCCACCATTCAGTCTTGCCCGTTTCCTTCTCACTACCCAGCACCCTTTCCTCTAACCTCAATTACTCAACAAGTTCAAGCAGAAACTTTAGAGAAACTACGAAACTAATGAATGAAAAAATGGCAAAAGAGGAAATTCAAACTGACGGAATTCTGCAAAATCATTTTGCTACACAGTCTAGAAGCAGCAGAGACGTTTGTTTAACCAAGTTATTTTCCTTGTTTACTGGCGTACAAAAGTTGAGAATAACAGAAAGAATATTTAAGACACAAGTTTCGAAATTTTATAGCAACACAAATATTATGGTATATTTAAGCTCAAGAATCTTTCTTTTCAAATAAATTAAATCAGAACACGTAGCAGTTTTATCTGACATAAATTTGGCAGGCAAGCAAATGTACTGAATCGGAATTGTCGTACATTGACTAATGGGGTGCGCCTCCAATGCTACAAGTATCTACCAACTTCGTTGGATAGTCACTTAACCTGTTAGGTGGATCGGTAGGTAGGAAATGCAGCCCCGTTCCCCTCACCCCCCGAGGTGCCAGACACTTGTACGCTATCCCCTTATTCTTGTTGTTGGGGTGGTTGTACTTTTTTATTGGGTGCACGCTAGATACACTTTGGTACTATGTCGTTCATACTTGAAATTTTCTGAATGAACAAAAAAGGCCAGTCTATTTCAAGAGTTGTTGAACAAAGTGAGGAGGAGACCATATCATTCTCTTCACCGACCATGATAGCGACTGGGGAAGGGGGGGTTTTCCTGTATCACTTTGGATTCAAAGGCCTTCTGCACATAAGTGATATCAATATCTTTGCGCAGTTTCACAAAGATATTTCAGAAGCCAGTCCTCCACAGTCAAACCAAAACGGACAAGGGGATTTCATTCTAAAGGATTGGTATGGTGAATTAGGGCGACATGGTCCACTTATTACCTATTGGGAACCCAAACATCTCAATAATTGATGCAGCCAGTGCCATGGGAGCTAACAATAAGAAAGTGAGCACCATTCCACGTTTATAAGGGGAAACTGATTGAATCTCAGCTAGTCAGCTTTAACCAAGTTTTCATGTTTTACATGAGAAAAGGTAAAAAAGAAAACAAAAAGAGAACTATCATGATAAATTCATGGATAAAGGTTGCACATTTTTACCCAAATTCGGAAAAATCTAAAGACTACCACCCCTCAATGCAAGAACGAGATGAAGAACAGAACCCCCTTCAATATTGTAATCCTTAGCGGTCTTGTCATCAGCTAGCTGCTTTCCGGCATAAATAAGCCTGCAATAAACCACAGATATGACTGGTATAACAATTGCCTCAAATAGATAAATGGGGAAACCAGCATACCTAGTACTGTAAGTTAATTAAGAAGTTGGTAACAACACAATGCCCGTAGAGCCAGTGCAGCTAGCAGTACAGGTAAATTAAGAAGCTGGCATGAATATTTACATCGAATAACATTATAGATCAAACTCCCATAGTTACTGGCTTTTTGCCCTTATACCTAAGAAACTAAGATAGAGCTAAATCTGGTGAAAATTTCAAATACAGACACACGGATTTCGATAAACCATGAAAATGGTACTTCCCAGTCCATAAAGTACCAGTTAATGATCATTAAAACACCACAAGAAGTTGTAAAAAATTTGCCGAAGATGTGATTCATGATAATTCTCATCCTCTATGTTATATCAAACCTGAAAACAGATGGGAGGGCGAGAAAGAGAGGTAGCAAAGGCCTTTCATAACGGCACTCACTGTCAATACCAACAAAAGAATTAAAAAACAAAACAAAGAAAAGGAGCACAAAGCAGTCGACATTTTTCATATTATAAAAATTATAGCACTTCACTTGCAAGATCTTTAAAGATGCAAAAATCCCATGCATTCTTTCATCTCCAAGGAACAGATACGAGATTGTGATCAACCAACTCGGATGCCCATCATTGTGTTTGGTGAATGACAGTGGTCAACGATGAAATTAGCCTGTAAGGAAATGGCTAAAGGTATATTGACCTGCTGAATTTTTCAGACAACGCTCTTAAAATGCAGATTCAGGTCTGGAAGGCCAGTTCTGAATATTACATGTACTGGTCCTTAAACAGCAAAGAAGCAGATCCCAACTGCCAATATCAGAAATCTGGTTAAAACATATTTGTTCAATTTACCAGCTTTGAAGCCATACTTGAGTTTTTAAGAAAAACACTACATAACTAGACTTACCAGAATTTAACTTATAAGTATACAACATACTCTCTCCGTCACAATTTATGTGACACTCTTTCCATTTCCGTCAGTCTCAAAAGGAATGACATATTTCTATATTTAGCAACAAATTTAACTTTAAAATACCCATTTTACCTTCAATGATATGATTCATAGCCACACAACTATCTATGGTTTATTCTAGACTACAAGTTTCAAAAGTCCTTTCTTAACTCCGTGCCCAGTAAAACACCATCACATATATTGGGATGGAGGGAGTAGCATAAAAAACTTAATTGAGAGGTTCACATTCAATTTCACAACCAAGCATCCATACCGAAAAGTATCCAAGAAAAATCATACAGATATCTGCATGTTAATATCCTATGTTTAGTGACTATTGTTATCTTGCATTCACTGTCATTTGAAAGAAGTATTGGGGTTATAATTCTAGGAAACAGGTACATAACTACAAGTGGAAAATGGAGCATTGCAAAAATTATCGTTAAAGGGATGCTAGAAGTACCAGAGAGAACACTACACCCTCAGAAAGAATTTTACCAACAAGCTTCTAGGCCAGGCACACGGTATTATAGAAACAGCAAAATACTTTTTCTTTTTGGCCACAAGGTTAAGAGGAGCACATGTACAACAAAGATCACAAATATACAGTGAAAAACCAAGTAAAACAGAAGAGAAGCAAACCTTTGCTGCACGGGAGGTATTCCTTCTTTCTCCTCAACCCGTTCCTTAATTCGATCAATGGTGTCTGTGGGTTCAATATCAATCTCAATTTCCTTTCCAGTGAGAGTCTTCACCTTAATCATAGTTCCTCCTCTGAGCCTCAAAACCAGGTGAAGTGTTGATTCTTTCTGGATATTGTAATCAGCCAGAGTTCGACCATCTTCCAACTGTTTTCCAGCAAAAATCAGCCTCTGCTGGTCAGGAGGTATCCCTTCTTTGTCCTGGTAAACAACAAATCCAGCTACTCATCAGCTAATGCCTAATAGTATAATATTCACTGCTACAAGCAAGGATTAGCCCCAGAAATTAAAGAGCAATGCCCATTTGGGGGGTTTTGGTGTGTGTGTGTGTGTGTGTTGGGGGTTGGGGGGGGGGGGGGGGAGGAGAAGGGAAAGACTAACGCAATACTTTATTTTCTTTTTTTTGGGTTTGAAAGCCTAAGTCAATGGTTCACCATCACTATATGTATCAAACTAGCACGTTTTGGAAAGTATAAGAGAGGAAGTAGTGCACAGCAACCAAACTTTAGGATTGCGAATTTGAGCGAAACAGGGATGCAACACAAGTCATAAAACAAAATGTGGTATGTCAACCACCAACCCAATCATGATTCATTTCTTTTAAAGGAGAATCCCTAGTTAGAGAGCTAGTTTGAGATAAACGGAGTAATAGATATGAAGATTCATATAGCTGACCCAACCACTTTGAAACAGTGGTGTTGTTTATATTTTAAAATTTTGAACTAATACAGATCCCCTGAACACCAACAGGATGTCCCTTTCGAATTTTCTAGTCCTTAAATTGTTCCTTTAGTGTTAAATAAAACAAATGGAAGAATGAATGGGGTTCTTCCATTATACCAAATATATCCGAAAGGACGCTCCAATTCACCCAGAAGGAAGACACTTTCCAACGGGATTGGACGTCTAGTATTGTGTTCCTTTCTCCAAGTAAGTGGAATTATTTCGGGTACATTCTTAATCCTTATTAGAGTTGAATGAATGACTAAATCTGAAGGACAGTAGAAGAAAAGTTATTAATGCATTTTTTATAACTGAGAAATCCCCGATGCTGATGGTGCACGGTTCAAAACTCAATGGAAATAGATGCATTCGTATTTTAACGCTAAAGCTAATCAAGACATAAAATTAGGAGTGCAAATAATAGTTCCCTTTCATCTTCGGATTTTCATGACCCGTCTTCCTCCTCGAGATTGTAAGGTGTGCAACTATTAGCCAAACAGCTAGCCTAGGAAGAACTTAAAAGTTAAAAGGCCATATAACCCTAAATAGCAAAAACTAGAGCAATATGTGGGAATTCGTGAAAGATATGACAACTAGAGCGAGATATTTAGAAATAGCAACCAAAGAGACATCAAATAAAACAAAAGGAAAAGGCCGAAAACTAAAATCCATAGCTGAAAAGAATTGGAGCAAAAGCCAAAACGGATTGAAAAGAAAAAGGAACCTGAATTTTGGCCTTGACATTGCCGATGGTGTCGCTACTCTCGACTTCGAGGGTGATGGTCTTCCCCGTTAGGGTTTTCACGAAGATCTGCATGACGGATTATTGCTGCTTCACACACACACACACACACACACACACACACACAGAGAGTGCCGAAACAAAGCTAGAGTTGGTTTACGCTAATACTTGTAGCCAAGTAAGAAAACTCGGGGTGCACTTTGCCGAATCCAATCTGTTTTGGGAATTTTGGGACTATTTTCGTGATTGGCCGCAAATAATGGACCCTCACAACAATTTTCTTTTCTTTTCCCTTTTGGCCAAACAAGATTTATTGCAAAAGATTTACTACTATTACTTTTATGAACTTAGAGGCAAAACCTCAAAGTTTATGGTTTACTCCTTACACTACCCTCATGTCCTGATCCTATGTTTGAGGTATAAGAAAGGAACGAGAAGCAGAGGAAACAGTCCAAAGAGTAAAAAATGGAAGAGAAAATTAAGTGAAGACTTATTATTTCTTTCTTTTTCTCAACTTTCTTTCTTTAAAATATTTTAAAGAAAATAAGAGAGAAATTCAGTTCTTTTTTTAGTGTCTTTAAATAAGATGAAAATTTTCAAACTCTCTTAAGATAATGTGCTCCAATGCTAAATAAGATAAACTATTCCTAATGTGCATTTTAAATATAACTCTTTGCTTGTTAAAATTCTCTCTTGGAAAACCTGATGCTTGTTACTCTCATATTCCTAACCACATCAAAATATCATGTATTTTGTCTATTTTTGTTTTAAGATATATTCCCTATTTCATAATCAATTTGTGATTCTCCGTCCCAAAGGTAATGACAAAGTATGTATTATGAGAGTCAAGGCATGTAATTTTCATGTGAATTCAGACTCAAATATCTTAATTTTTTTGGAAACTAATTTACATACTGAGAAAGTACATAATAGTTTATTACAAATTAACAACTTTTAGTAGTTTAAAATATTTTTAAAATACAAAAATCATAATCTTGAAAAAGGTTTTAGAAAAGCAATAGTTGCGTCATTCTTTTTGTTGACATAGTATATAGTCGGGGTAATGGTGGTAAAATGGTTAAAAGAAAATAGTTAGCCACTCATATTATTCATTAAAAAATGGGTTAGATAATGAATTTTTTAAAAACGGGTCAAATATGGATAAGAACCTTATTATCCATTTTTGAAAATGGATAATTAATAGGTTTAACTTTTACATTTGTAAATCCTCAAATTGGGGATTTCTCAAGTTTGGGAGATTAGGAATTCTCCTAAAAGTGATCATAATCAAGAAGTCATTAATAATATGGTTATCCATATTATCCGCCGGTTAACCCGTTTTTATCTGTATTAAATATGGGTCATGTCGAATGATTTATCTGTTTTTTCATTACCCATTTTCGACCCGAAATATATCTGACCTGACCCGTCCGTTTGCCACTCCTAAGTAGGGGTGTCAATGGATATTTAAAAACCGACTAAATCGACCGAACCGTACCGAACCGATTTCTAGGTTTCTTTTAATAAAATCATAAATTTTTATATAAATCTATAACCGTATCACTAATTAGGGTAGATTTTTTATTTTATAAAAATAAACCGAAAAAATACCAAATACCGAATAAATTTACATGTGAAAAATATATTTATATATTAAGTTTAAGAATAATAATGTATTAAAATTTTTCTTGGGCCTTGGAATTGTGAAAACGGTTACAAGCAAGCAAGTAATTAAACTCAAAATCTTAATTTCCAAACCTATAATGCTACTCCTATTGAAACTAAATTATTTCCAACATATTCACTAGCAAGACACAAGCTATTCTGGCGATTAGTAGCAAACTACAATGTGTTGAATATGTTTCCTTTCATATGATTTAGATTTATCTTTTTGAATATTTAATCTTCTATACACTTTATTCTTGAGTTCTACCTTGGTTAATATCTTTTCACTCGGTTAATATTTTTGTATAGTTTCTTTTACGCTGCTATAGAATAGTTGATGGATCTATACTCTAACCATGTTTAATATTTTCTTAATTCATGACCCTTTAAAGAGTAAAAATATCTAAAGAGTTTGCTAAGTCTTATAAAAGCACGTAAGTTATTGCATTCTACTTCTACTAGTGACTTTTACATCTAAAAATTAACTAAACCGTACCAATACCGAAGAGAAACCGACATGATTGGGACGGTTTTAAAAAGTCTAATTTTGGTTATGCATAATAGAATAACCGAAAAATTGGTATGATACAAATTTTAGAAAATAACCATTCGAACCGAACCATTGACACCCCTAGTATATAGCTAATTGATTTTGGGTAAATCTAATTTACAAAAAAAAAAAATACATTTAAAGATGTTTGATTGATTACCTTTTTCACTTTGAAATATTGAAGATTTTCTTTATCTTTGGGCAGAAGTATGGTTGTCTAACGGGACGGGACTGGACGGGACGACATTTAGCCGGGACGGTGGCGGGATAGGATAAAACGGGACGGGATGAAACGGTAGGCTCATCCCGTCCCGCTAACAAACGGGACGAGACGGGACGGATGGTAGGCCCATCCCGTCCCGCTAACAAACGGGATGGGACGGAACGGGATGAGACGAATTCGCGGGCCTTAAGTGCCATTTTAAAAAAAAATTATTTAAGCATTGAGTTTGGCAACATCTATTTTTTTGACAATGACTAAATTTTTAAAATTTGCAACAGCTAGTTTTTTGACTTATTTAATAAACTTAAAAATTAAACGGAAATTAGGAAACTAAGTAAAGAATTATAAAATATTAAAATAAAAGATTTATAATGAAATATTCTAGTAATTATAAATTTATAATAGTGTTATAATTTATTTATTATAATTTCAAGCCATTAAGTAACTAAGTAAGAGTGTAAGACAATTCATAAAAAAATTCAACGCTTAGAGCCTTTTATTTTGTTAATAGAACTTTCAAATCTCACATACAAATATAATTCTTTTGAAGAACACCTAATCTACGCAGCCACCTTCTAGGAAGGGTTTTATTTGAACTAGGCCTCTTAGTAGCCAATTACAAATTATCATACTAATATTTGTAAGCTCCTATATAACTTCGTTGTAATTTATCTATAATTTTTTGGACATTGTTCAGTAATTGGCAATGTTGATTGATGTTCCATGAGTTCCATGCCAACATAGCTCCCAGTGCTAAGTATCTCATTGTATTCTTCTTCTTCTTCTTCCCTAGTTTCACCACCTGTTATTTTCATAGATTTATATTTATCAAACATTGATCTAACATAAGAATATATGTTAGCTTGGCAGTCTTCGAAAGATGGTTGTTCATTTTTTTGAATTGCTAAATTCTCATAAATTTTACGAACAAGTTCATTTGCACCTCTTAATTTTAAAGATGGGTTAGGGAATAGGGAAAAAATACTTTTTAAATTTTGCAATCATTTCATTAATGGCCGGTGCATAAGTTGGATTAATTTTGCAATCATTTTATTAAGCTAGTTGCTACAGTTGTGTTAGCACTTAGCAGAAGCATTATCTAAGGTGATAATTAAAATTTTATCAATGAGTCCATAAAAATTAATAATTTGTAGAACATTAGTTGCAATATATGCTCCAGTGTATTTTGAATCAACAAATTTATAACCAATAATACGTTTTTGCATGTTCCAGTGATGATCAACCCAATGACATGTAACAGTTAAATAATCACAACCATTAGGACTACGACCTATATCAGATGTGATGGACACTTTACAATCTAAGTGAAAAAATACACAACAAATATACTGAAGATATTCGGTCTGAAATTTAAAAATATCATTTCTAACCGTGGTCTTAGGAAAACCTTGAAAAGCAGGATTATAAGTTTCTTGTATATAATGTACAAAAAAAATAGGATGCGGGACAGGCGGGACGGAACGGGACAAACGAGACGAAATGGCCACCCCCGTCCCATCCCATGTCCCGTTTAATATGGGCCCATCCCGTTTAGAATTAAGTGGGACGGGACAGAACGGGACACGGGATGCGACCGGGACGGGACGGGACGGCCCGTCCCGTTGGACAGCCTTAGGCAGAAGTCCATTTAGTTTGATTAACCTAATTTTCCTCAAAACCGCTCCTATTTTAGTCACAAGTCATGACGTACAGCCTATTTTGTCAAGTTTCTTTTTGACCAAAAATACTTTTTTCAAAGTTAAGATATTTGATCAAGCTTTTAAAAGGAAAAAAGTGCTTTTGATTAGAAGTAATTTTTGAAAAGCAAAAAAAAAATAGTTTCTCCCCAAAAATACTTTTTAAAAAAGAACTTTTAAGAAAGTACACTTAGACACACTTTTTAAAAGCTTGGCCAAACACTAATCGATACTCAAAAGTACTTTTTAAAAAAATACTTTGATAAAAGCACTTTTAAAAATAAGTTGATTTTAGAAGCTTGGCCAAACAAGCTATCAAAATCCAAAATACAATTCGATAAAATTATAAATAACAAGTGGTAGAAAGGGAATAAAAAATTTGATCTAGGTTTTCTCTCGAAGAACGATTAGCGTGATATCTAACATACGCCTAGCCGAAAATGGGGGAGAAAATTAAGTTTGCGGAAGTATATAGCTTAGGTATAGGTCATGCCATAACCCTGAAAGGAATCATGATTGGAGTGAAGGAAACAACATGATTGAAAAATTTTCAACTAGCTGAGGCAAAAAGAAGATGAAACCAACCCTGGAGGTCTGGCCAGCTCTTTGCTCGTACTGAGGGAAGTAGAACCCCAGTCAGTAGCGTAATTATGTTGGTAAATAGTAGGAGTATTATGGTTGAGGTAGAGGCAGCTAAACCTCGAAGCCCCAAGGCTGACATTAAATGAAACAATTGATGGTAGGCCAGGATTACTAGTTTTTGGCTATAATTCAACTATTATTTGCTACACTTTAATCGTGTTTGAACATAATAGTAAAGAATTTATACTCATTACATGTTTGCTATTGTATAGATTGTGATTCCGAGCTACAACACATCTTGTGGAGCTAAATTAAATGAAAAAAATAATTTAAAATCATCGAGAGCTAAACCGAGACACCATGTACGGGGGTCGAGGACCGAGTACCTATGTGAAAAAGTGAAGAAAATACTCAAGGCCCGTAAATTGGCCTATCACGTCGTGTTTAATGATGTGCCACACGAGGTGGCTTACTAAAGTTTCATCAGAGGCAAAAGAATTAAATTTGTTGAATGGGCCATTTGCATCATGTGTTGAATGACGTTCCCAACTAGGGGGAAAGTCAAATATGTCACCAGGTAGCATTTTTCCAATCTTTTTGAAATTCTCCACAGCTACGTCATGCGGGCCGACGCGCCTAATGTCATGGCAGTGCAACTTTTAGGCCTGTACAATCCCAATTTGACATATTAAGGATATTTCGGTCCAAGGCTATTCCTATATTGTATAAATACATTAAATACTCATTTTAGAGGGTATTTGACCTAGGAGAGTTTTGGAGAGCGACTAAGGCGTGGAGACACAAGTGTTCATCGAATGTTTAACCAATAATCGATGCAAAATAAGAGTTTATATCGTAAAGTTGTCTTTGATATTTTCTATGTTCTTAAACTTATTGAAGTTCTCCATATGGAATAGTTATTCCCTATGGTTTTAACAAATATGTTGTTTTGGTCGCTAATTATGGATTTAACTCTAGTTTATTGATGAATTTATGTATGGAGCTTTAAATTGATTGAGAATTATGTTCATCGATTTATTGAATCGAAAGAGGAGTATTTTGATGATTATCATTGCATTATTTGTTTGGTTCAATTTGGCAAGTCTTCTAATTAATCGAAAGAACTTCTTGAATTGTTGATTAAATCAAGTTAGGAGAATATTCGAGAGACATTTTCCTAGAGACTAATCCATTAACGTTTTCTTGCATATCTTTATAGTGCTTCATATTAGTTTACTTCGGAAAGTTTAGATTCATTTGAGAGAAGGATCTTGACCTTACAATTAAACTAATCATTTAGTAAATTTGTGAACATTATTACAATATTAAAAATGAGTTTAAATACAGTTAGATCCCGAATAACTATGTTGTACCTATCCTATCACGAACCTTATTTCTCATATTGATAAATACCCATTTTAGCTCAAATCTCAAGTTTTATGTGCTCGATTTTACTTAGTCATAATTTTAGTTTGATAATTATAGTTAATAAACAACTCAAATCAAAAGTGTGATTCATCTTGAATAGCGATAAGCCATACATTACTTAAATAGTATTTAATTCAATCCATATGGATACGATACATAAATTATTTTATCTTTGACTATCGAGATTTAATTTATATACAATGATTTGCGCTCGTCAAATTTTGGTATCGTTGTCGGGGATTGACGATTAAAAGTGTTCAAAATAATTTTTTGTGCTTATTTAGGAACTAATTTTTATTTATTTTCTACTCATGTATCCTTAGGTGATGGGTTTGAGTTTTCTAGTGCATGACTCAATTTTCATCTAGGAAACTGGTTCCATATAGTCTAGAGTTAGAGAACACTTGCGACAATTGAAAAAAGAGAAAGAACACATCAAAAACTTTCTTGGGGAAATCTTCAAACTAAGATAACATGGAAATAACAGGGTCGACAGTATTGACTTGGTTGCGAGAGAAGTAGCCTAAAAGAGAATATGTGCACGGGCAGCTGCAGAAAGAGAGACAACTCTTCAAACAGAAGACATTGTGGATGGGATTGGAAATCGAAGAATCAATTTAACCGGCCATTGGTTGAGGATCAATTAGAGAATTCCGACCAAGGCTTGGACGATTATTGGGCGATTACGCCAAGCCTGCATATGACCAAGGACTGTCTGGTGTGAGACCCCCACCCAGAGTAGTGAATAACTTTAAAACAAAGTAGGGGCTGTTGCAGACCATTTAGAATAATTGCGTCCTTTGAGGCAAATCCAACAAAGATCCAAATACTCACTTGATGGACTTCGATGAAATCATGAATACTTTCTCGTACAATGGAGAGTCAAATGATGCTATCTATTTAAGGACATTTCCCCTTTTACTAAAAAAATTATTCGATGCACTAACTTCAAAGTCTACAGACTGGGTCAATTCGGACATGGAAGGATATGTCAAGGAAATATTTTGACAAATACCTTTGCCTAAAAAACAGTAAAATTTAGGAGATAGATCCACAATTTTAGGGGACAAAAATGATTTTTGAGGCATGGAAAAGGTTCAAGGTGTTGTTGAGAAGATGCCTACACAATAAAATAGAATAGTGAATATGATTACCTCTAATTCACACCCCAATTAAGGGAATATGAAACGGTCGTTGTAATAATAAAACCCAACGTGAGTCGGGGATAAGGAGTTTAGATTGGGTGTTAAGGTAAATACATAAGAGAGCAACTTAAAATAACTATATTTAACTTTAAAATAAAAGTCTGTATCTGTTACACCCTGTGCGTCCCAAGGTAACGTAATGCATATGAGACTTGTTAATCATGATTTAAATTATTTTAAAGTCATAATATGGCTATATATGGTGTTTGGATAGAAAATATGACGTTTGGAAAAAATCGGATTAAAGTTGCGAAAAAACCGACTAATGATTTGCCTTGTAATAAATTCTTTTGAGAAATACATTTCGTATGCTATATGAGGTCTTTTTAGGACATATTATATACCAAATTGAAGGTCTTGGAATTTAGTTTACAATTCTTTTAACCGTACATTCATATAACACCCGAATAAAAAGTTATAAGCGTTGGAAGAAGGACCAATGCTAGGGTGCCAAGTAGCACCTTTTGACTTATCAAACAAAAATGATATTTATATCCTTATCTGATTTCTTTCTTCAATTTTTCAGAACACACAACCAAATAAGACCCCTAACTTTACTATTAATCTCTCTGCAAGAGCTTCAAACAATATTATCATCCTGGGCACGGAATCAAGAAACGATAACATTAAATCGATCCCTACGACGTAAGTATCATTATATCGCCTCTCTTTTTCTTTGTAGTTTGAGTTTTGGAAGGTACTTCATAGTTAATAAAATGTGTACTTTCTATATTTAAGTGTTTAAATATCAATGAAGGTTGATAAATTTGTTTCCTAATAGTTAGAACTCACGGGACGGTGATCGAAAGCCGTGAGTTCGAGTTATTGACTTGTAGCAGCTGTTTTGTTGATTGTTTTGTGTTGTTGTTGGGCTGCATATTTTACTACTATTTTGTAGAGTTTTAGAGGACTAAGGTTATGGATAAACACCACATAAATGCAGGGTGGTGGGCTGGTCATTCGTCGTAATATTTTTGGGCTGTTTGACACTACTACGGTGGTCGTTTTGTGTATGAAGAGATTGGGGTGTGTTGGGCTGTTTTGTAGTATTTTGTGGTGTATATAAGGTTGGAAAATAATGTATACATGTTGATATTGTTGTGTTTTGTGTGATATTGAATTTGAAGGAAGTAAGGATTATAAGGGAGATGCTACCCGTTTTAATACAAAATAAGCTTGTCGTTCATTGTTCGATAGTTGTACCTTTCGTAACTTAATGATATTATTATTGCTGTTGTTGTAGATTAAGGTACGAAGAGGCGAGTTCAACTTGGTGATTGAAAATATTGTGATAATGTATGTTAAGGCTATCCCTTCTTAACATACCTATGATGCAAGAAATGAGCAAGTACGCAGCTTTCACAAATAATTCTATTCCTAGAAGTACTAGGGTAGCCTATGTTCTTGATTCCCCATATGTCCTACTATCATATCGTCTGTTCATGGGTCTTATGATATTCCGAGAGATCTTATTGACTTACTTCATTATGCATTGCATCCATTTATACATGTACATTGACCTATGACCAGATGATATTATATACGCGTATATTATATGTATATGGTATATGGGGAAAGGTTATGGCATTATATACGCACCACCACCTGATCATCTGATATACGTTGTTGATTTCGCCCACAATGGCTGAGATGATATGATGGGATTTCCTCAGAGGCTTGCTGATGTTATGTACGTATATACCTATGCATGGTATGACATTTATACGCACATGCATGACATTATAAATTTTTCATGATTCACAGAACTATTCAGACTTACAAGTTGAGTTCCTTTCTCTATATTTCTTTCATACTTTACATACTCGGTACTTTATTTGTACTGACGACCCTTTTGCTTAGGGACGTTGCGTTTCATGCCCGCAGGTCCCGATAGACAGGTTGAGAGTTCTCCTAGTAGGCTATCATCTCAGCAGAAGGTGTTTGTGCACTCCACTTGCTTCGGAGTTGCCTATTTGGTCAGTATGATTTGAATATGTATTGATTGGTATAACGGGGCCCTGTCCCGCCCTTTATGATATTTATGTACTCTTAGAGGCTTATAGACATATGACATGTATATGGATTCTTGTATGGCCTTATCGGCTTGAATCTTGAGTATATAAATGTTTATGTCGGCCTTATAGGCTCGTATGTCACATGTATAAGTTTCTATATCATGTTGGGTCGTCCTATGTCTAGTATTTTCTTATGTTTTATTCTAGTTATCTCATGACGGCCTTTCCGGTTCATTTACCCATGATATTATGATAAGAATGATATGTTACGTCGGTACTCGGTTGAGTTAGGCATCGGGTGCCCGTCGCTGCCCTACGGTTTTGGTCGTAACAAAAGTGGTATCTGAGCAGTTCTGTCCTAGGGAGTCTACAAGCCGTGTCTAGTAGAGTCTTGTTTATGGGTGTGTTGTGCACCACAATTATAAGCAGGTGGCTACAGGGCATTTAAGATTGTCACTCTTTCTTCTTACCCTAGATCGTATGGTAGAGCTCAGTTGTATGAAATTCAAACTCCTAAATTCTATTTTATTTGTTATACAATGATATCTACATCTAGAACGATAGCTGGTAAGAAATTGAATGTCGCTGTGGAAGAGTTGAGTCAGAGGAGCTCGATTTTGTATCATGCTTATGATAAGTAAATGTAAGGCCTTCAGTAGATTTTGTGTGTACTACGACGTATGAGCTTCTTGATAAGTAGCCCTAAGGCATGAATATCTATCTACCCCTATGGTAAAAAGCAACGAGAGAATCAGAAGGCAGATACAAGTTTCAACAAGTAAAAGAAGTTAGGTGAAGAAGGATATGAAGTACCCAGTTAGTGAAGATTATCTGTATTTACAATTCAGGCACAGAAATACAAGCATTATGAGTTACTTTCAACACTAATAAAGTTGTATACAATTGGCTACACTCATCTTAATTATGCCCTATGGGAGCCAGCATATCTAGTTTAAGAGAATGATAGGATATCAAGATCCAACTGGGGTTAGAGTAACCCAAAAATGGTGGATGAATTGTTATCATTAGCTAACATCTCCGAAGATAGTGCAAATGTGGCAATAGATCTCCTTGTGAGACACCCAGATGGTGAACTATAGAATAGTACAGTCAGATATGAATATTAGAATGTTCAGAAATTTCAGAAGATAGGCAGTGGAATCCTACTTCGTTAAATACACGCTTTGGGTCATTTTTGAGCAAAACAAATATGATGTTTTAGAGAGAAGGGAGAGTGTTTTAGAGAGAGAGGAAACCCTAGGCTAATTATTCATCAAGTCTTGCTCATATTTTGGAAGATTAACAAGGAAAACCCACAAGTTATTCATCTAAGAGGTAAGGTTCCATACCCTAGTTTTCAATTTCGAATTTGGGTAAAAGATGGTTGAATTGGAGTATGATTCTTAGGTATAAGAGTATTATTTATACATGCTTGTACTAATAAGGTTTGTGAAAAGATTGTTGAGCTCAAATAAGTAAAGATTGGGTTGTGGAGTGAAGAAAATCTTGTAGAAGAACCTTGAAGTTAAATTTGCACACCTAATGTTTGATAAAATGCTCAAATGAGCTGAGACCATTAATATCTTCCTAATTATGGTTCAATTTTGTTATGTCTCAAAATAGATTGGGATTGCTAGAATTTCTAGAACGTTGTAGTAATTTAAGGAAAGCTCATAGCGAGGTATGTTGGCTAAGCTTTCTCTCTTAGAATAGATATCCATAATGTTTCCGTAAGATCAAGTATGATTGGCTCAAGATTTCTAACTTCTATATTCCGGGTTATTCTCTATAAACTTGTTTATTCCGAATGAGCCTTATGTCGAAAGATAGATGTTAAAAGTATGGTTTGCGTATCAAAATGTTGTGGCTTTGAGTCGTGTTTTAAATGAGAACTAGAATACCAATTGGGTGAGAAAAATGCGATATGTTTAAGACTCATAATTGCTCATATGTGTACCTAAAGACTTGATTGGAAGTGTCTTGTTGTTGATAATCTTTAAAGATGCTTGGAAATGAAATAAGCGGATTGAAGAAATAGAGTGTGGTCAACATGCCAAGAATTTAAGTTATGTTGTGGCTAGTAGTGCATATGATTTTAGAGGATGCGATAAAGAATATGAAATAAGCCTCAACTCCACCATTTTAAAAATGATTTGGAAAAAATATAATTTGCCTAAGAGCTTTTATACTCAATTCATGCCCATCAGTGGCTGCTTTAACTAATGCTTTATTTTATATGTATATCCAGTATGATTCGAGTTCTATATACTCATGTGTTGAAATTGTACATTGTCATTTCTGGGGAAGAGTATTGCAAGAATAAATGGTGTATTGATTGTTTATGATTTTTCATGCTTTTTTATATTGTTGGTTGGTATCCCTTATTCTTTGGGAAGAAACCATTCGTGTTTGAAGTTCCCATTTCAAATGGATTTGAAGTATATAATTTCTGAAATATTCTATATGTTGATATTTGATGGTGATCTTTGAAATTGAAAGAGGTGAAAGTGTGGAATATGAAATACGAACATCGTGCCAGGAATAAATAATCTTGTGAATGGCCTAATGAGCCAAGGAAATATTGTCGTTGTGAATGACTGGAAATACTAATGAGAATTTATACAATGTGAAAGGTGTTGAGGTGAGTACAATTGTATTTATGATATTTCTGTTTGCAAATAAAATCAAAAATATTTTTGGGAGCATCTTTAGCAAAACCGAGGAAGGGTAGGTCATAAGGCCCCCACCTGAAACTGCACGTGCCAGTGTAGGGGTGGATGGTGATTATTCCCCTTATTTAGGATGAAATTGGAACCTTTGGGAAATTGTGATATTATTCCCCTTAATTGAGATGAATTTGGAACCTTTGTGGATTGGAAAAGTCAACCCACGCGGCATATGTGGGAAGGCGGCATAGCTGATCGGGTGGAGATCAGATGCCATGTTGCGCACATGGTGGTACTACTCTTGGTAACAACTTTCTTTCGCATCCCTGTCAAACCACATTGTCCGTGGGGAGATGGCCTAGCCGATCGGGCGTGATCGGACTCCGTGCTAACAAACACGGTAGTATATCGGTGCTAATGATATCCCAACCAAAAATTATATATGACGTTTGTATTTTGAAAATTATTATGTTTTAACTGGACGTTTGGATATTGTTGATTGTGACTTGTTGTTTCTATGTGTTGCCTTTTCTTATATGGGCATTCTATTTTGAAAGAGGATTTTTAGCTATACATACTAGTGTTATTCGACAGTAATAACGTCCCTTTTGTCGGGGGCACTGCATCTTTAATGGATGCAAGTGGTTCTACAGCAGGCGACATTGATCAGTGATAACAATACACTCTTCTTAGCTGATTTGGTGAGCCCCACTTCATTTCGGGGGCATATATCTTTTGTTTCTCATGTACTGTGTTTTGAGGTATAGTCGGGGCCTTGTTGCCAGCATTTTCATATTACTCTTCTATTGTATTAGAGGCTCAGTAGACAAATTGTGGGTTATGGTTGATGTTGGGAATTGAACTAAAAATGTTGGTATTTGGAAATCATGTTTTTCATTAATTCTATAAACTTGTAATATTTTGGAATTTATAAATGAAGCTGCTAATGGGAATGAAAAGGAAGTTGTTAATGAAATCTTTTCAGTATTGATTAATGGAGTACATCTCCTCTTTATTCGTAGATGAGTTTGGGTAGAAGGAAATCTAACAAGCTTGCTTGGCCGGGTTCTCTCGGTCGAGCGCCGGTCGCGCTCCCCGAGTTTGGGGCGTGACATTAGTATGACTCCAGCCCCGAGTAAAAAAAAGGGAGAATGTTAGGCATTTCGAAGAGCCAGTGAGATAAAGCAAGGGGAGCTAAAAGTGAAAGAACATTTTGTTAAAGTTTTCAGAATAAAGTGGTAGACAAAAATATTATCCGGAGAATAAAAATGGAGTAATTGAAGCATCATAAGTAAGATGTGATATATGGGTGATAACGGTAAATCAAAATATGACATGATGACAGAGTCTATAGTCAAGTGAAGGAAAAGACAAGAAGAGACATGCCTTGAAACAATAGAAGAGTATAAGCCATAAAGTCATGTCCTTCTTTCGAGAAATAAGTTGGTGACTTCAACGTGATTACCATAAGGAAACGTTAGACCCCGGAGTAATAGAAATTAGTATGAGCTGGTGAACAAGATAAAATGAATATGAATTAGGGACTGAATTATTTGACAATAGTCGGCATCATGAGAATTTTAGAGATCACTTTCCGACGATAATAGAATGGACAACAGAAGAATAACCCTTAAAGGTCATTCAGGAAGACGCTTCCCTAAAGCGAGCACTGTGAGCCAAGTTAAGCTTAAGGGACTAAGTTTGCCAGTTACACTAATTGCCACCCTTGTGCATAAGAAATTCAATTATCCATGGTACAGAAAGGTTACTATAAGGCAAGTAAAAGTCTGTGGAAATGTGAAAAGACACCAAAGATGAAGAGGTAAAACATTTATAGGTAAATCTTCATAGCATTAAATGTTAGTACTCTCCTAAAGGGGGAAGATTGTGTGATATGGTATTAAGTCAGAGTTCTGTGGTGCAGGTAACTATGGAATAGTAAAGGAAGAATATGGTAGAAAGGCGAAAGAAATGAGATTGCATTTATTCAGATCCGATGGATATGATACGACTCCAGAACATTATGTAAGCATGACGACAGGGAGAGGCAGTAAGGGTTCCATCACTAGATGTTATTGATAAATAAGTGCAAATGAACACTGGATACATAAGGAGCCAGTGTACGGGGTAAGTTAAGACAAAAGATATAACCCAAGAGAGATTACGCAGAATATAGATATGAGAATGGACTAACGTGTAGTTAGTAGTTGATTCAGGAAGAGCCTAGCCATGGCTAAACAAAAGGATACAAACAAATTAGTAGGTTGTGCAAGATAAACATAGTGAAACCCAACATAGGGAATTCTGTCTCGTAAATATGATGATATCGTAATCCTTGAGAAATATTCAGATAGGAGTTGGGGTTGTTAAAGGTACCGTATAAGTGTTACGAAAAATAAATGGTGCCACTGAGAAGACAATCAAAAATTTCAGTTCAAAATCAACCTTACGAGCACAAGGGAGCGAAGGTAAGTAACTAAGGATAATTATATGTGAGTAAGAACGTCAAAAATTCTTTCGGGTATACGATGTAATAAGCTCGCAACTTTTCAGGAGTCAAAGGGTCTCCCTTAGGTACTACAAAGAAAGACTAGCTGAGGGAATAAGGAAGAAGGATTCAACTTAAGCATAGTGACATAAGGAAGAAATAGTCTTGTAATAACAATCTCACAACAACATTGTATTCACTCCATAAGAAAGTGGCACCTATTGTGGCTAATGAACGGGAAGAAAAAAAAATCAAAAGATGATATTTGAGATCATATGAGTTACAGGAAATTCCAGTATTTGTGGGCAATGAGATAAACCATGTATTCATGCAACAAGTGGCAGAACGACCATGAAAAGTAATTGCTTTTATTTAAAGATAACTAAGAAAGCACGAGAAGAATTATCCGACCCACGATTTAGAGTTAGCCGCGGTGATTCATGTACTAAAGATGTGGAGGCACTATTTGTATGGCATTCATGTTGATATTTATACGGATCATAAGAGTCTTCAATATATATTCAATCAAAAAGAATTGAATTTACGCCAAAGGAGATGGTTGGAGCTACTGAAAGACTATGGCGTTTATATTTTATACCATCCGGGAAAGGCGAATGTAGTAGACGACGCCCTCAGCCGTAGATCTATGGGTAGCCTATCATATTTATAGCCAGAGAAGTGTGGGATAGCCCATGAGATTCATCAGCTAGCTAGTCTTGGAGTTCGATTACTGAACTTAGGTGATACCGGAGTTACTATTCAGGACACGTCAACATCCTCTTTAGTAACTGAAGTGAAGGAACGCCAGTATGGAGATCCTGTGCTAGCTCATTACAGAGATACATCCCCTCAAAAGGAAAAATCACTATTTGAGATTACAGGAGATGAAGTCCTCAGATATCGAGGTCGATTATGTGTTGTAATGTGGCAGGGTTGCGCCAACAGGTTATGGGAGAAGCTTACTATTCTCATTATTCTATTTATCCAAGAGCGACGAAGATGTATCATGATATCAGGGGAATATACTGGTGGGACAGAATGAAGAAGGATATAGTAGAGTTTGCTGCTTAGTGCCCTAATTGTCAGCAAGTTAAGATTGAGCATCAGAAACCCGGTGGATTATTGCAGGCTATAGAGATTCCGACTTGGAAATGGGAAGTGATTAACATTGATTTGATCACAGGCTTACCTTGTACCCAGCGTAAGTTCGATTCTATATGGGTTGCTATTAATAGACATACAAAATCAGCCCATTTTCTGCCTGTCAGGAATACGTATTCAGTAGAGGATTATGCAAGGATTTACATTAAGGAGATAGTACGACTTCATGGTGTCCCTATATCTATTATCTCAGATAGAGGTGCTCAGTTTACAGTTAATTTCTGGAGGTCCTTCCAAAAAGGATTGGGGACTCAGGTAAGTCTTAGTACAACATTTCATCCCCAGACAGACGGTCAGGCTGAGCATACTATTCAGACACTGGATTATATGCTACGGGCTTGTGTGATGGACTTCAGGGGTAGCTGGGATGATCATCTTCCACTTATTAAGTTCGCGTATAATAATAGTTATCATTCCAGAATTCAGATGGCTCCTTACGAAGCTCTTTACGGACGAAAGTGTAGGTCACCTATCGGATGGTTCGAGGTTGGGGAAACTAAGTTAGTAGGATCAGAGTTGGTACAACAGGTAGTTGAGAAGATTAAGCTTATACGGGAAAGACTATTAACAGCTCAGAGTCGTCAGAAGTCCTATGCAGATAATCAACGACGAGACTTGGAGTTTCAGGTAGACGACTGGGTATTCCTAAAGGTATCACTGACGAAAGGCGTTATGAGATTCGGTAAGAAAGGAAAGCTTAGCCCTCGGTACATTAGACCTTATAAGATTATACGCAGAGTAGGCCAAGTAGCATACGAGTTAGACTTGCCTTCCAAATTGGAGTATGTACATCCAGTCTTTCATGTGTCTATGCTCCTCATATGTATTGGAGATCCCTCTAAAGTCATTCCAGTTGATGATGTTCAGGTTACAGAGTAGCTATTATATGAGGAAGCTCCCATTGCTAAACTAGATAGACAAGTTTGGAGTTTAAGAACTAACGATGTAGCTCCGGTTAAAGTACTTTGGATTAACAATAATGTGGAGGAGATGACTCAAAAAGCTAAAGAAGAAATGATGACTAGGTATCCTCACTTGTTTCCACTCCCAGAGGAGGATCAGACTGAGACGTCACAGCCTTTAGGTACGTATATGGTACTTGATTCTTATGTTAGTTATTGTTATTGGTCGTGTGAGTCCATTGGTATTATTGATGATTGTGGCCTTGTGTGGATTTGTATTGTTGGGTTTGATGTGTGACATGTTGGTAGTAGTACCATTACAGAGGAGACTATGCCAAAAGTTCTATAGATTTCTGGGAGTTTAACATTCGAGGACGAATGTTTCTAAGGGGGGAAGATTGTTACACGCTATGCGTCCCAAGGTGATATAATGAATATGAGACTTGTTAATCATGATTTAAATGATTTTAAAGTCATAATATGGCTATATATTATGTTTGGATAGACAATATGAAATTTGGAAAAAATCGGATTAAAGTTGCGGAAAAACCGACTAAGGATTTGCCTTGAAACAGAGCTTTTTGAGAAATATATTTCGTGTGCTATATGAGGTCTTTTTGCAACATATAATATACCAAATTGAAGGTTTTGGAATTTATTTTCCAATTATCTTAACCGTACATTCATACGACACCCGGATAAAAAGTTATAAGTGTTGGAAGAATAACCGATGCTAGGGTGCCAAGTAGCACCTTTTGACTTTTCAAACAAAATGGATATTTATATCCTTATCTAGTTTCTTTCTTCAATTTTCCAGAACACACAACAAAATAAGACTCCTAACCTTACTATTAAGCTCTCTGTAAGAGCTTCAAATAAGATTATCATCCCGGGCACGGAATCAAGAAACGATAATATTAAAACGATCCCTACAAGATAAGTATCGCTATAATGCCTCTCTTTTTCTTTGTAGTTTGAGTTTTGGAAGGTACTTCATAGTTAAGAAAATGTTTAATTTCTGAATTGAAGTGTTTAAATATCAAGGTTGATAAATTCGTTTCCTAATAGTTAGAACTCACGGGACGGTGATCGGAAGCCGTGAGTTCGAGTTATTCACTTGTAGTGGACTGTTTTGTGGATTCTTTTGTGTTGCTATTGGGCTGCGTGTTTTACTAATATTTTGTGGAGTTTTGGAGGAGTAAGGTTGTGGAGAAACACCACATAAATGCAGGGTGGTGGACTGGTCGTTCGTCGTAATATTTTCGGGCCGTTTGACACTACTAAGGTGGTCGTTTTGTGTATGAAGAGATTGGGGTGTGTTGGGCTGTTTTGTAGTATTTTTGGTGTATATAAGGTTGGAAAATAATGTATACATGTTGATATTGTTGTGTTTGGTTTTATTTTGAATTTGAAGGAAGTAAGGATTATAAGGGAGATGCTGCCCGTTTTAATACAAAATAAGCTCGTCGTTCGTTGTGCGATAGTTGTACCTTTCGTAACTTAATGATAGTATTATTATTGTTGTTGTAGTTAGGCATCGGATGTCCGTCGCTGCCCTACGGTTTGGGTCGTGACATTATCAATTTTGCTAATTAAACTACTAAGGATTTTGACTAAGCTAGCAAACAAGTAATAATTGAAATACTTTTGAAGTTTTATCAAATAGAGAAAATCCTAGGGTTGTAACCTTAACCTAGATATAAACCTAATGGGTAAAATAAATTTATGCTTGCTTGGTAGATCAGGGTTGTTATGACTTTTAATACTTAAGTACTCACTCAATATCTCTCGGTTAAGGAGTGATTATGCCTAATTTAGCTTTCTCAAGTCCAAATGGGTAGCTATAAATGCAATTGAATATTAGTCCAAGTTAGATTATCCCTATCTCTAGTCCAAATCCTTTAATTAAACTAATCAATAACTCAACTAGTTCAATTTCTTGTTAGCCAAGTTTTTCTAGACTAAATTCCTCTTTCTCAAGTAAGAACAAAGTCAAATAAGCATGAATCAATGTTTGCAATCATCAGCTCTAACGTTAAAGCATAAAAAGGCTAAATAACACTAACCCAATAAATAGCAAGCATAATATTAAACACTCATAAGTTTTACACGCTAGAGTTGGATCACAATCCTTGATAAAAATCTAGCTACTCATGCTAATAGACATAGAAAGATGAAACATAGAAGAAATTAAATATATAAAAATAAAATAAAATGAAAGAGTAAATGATCCTCTCCAATTGTACCCAAAATTACTCCAAATGGCTAAAAATATCGAACTACCAGCTGCTACCATGAAAAAGATATCCTAAAAAAAGTCATAAAATCCTATTTATAGGGCTCCCGAAATCTCTAACAAGGGGCCCTTCGGAGGGTTCTACGGCCGCACTTTAACTTTTGCAGTCCGCACTTTGCTGGGTTAATGTTGCATGTGCTTTCAGTCGGCGGATTTTGCGGTCAGACTTTAGCTTATGCGGCCGCACTTTAATTTCTGCGGGCTGCATTTGAGGAGGCTTCAGACTTGTTCGATTTCCCCATTCTCTGATCTTTCAATCTTGTCAGTGCAAACCTGTTTTGCAGACCACGTGCGACCGCACTTTTGCCAACCGTCCCTGAAGTTTAAGTTCTTCTTTTGGGGCTGCACTTCATCTTCTGTGGACCGCACTTGCTTTTGCGGCTATAGTTGGAATTCTGCAGACCACACTTTTCTTAACATTTCTCCTTTTTACTGAACTTGGCTAGAACATCTCGTTTCAGAGTCATTTTTCTACATTGAGCTTACATACTCCAACACACCTACAATTCAACCATTTCCATTAGATTCGGAAACAAAAATAAGTGCTTTCGGACTAAAAATTGTAGGAAGAAGGTACTAATAAGTAAAAATATGTTCATTACGTATTTCTTATATGTAGGAAGAAACTTATACAGAAAATTATAAAGTAGGAGAAAAATTGGTGAAAAAAGAGATGAAGAAAATTCATGGACAGCCAAGCGAAGTTCACTTTGCCAGACTGAGACCGGAGCAGAAAAAACCAGAAAAGTCCCGAACAACAAAACGAGGTTCACTTCGCCAGACCGGTACCAGAGCAAAAGAAACCAACTTTTCCAATCCGAAATAGAAGAAGGAAAATTCGCCCCATACAAACCTTAGTTTCTATATATATATCCTAAAACGTGCTTTTCAAGGGGAGACACCACTTTGGAGGGATAGAAGACTTTGGGGAGGCAAGAACACGCTAGGAGCAAGAAGGATAAGGATTCAAATTTACGTTTTCCCCTCTTTCTTCCTCTATTTCCATTATTGGTTATGAATTCTATTTGTAGTTTTGCATACTATTATGAACATCTAATTTATTATCTAGGATTTTGATGGAACCTTTTGTAGGATAAATTGTTGTTATGTTTTTATATAAGTAAGCTGTTGTATTTTTTTTACTTGTTCAACTACGTATTTGTTGTTGTTAATTGAATGGCCATCAATTGACTGTGCCTTTTTAGTATGTATTTCTTGAGAGAGGATACACATTTAGGTAGTTGTTGAACAACATCACTCCTAACGTATGTGATAGATCAATACGGAGGGTTTAAAGGCGGGATTAGAGATAACGAAACCTTTGTGCGATCGTAGTGAGCGGTGAATTAGTGCCAGCTATCATAGTTCGAGAGAATATGTCTAGTAAATTATGGTAATTGCTCGAGAAATAATTATGACACCCGAAGTACTCACGATCGGTAGAGAATAATTAGGCAAAATTATAGAAGACATAGCGGGAAGCATTCCGACAATTGGGGAAATCATAACTCAAGACCTCCTTAATCTTTCCTCCAAACCTTAGTATCTTTAGTTGTTAATCTACTACTTTAATTTATTAGTTAATTAGATATAAGAATCTTAATATTTATAACTTAGGAATTTTTCGAGCTTGTCTTCTTGGTGATAGTGAATAGTTGTATCTAAACCTTAGTTATCTGTGGGATTCGACTGAATTATATTTGCAGCGACCGCTAATTATTTTTAGGACTAGAGTTGGGCGTGATCAAATTTTAGCGTCATTACCGGAGAACTAACGGTGTAGCTGTAACTGTAAATATTGCTTGGTGTCAAGTTTGAACATTTATTTTATTTTATTTTTATCTTGTTTTAATTTTTGATTTGAGAGACATGGAATCTTGGAATTATGAGAGTTTTTATGTTGGTAATTCTACTTTTGATCCTCCTTATGCATATTGTGGAGGAAACCACCCATGGCAAAATTATCAAAATATTCCCGAGAGCGAGTTATGTGCACCAACTCAATCTTATGTGTGGAATGCGTGTGATATGTGCGGTGGTCAAGATGGTCACTTTAATGGTTGTTCTTATAATTCTTTTCCTCCCCAACACCTTACTATGATGATTCTACGTTTTCTTGTGAAGTTAGTATAAACAAAGAACCTAGGGATGATGACTTGAAAGAGATCAAGGATATGCTAAGGTACCTTGTGGAACAAAATAATAAGAAACAACTGCACATACAAAGGCAAGTGGCTATGATTCGCAACTTGGAGGCTCAAGTGAGTCAACTAGTTGAAGCATTTAATGCTCAACAAGCTAATATTATGGATAGTATCCAAAAAGAGCGTGAATTAGATGCTGAAATTGAGGTACAAATGGAGGAGGTCAGAGTAGACACCAACAATTTATCCAACTGGATTTTGAGGATGCCGATGTTTTAGAAGTGATACTAGAGTCCACCAAGGACATTGAGGATACATATCTAGTTGACTATAGTGTCAATGGTGTTGAGGATGTTGACAGTCCTGGAGTTCATGTATTTGAGCGCATTGGTCCTCACTCCAAGTATTTTTCCACATTGTGTTTGGATGATTATATGGAAATAGAGTCATCCGAACCAATTGAGGGGTCAAGGAAAGAGGAACAAGGTACCTACGTTCTAGAATTCTTCTTGTCAGAAAGTCAGGATTACTGTCACGCCCCAAACTCGGGGAGCGTGACCGGCGCTCAACCTCGAGAACCCAACCGAGCAAGCCTGTTAGATTTCCTTCTACCAAACTCATCCATGAATAAAGAGGAGATGTACTTCATTAATCAAACACTGAAAAGATTTTATTAACAACTTCATTTTCATTCCCATTAGTGGCTTCATTCATAATTTCTAAAATATTAAGAGTTTATAGAATTAATGAAAAACATGATTTCCAAATACCAACATTTCTAGTTCAATTCCCAATATCAACCACAACCCACAACCTGTCTACAGAGCCTCTAAGTACAATAGAAGAGTAATATAAAAATGCCGGCAACAAGGCCCCGACTATACCTCAAAACACAGTACATGAGAAACAAACGATACATGACCCCAAAATAAAGTGAGGCTCACCAAATCAGCTGAAAAGAGTGTACTGCTATCACTGATCAATGCCGTCTACTGTAGAACCACCTGCATCCATTAAAGATGCAGCGCCCCCAGCAAAAGAGACATTCATACTGTCGAATAGCACTAGTATGTAAAGCTCAAAATCCTCTTTCAAAATAGAATGCCCATATAAGAAAAGGCAACACATAGAAACAACAAGTCACAATCCACAATATCCAAATGTCCAGTTAAAATATAATAATTTTCAAAATACGAACTTCATACACAATTTTTGGTTGGGAGATCATTAGCACCGATATTCCACCGTCTTTGTTAGCACGGAGTACGATCACGCCCGATCAGCTAAGCCATCTCCCCACGGACAATGTGGTTTGACAAGTGATGCGAAAGAAAGTTGTTACCAAGAGTAGTACCACTATGTGCGCAACATGACGTCCGATCTCCACCCGATCGGCTAGGCCGCCTTCCCACATATGCCGTGTGGGTTGACTTTGCCAATCCACAATTGTTACTAGTTTCATCCCAATTAAGGGGAATAATATCACAATTTCTCAAATATTTCAATTTCATCCCAAATAAGGGGAATAATCACAATCCACCCCAACACCGGCACGTGTAGTTTTAGGTGTGGGCCTTATGACCCACCCTTTCTCGGTTTTGCTAATGATGCTCCCAAAAATATTTTTGATTTGATTTGCACACAAAGGTAACATAAATACAATTGTACTAACCTCTACATCTTTGACATTGTATAAATTCTCATTAGTATTTTCAGTCATTCACAACGACAATATTTCCTTGGCTCATTTGGCCATTCACAAGATTCATTATTCCTGAAACGATGGTCATATTTCATATTCCACACTTTCACCTCTTTCAATTTCAAAGATCCCCATCAAATATCAACAGATAGAATATTTCAGAAATTATATACTTCAAATCCATTTTAAATGGGTACTTCAAACAAAAATGGTTTCTTCCCAAAGAATGAGGCATACCGACCAACAATAGAACCACACATGAAAACTCATAAAGAATCAATACACCATTTATTCTTGTAATATTCTTCCCCAGAAATGACAATGTACAATTTCAACACATGAGTATATATAACTCGAATCACACTGGATATATTTATAAAGCAAAGCATTAGTTAAAGCAGCCACTAATGTGCATGAATTGAGTACAAAAGCTCTTAGACAAATTCTATTTTCCAAATCACTTTTAAAACAGTAGAGTCGAGGCTCATTTCATATTCTTTATCGCATCCTCTCAAATCATTTGCACTACTAGCCACAATCATAACCTAAATTCTTGGCACGCTGGCCATGCTCTATATCTCCAATTCACTTGTTTCACTTCCAACTATCTTTATAGATCATCAACAATAAGAAATTTCCAATCAAGACTTTAGGTATACATATGAACAATTATGAGTCTTAAGCATATCGAGTTTTTTCACCCAATTGGTATACTAGTTCTCATTTAAAACACGTCTCAAAGCCACAACATTTTAATACGCAAACCATACTTTGAATATCTATCTTTCGACATAAGGCTCATTCGGAATAAACAAGTTTATAGGGAATAACCCGGAATATAGAAGTTAGGAATCTTGAGCCAATCATACTTGGTCTTACGGAAACATTATGGATATCTATTCTAAGAGAGAAGGTTTAGCCAACATACCTCAATTGAGATTCCTTACACTCTAAAATATTCCGGAATTCTTAGCAACTTCAATCTATTTTAGAAATATAACAAATTGAACCATAATTAGGAAGATATTCATGGTCTCAACTCATTTGAACATTTTATCAAACACTAGGTATGCAAATTTAAGCACAAGGTTCTTCTACAAGATTTCCTTCACTCCCTAACCCAATCCTTACTTATTTAAGCTCAACAATCTTCCCACTTGTCTCTCTAGAATACTCTCACTTCTCTCTAATAATATCAGATATTCTCTTCAAAAATGAGCCCTAAGGGGTTTTAATTAGAATAGGGCCGAGTTATAACAATAGAAGAACAGAGCTACAGACCAGGCTAGGCACGCTCTGTAGCAAGCTATAGATCAGGCGAGGCAAGCTCTGTAGCGAGCTATAGACCAGGCGAGGCATACTCTATAGCGAGCTATAGACCAGGCGAGGCATGCTCTGTAGAGAGCTATAGACCAGGCTAGGCAAGGGATATAGCATGGTCTAGCGCGCTACATACCTAGCTAGGCGAGGGATATAGCACGGTCCAGCGCGCTACAAACCTGGCTAGGTGAGGGATATAGCACGGTCTAGCGCGCTACAAGCTGGGCAACACGAGAGTGAAAAATTTCAACTCCCCAACACACTGTTCAACTCAAAAACTCCGAAAATATATTACATTAGCCTACCTTGGCACCACAAAACCTTAAATTACTTAGCGAAATTTTTCCGGTTCCTTACATTCTCCCCCGCTTAGGATCATTTGTCCTCGAATGAGGAGCAGAGTCCGTCCCTAAATGCTTATCATAACTTATCTCTTTTCTCACACACCTCAATCTCCCAAATTTTACTAACTCCAAAATATTTTCAGAAATTTCGGTAGAGTCTCCTATGTAATTGGGCCTATCCACCTGTCAGAGAATCTCAGAAACCAATCCTAACAACATGTACATAATCCAATGAAGCAACATAATATGAAACAACACCAACTGTGGCCTCATAAGAAATACATTACCGGAAAGGAACACCCTTAGCATAAATTGTACTAGTGACATATAATTCATAGGGAACAATTTCATAGAAACGATTACAAATCTATTCAAACAAATGGGGGTACTTCTTCTTCATTTCTTCTTCTGTCTCCCAAGTGGCCTCTTCAACCTGCTGGTTTCTCCATAACACTTTCACAGAGGCAATATCTTAACTCTTGGACTTATCTAACAAGGATGGCAATTAGATACCCCTCATAATTCAAATATCCATTAACTTCACATTCACTAGCTTTCACCGAAACGATAGACAAAGGATTTATAATTACCTTCATAGACGTAGACACATGATACACCGGGTACACGGAGGACATTAATAGGGAAACATCATACTCATAGTTTGGCATATTTCCTTCAAGATTTCATAAGCCCTAATGGGACTACACGTTCTTTACCTTCCTTAACAATTCACCCAATATATTCATAGAGAAAAATCTGGAGAATAACCTGTTCACTTTTTTCAACTCTAAATCTCTACGCCAAACACCTAAACTAAACCTTTGGCGACCTCCAACAATTACTCTAAGATGTTCTAGATTGAATATTACCATAAAAATTCCTATCCAATAAATTCGATCATGGGATGATGCTCCTTCTTTGATATGTTTGAACCTACAACTCTCGATAAATTTGTTACAAACAGGAACAACGAGGTTCGGGATTTTGCTGGAATTATTCAAGAATTCCATCAATGTGCTGAGAAGGGTATTTTAGGAAGTTATATTCTAAGAGACATGAAGGTTACTACTAATAGCGCTGGTATGGTTAATCATTGTGATGACATCATTGATTCAACAAATGAGGCATTAGAGTTGCCTAGTAGGCATTGATAATGTAGGGACTATGTTCATGATTCTGAGATTTAAAAGAAATGAGTCATGAAAAGAACAACAACAATTGTTTCATTTCATATGTGTCTTATTTGGAAATAGTAGGCCTCAAAGAGAGATAGGCAAGTATGTGACACTAGTCACCTCTTGGAATGTAGGAAAACAAAACCAGTTTAACTCAAAATGAGAATATTCTAACACTCTGAATGTGATATGGATTTCAAGATACACGAAGTTTCATTACGCTCTTAACAGTATTTAACACAAGAAATCTATGCCACAAACCCATAAGCTTGAAAAAGAAGTTGAACACTTGTGAGACTATTATCATTCTGACAGCTTAACCCTTGCCAATAGTTGATCCTATATGAAAGGACTAGAGATACGATGAACCTTTCTTTAAAATCAATATGCTCTCATATTACTAGACGGTGAAAAGGATTCATGATAATATACACAAAGGAACAAAGTGATTGTTCAAACCATATGAGCCACATACACCAGAGAGAAAAAGAGTGACTCAAGAAAGATCTCAGCACTAGGCTGCTTTACATTAGATTTGATACCACATAGGTAAAGATCCCTTGTTGAGAATTTAGGAAAGCAAATGGGAAGTATTAATCCTAGAGTTATAACTAAATTCAAAGACATAATTATAGAGCTCAATTCCTCAAGAAGTCGTAAATAAGAGAATTGTGATCAAGAGGCTTCACGAATACCACGTCTCGTTTAAAGAGTAGGTACATGCAATGATTTGTGATTCAACGTTTTGGTTAAGACCATATTTATGTAGGCCCCTTCAATATGGATGTACATATACAACAAAGAAAATAATGCGGTGTTCACAATGAGGTAGCAAGGAATGACTTACTTGATGCCTTTAGATTGACAGGACAGTACCTTAATTGATGCCCCTCTACTCTACATCCAAAACATACATTAGTACCATAGTGACATACCCCCTAATGACATCTCATACACTTCACACAACGAGGATGGGGTCCGCTAAACTGACTCGCCCCACTTACCTGATATTTACCCTTTTTGCATACATCTTAAGCATTCCCCCTATCCTTCCTCCATGACCCCGTGATGGGATTAACAATCTCTGTAATATCTCGTTGTATGGACTTTTGGAATTGCCCAAATCTACCATTCCCAACACGCTTCTGAGCATACTCACAACATGCCGCAAAATATTTTCGCCCGCATATCGTGTAGACCGAGATGGGTGTATCCAACTTAAGGGAATTTGTTCTTCTTGTGCCCCCTCTTTCCATAACCATAAAATATTTCAAGAATCATCCAACATAAACCCGAGTGGCTGTTCTTTCAAATCAAACATTCCAGCTTATTGATGCCAATAATCCTCTTTCGTTTCTTAGGTGATCTCACCACATAATCTGGTGGCATGGTGACATTAAACACTTTCCCTAGCAATTGGTTCTTTTATTCCCTCATCGTTGACTCGAACCCGTGGGTTACTCATATGGAAAATGATACATGACGAGGAAATTAGCTTCCTATCTTGAGCTCTATCGCACGATCAGGAGTACCAAAGAAGTGATAAATTCCTAAATGTCCAAGTAGCCTCCTCATTATAGATGTGGTCAACAACACACCGATAAGAAGGACTCTATTAGGCACGACTCTGAGATATCTAGGACACTTTAAAACCTTAGGCTCTGATACCAAGTTTGTCATGCCCTAAACTCGGGTAGCGCGACCGACGCTCAGCTGAGCGAACCCGACCGAGCAAGCCTGTTAGATTTTCTTCTACCCAAACTCATCAATGAATAAAGAGGAGATGTACTCCATTATCAAACACTGAAAAGATTTTATTAATGACTTCATTTTCATTCCCATTAGCAGCTTCATTCATAATTTCCAAAATATTATGCATTTATAGAATTAATGAAAAACATGATTTCCAAATACCAAAATTTCTAGTTCAATTCCCAATATCAACCACAACCCACAACCTGTCTACGGAGCCTCTAAGTACAATAGAAGAGTAATATATAAATGCCGGCAACAAGGCCCCAGCTATACCTCAAAACACAGTACATGAGAAACAAACATGACCCCGAAATAAAGTGAGGTTCACCAAATCAGCTGAAAAGAGTGTACTGCTATCACTGATCAATGCCACCTGCTGTAGAACCACCTGCATCCATTAAAGATGCCGCGCCCCCGGCAAAAAAGACGTTAGTACTGTCGAATAGCACTAGTATGTATAGCTAAAAATCCTCTTTCAAAATAGAATGCCCATATAAGAAAAGGCAACACATAGAAACAGCAAGTCACAATCCACAATATCCAAATGTCCAGTTAAAACATAATAATTTTCAAAATACGAACTTCATATACAATTTTTAGTTGGGAGATCATTAGCACCAATATTCCACCGTCTTTGTTAGCACGGAGTACGATCACGCCCGATCGGCTAGGGCATCTGCCCACGGACAATGTGGTTTGACAAATGATGCGAAAGAAAGTTGTTACCAAGAGTAATACCACCATGTGCGCAATATGACATCCGATCTCCACCCGATCATCCAGGCTGCCTTCCCACATATGCCATGTGGGTTGACTTTTCCAATCCACAATTGTTACCAGTTTCATCCTAATTAAGGGGAATAATATCAAAATTTCTCCAATATTTTAATTTCATCCCAAATAAGGGGAATAATCACAATCCACCCCTACACCAGCACATGTAGTTTCAGGTGTGGGCCTTATGACCCACCCTTCCTCGGTTTTGCTAATGATGCTCCCAAAAATATTTTTGATTTGATTTTCACACAAAGGTAATATAAATACAATTGTACCCACCTCAACATCTTTGACATTGTACAAATTCTCATTAGTATTTCCAGTCATTCACAACGACAATATTTTCTTGGCTCATTTGGCCATTCACAAGATTCATTATTCCTGGCACGATGACCGTATTTCATATTCCACACTTTCACCTCTTTAAATTTCAAAGATCCTCATCAAATATCAACATATAAAATATTTCAGAAATCATATACTTCAAATCCATTTTAAATGGGAACTTCAAACACAAATGGTTTCTTCCCAAAGAATGAGGCATACCAACCAACAATAGAAACACACATGAAAACTCATAAACAATCAATACACCATTTATTCTTGCAATACTCTTCCCCAGAAATGACAATGTACAATTTCTACACATGAGTATATATAACTCGAATCACACTGAATATATTTATAAAGCAAAGCATTTGTTAAAGCAGCCACTAATGGGCATGAATTGAGTACAAAAACTCTTAGGCAAATTCTATTTTCCAAATCACTTTTAAAACAGTGGAGTCGAGGCTCATTTCATATTCTTTATCGCATCCTCTCAAATTATTTGCACTACTAGCCACAATCATAACCTAAATTCTTGGCACGTTGGCCACACTCTACATCCCCAATTCACTTGTTTCACTTCCAACCATCTTTATAGATCATCAACAATAAGAAATTTCCAATCAAGACTTTAGGTACACATATGAGCAATTATGAGACTTAAGCATATCAATTTTTTCTCATTCAATTGGTATACTAGTTCTCATTTAAAACACGACTCAAAGCCACAACATTTTAATACGCAAACCATACTTTGAACATCTATCTTTCAACATAAGGCTCATTAGGACTAAATAAGTTTATAGGGAATAACCCGGAATATAAAAGTTAGGAATTTTGAGCTAATCATACTTGGTCTTACGGAAACATTATGGATATCTATTCTAAGAGAGAAAGTTTAGCCAACATACCTCAATTGAGATTCCTTACACTCTAAAATATTTCGGAATTCTTAGCAACTTCAATCTATTTTACAAATATAACAAATTAAACCATAATTAGGAAGATATTCATGGTCTCAACTCATTTGAGCATTTTATAAAACACTAGGTGTGCAAATTTAACTACAAGGTTCTTACTACAAGATTTCTTTCACTCCATAACCCAATCCTTACTTATTTAAGCTCAACAATATTCCCACAAATCTTATTGGTACATACATGTATAAATAATACTCTCATACCCAAGAATCATACTCCTAATCAACCATCTTCTACCCAAATTCGAAATTGAAAACTATGGTATGGAACCTTACCTCTTAGATGAAGAACTTGTGCGTTTTTCTTGTTAATCTTCCAAGATTTGAGACAAGATCTTGATGAACAAAGCACTTGAGCTACTTCCTCTCTCTAGAATACTCTCACTTCTCTCTAAAAATATTAGATATTCTCTTAAAAAATGAGCCCTAAGGGGTTTTAATTAAAATAGGGCCAGGTTATAACAATAGAAGAATAGATACTCCGAAATTCCGGATCGGGCTACAGACCAGGCTAGGCACGCTCTGTAGCGAGCTATTGACCAGGAGAGGCACGCTCTGTAGCGAGCTATAGACCAGGCTAGGCAAGGGATATAGCACGGTCTAGCGCACTACAGACCTGGCTAGGCGAGGGATATAGCACGGTCCAACGTGCTACAGACCTGGTTAGGCGATGGATATAGCACGGTCCAGCGCGCTATAAGTTGGGCGACGCGAGAGTGAAAAACTTCAAATCCCCAACACACTTTTCAACCCAAAAACTTCAAAAATATAATACATTAGCCTACCTTGTCACTATGAAACCTTAAATTACTTAGCGAATTGTTTTTCGATTTCTTACATTTACACACCTCATCTAAAGGCCAAGAAGTGCAGAAAACTACATTGTTTCCTTAGGCCAGTTAGATTTGTTCCACCACCCTGGGAGCATAATCACAAGCTTGAAGCAAAACTTTGTGTTCAATTTATAGGCTCGAGTGGAGGCAAAACGCGATTTGCGTCGTGCCGCGACGTTAAATCATGCGCTTATTGGGAGGCAACCCAACTTTACTACTTTCTTTTATTTTTATTTTTTTATTTTTTATTATTGTATTATTATTGTAGTATTGTTTTTGATTTCTCTAGGATCATGAGAAGCAAGGACATTGGAAGAAAGGAAGCAAGTGAGATGGTCAGAACTATGTGTGGGGTGCCCGCCCAAAGAACCAAGTATGGGAGAAATGCTTCAGCTTTTGGCCTACCAAGGAGTTTACTTTAGCCTCTTATATTTATGGGTTTGCATTGGGGACAATGCATAATTTTAAGTGTGGGGTGAAGAGACCATTTGGTGATTTTCTATGGTATTTAGTTGTGTTATTTTTTGTGTGTTGAAAAAAATATAAAAAAAAAGAACTAATTAGATTGAAATAATCCCTCTTGGTTTTTCTTATGGACACGGTTCTTTTTCAAGTGATGACTCTTTGAACCGGGCGGTATTCTTTTTTGTAGGTAGAATTTTTATAAAGTTTTGGACTTTTCCCCACGATGGACTTCCTAGATAGTTTTCTTGAGGGTTTATAGTCCAACGAAAAACACAAAAAGATTTTCATTGTTTTTTCTTCTTGAATTGAAAATGGAATAGGAAGAAGCTAGAGTAATTTGTGCTTTTGACATGTTTTATATTAGGGCTTAGGTCTGGAGCATTTGAACTAAGTACTTTCTTCATGGTCATTGTAATTACATGCCTTGAAAATATGTGTGGCTTTATTTTCACACCGAGACTCACCTTTCGACTCTTGTGATTAATTATCGTGTGCTTAAATTTTATGATGACTGTGCTAGTTGCTTTAACTTGAGAGTCGGGTCTGAGCCGTCCTGAGTAAGTCATTTGCATTGTGTGAGGTGTAATGTTAGTTGTACTTTGTGCCATCCCTTGTTAGTATAGAACTTTCCCCGTGTGTGAGTCAAAGTGAAATGATTAAGTTGTGTAAGTGATGTTAGGCTATAATTGTGTGTTTTAGTTGGTTATCGCACTCTAATTTACTGCACTTTAATTGAGTTGAGCTTTCAATCGCTAGTGTTTTTCACTAATTATGTGTTTTATGCCTTGTAGGAGTGATTTCGAGTTATGTAGATATTGTGAAACTAATTCGAGTTATTTGGAGCTTTGAAGTCTGAGTAAAAGCCCAAAGGAATAAGTTGGGATCGTGTTCGGGGGTCGAGGATCACTGCTGGATGTCAAAATTCAAGGAAGAATCAACTGCTGAAAAAATACATTAGTGCGATGCACTGTGCGATGCATCAGTGTAAATTTATGTCAAACATTGGCAAAGTTCAGAGGCCACCCAGGTACGTGAACACGCACTGGGCACGCACGCTAGGCAGAATACTGTCCAAAGTGTGCGGCCATATGCGTGAGCACACTCCCAGGAGCGCGGCCGCGCACGTTCAACGCCGAAAATTATCCTGTTTCGCGTAGGAAAAGGTATGTTCGTTTGGGCCCGACCCTAATTGGTATATATACATGGAAAAATGGTATTTTCTGGACTTTTGACACAACTAAGACCTAAGGAGATGTGGGAGAAGCAAGAGCACAAGGATTTCATTATTCAATCCTCACTCAAGACAAGAGTTTAGATCGTTTATGCTTTCCTTTAACTTAAACTTATTTGTGATGAATTACTCCATATCTATGGAGTAGTTCTCTTTAGGGTTTGATGGATTTTGCTTATTGACATTTGTTTATGGATTATAACTCTAGTTTTTATGTATAGAATCATTTTGGATGATTTAATTATTGCATCTATATTCGCATGTTCATGTAATCGAGAGAGGCATAACTTGTGATATCGTTGCATTATCTTGTTAGTTGAGTTCATTATTTCTTCTTAGTAATCGAAAGAGGCTAATTGAATTATTGTTTAACCCTAGTTAGGAGGATAATGAGAGAGGTTCTCCTAAAGACCAATCCACTATGAATTCTTGCATATCTTCACTGAACTTAAATTGGTTCATATTGTGAGTTTGAGACTTAATCGAGAGAGGAGTTTCTACTAAATGTTTGAACTAATAATTGAGTGAATTCGAGAGACTCACTTGAACATTAGAAGTGAATTAACTAGAGTTAAATCCCAGACATTTATTTTGCACCTATCCAATCAAACCCTATTTTCTCTCATTTATATCTTCCTTGCTTACTTTTGTTCGAGTGTCATTCGTCAATTAGCTTTAGATTCTTAGTTAATTTTAATTTTAAATCACATAAATCTTAATTATTAATCATCTTGGATAGAAATCTAGCTACAAACTATAATAATACTGTTTAACTCCAATCCATGTGGATACGATATTATATTATACTATATTCGACTAGTGAGCATATTTAAGTATGTTTTGCGCTCGTCAAATTTTGGCGCCGTTGCCGGGGATTGGCAATAAATAGTGTTTGAAATAGTCTGTAGTACTAATTCAGGAATTTTTCTTCGTATTTTATTTTATTTTCCCTTTTTACGTTGGTGCTTGTTAACTGTTCGCAGGCTACAAGTTCGATTGGTGCATGACTCGATCCTCTAGGAAGGAAGTGCTGCCATACAAACTAGAAATCGAGAAACAACTGCGACAGTTGAGGAAGGAAAGAAATTTCCCTGAGAATACTAAGAAGGTTGGGCAATACACAACCAAAGAAATTATGACGGGAGATGATGATGATGTTGATTTGGTTGCAAGAGAGGCAGCCCAACAAAGACAAAAAGTTGCAAGGGATGCTAAGGAACAAGCTCTTCTAAATGCACAAAATCTACCTTTGGATGCAGACCAATTCGGAAATATAGCTCCCGGTGCTGAGAGACCACTTGGCGATTATGCTAGACCGGTCTACAACCAAGGCTTATCAAGTGTGAGACCACCTCTAGTTGCAGTTACTAATTTTGTGTTAAAGCAGGGGTTGCTTCAAACTCTTCAAAACAACTGTGTCTTCAGGGGAATGATGAATGAAGATTTAAACAATCATCTGATGGACTTCAAGGAGATTATGAACACCTTTCAATACAATGGTATGTCACAAGATGTAGTTTACTTAAGGGTATTCCCATTCACTATCAAAGTCGAGGCAAAGCACTGGCTTAAAGCTTGCCTAATGGATCGATTAGAACATGGGACGAGATGACCAGAAAAATTCTTGACAAATATTTCTCATCAGCTTAGATGGAAAGATAAGAAGAGAAATCCATAACCTTTGTCAGAACGAGAATGAAAGTGTGTTTGAAGCTTGGGAGAGGTTTAAGGAGATAGTGCGAAAGTGTCGACATAGCGGAATTGAACTTTGGATGCAACTCCAGGATTTTTGGGATGGATTGACACCAGCCTCACGCAGAACATTGAGCAATGCAGTTGGAGGTCCGTTGATGAAAAAGACTCCAGAGGAGATAGTCGCAATTCTAGATGAGTTATCTAAAGATACAAATCAGTGGCCCTCTGAGATTTCTGAAAGAAGAAGATCAACTGGTGTTCACCAAGTTGATGCTAACACATCTGTGCAGGTACAACTTGATGCCATGGCCAAAGAAATAAGGAAGCTGACCTTAGCTTCAATACACAGTAAGCCCCGTGCAACGTGTGATATATGTGGAATATGGCACCCTACTCATGAGTGTCAAGACTCAATGGAGGAAGTTAATGATGTTGGGAATTATAACTTCAATGCAATGGGTTAGAAGCACCCCGGTTTTTCATGGAGTACACCTGGGGGTACTGCAAATGCATGGCAGCAAAACTATCCCAGATTTCAAGGACAAGGAGCTCCTGGTTTTGTGAATCAGCCGAGGCCGAAGTTCCAGCCTCAACTTCCACTCAACCTGAGCTAGAATATCTAATGAAGTCTTTCATTGTCAAGACAGATGAGAGATTAGATGCTCATGGGGTATCTATCAAAGAACTTGGCTGTAACACCCCGGAAAATATCGAAGTATTTAAGTGTAAAACCCAGTAAAAGTTCGCAAATGAATTCAAGGTTTCGTGGTGCCGGAGTTGGTATACGTGTTTAAGGATATGCACCGGAAAGTAAAGGAAAATTTTTGGCGGAAAAGCGCGTTTATGCGGTCCATTATGCTACCGCATAATCACTCTACGGGCCGCATAATGGCCGCAGAAGTGAGGCAGGAGAGGGTTAGTCTAGGAGTAATTATGTGGTCGACTATGCGACCGCATAACTGTTCTGCAGTGCATTATGCGACCACATAATAGTTATGCGGACCACATAGTGATCGCAAACTCAGATAGATTTTTGGTCATTTTGGACACTAATTATGCGACCAATGTGCGGTCCGCATAACCATTATGCGGTCGCATATGCGACCGCAGAACCTGTTCCGGAGCTCCATTTTTGGGTTTTTAAAACCCGACCCTACTTCGTTAAATACACGTTTTCAGCCATTTTTGAGCAAAACAAATATGATGTTTTAGAGAGAAGGGAGAGTGTTTTTGATAGAGAGGAAACCCTAGGCTAATTATTCATCAAGTCTCGCTCAAATCTTGGAAGATTAACAAGGAAAACCCACAAGTTCTTCATCTAAGAGGTAAGGTTCCATACCCTAGTTTTCAATTTCGCATTTGGGTAAAAGATGATTAAATTGGAGTATGATTCTTAGGTATAAGAGTATTATTTATACATGCTTGTACTAATAAGGTTTGTGGGAAGATTGTTGAGCTAAAATATGTAAAGATTGGGTTGTGGAGTGAAGGAAATCTTGTAGAAGAACCTTGTAGTTAAATTTGCACACCTAGTGTTTGATAAAATGCTCAAATGAGCTGAGACCATTAATATCTTCCTAATTATGGTTCAATTTTATTATGTCTCAAAATAGATTGGGATTGCTAGAATTTCCAAAACGTTGCAGTAATTTAAGGAAAGCTCAAAGCGAGGTATGTTGGCTAAACTTTCTCTCTTAGAATAGATATCCATAATGTTTCTGTAAGATCTAGTATGATTGGCTCAAGATTTCTAACTTCTATATTCTGGGTTATTCCCTATAAACTTGTTTATTCCGAATGAGCCTTATGTCGAATGATAGATGTTAAAAGTATGGTTTGCGTATCAAAATGTTGTGGCTTTGAGTCATGTTTTAAATGAGAACTAGTATACCAATTGGGTGAGAAAAATGCGATATGCTTAAGACTCATAAGTGCTCATATGTGTACCTAAAGACTTGATTGGAAGTGTCTTGTTGTTGATAATCTTTAAAGATGCTTGAAAATGAAATAAGCGGATTGAAGAAATAGAGTGTGGCCAACGTGTCAAGAATTTAAGTTATGTTGTGGCTAGTAGTGCATATGATTTTAGAGGATGCGATAAAGAATATGAAATGAGCCTCGACTCCTCCGTTTTAAAAATGATTTGGAAAAATAGAATTTTCCTAAGAGCTTTTATACTCAATTCATGCCCATCAGTGGATGCTTTAACTAATGCTTTACTTTATAAGTATATCCAGTGTGATTCGAGTTCTATATACTCATGTATTGAAATTGTACATTGTCATTTATGGGGATAAGTATTGCAAGAATAAATGGTGTATTGATTGTTTATGATTTTTCATGTGTGTTTATATTGTTGGTTGGTATGCCTCATTCTTTGGGAAGAAACCATTCGTGTTTGAAGTTCCCATTTCAAATGGATTTGAAGTATATGATTTCTGAAATATTCTACATGTTGATATTTGATGGTGATCTTTGAAATTGAAAGAGGTGAAAGTGTGGAATATGAAATACGGCCATCGTGCCAGGAATAAAGAATCTTGTGAATGGCCTAATGAGCCAAGGAAATATTGTCATTGTGAATGACTAGAAATACTAATGAGAATTTATACAATGTGAAAGATGTTGAGGTGAGTAAAATTTTATTTATGATATTTCTGTTTGCAAATAAAATCAAAAATATTTTTTGGAGCATCATTAGCAAAATCGAGGAAGGCTGGGTCATAAAGCCCACACCTGAAACTACACATGCTGGTGTAGGGGTGGATTGTCATTATTCCCCTTATTTGGGATGAAATTGAAATATTGGAGAAATTTTGATATTATTCCCCTTAATTAGGATAAAACTGGTAACAATTGTGGATTGGAAAAGTCAACCCACATGGCATATGTGGGAAGGCGGCCTGGATGATCGGGTGGAGATCAGACACCATGTTGCGCACATGGTGGTACTACTTTTGGTAACAACTTTCTTTCGCATTACCTGTCAAACCACATTATCCGTGGGGAGATGGCCTAGCCGATCGAGCGTGATCGGACTCTGTGCTAACAAAGACGGTGGTATATCAGTGCTAATGATCTCCCAACCAAAAATTATATATGAAGTTGGTATTTTGAAAATTATTATGTTTTAACTGGACGTTTGGATATTGTTGATTATGACTTGTTTTTTCTATGTGTTGCCTTTTCTTATATGGGCATTCTATTTTGAAAGAGGATTTTTAGCTATACATACTAGTGCTATTCGACAGTAGTAACGTCCCTTTTGCCGGGGGCACTGTATCTTTAATGGATGCAGGTGGTTCTACAGCAGGCGACATTGATCAGTGACAGCAGTACACTCTTCTCAGCTGATTTGGTGAGCCCCACTTCATTTCGGGGTCATATATCTTTTGTTTCTCATGTACTGTATTTTGAGGTATAGACGGGGCCTTGTTGTCGGCATTTCCATGTTACTCTTCTATTGTATTAGAGGCTCCGTAGACAGATTGTGAGTTATGGTTGATATTGGAAATTTAACTAGAAATGTTGGTATTTGGAAATCATATTTTTCATTAATTCTATAAACTCGTAATGTTTTGGAATTTATAAATGAAGCTGCTAATGTGAATGAAAAGGAAGTTGTTAATAAAATCTTTTCAGTGTTGATTAATGGAGTACATATCCTCTTTATTCATGGATAAGTTTGGGTAGAAGGAAATCTAACAAGCTTGCTCGGCCGGGTTCTCTCGGTTGAGCGTCGGTCGTGCTCCCCGAGTTTGGGGCGTGACATTGGCACTGGCTTGCAAAACTTGGAGAAGTAAGTGGGAAAAAATACAACTGTATTGTCTGAGAGAATCCCAAGTACTCTACCAGCTGACACTGAGAGAAATCCAAAAAAAAATGGTGAATGCTGTGACTAAGAGAAGCGGGCAAGTGTTGAAAGATCCCGCCCCAACAAAAAAGATGTGGTGCCTGAAAAAGGAATTGGGGAGCAGCTAAAAAATGAAGTTGATAAGAAGAAGAGAGGCAAGAAGGGAGATGAGAAAAAGAAGAAGGAGGACACTTTAAGAAGGGAGGAATCTAATGAGAGCGAGCATATGCCTGCTCTACCCTTTCCCCAAAAGCTATATAGAGAGAAGCTGGACAAATAGTTTGAGAGGTTCCTAGATATGTTGGGACAGGTTAATGTAAGCATGCCGTTCACAGAAGTGCTCTCACACATGCCAGTTATGCGAAATTCTTGAAGGAGATCCTTACAAAGAAAATGAAGATCGAGGAGACATCATTAGTCAAGCTCACAGAGCATTGCAGTGTAATCTTGCAAAACAAACTCCCACAAAAGTGTGGAGATCCAGGGAGTTTTACTATACCTTGCTCATTTTGCACTCTTAATTTTGATTTGTCTTTATGTGATTCTGGTGACTCAATTAATTTAATGCCTTTGTCTATTTACATGAAGCTGGAGAATGAGATTAGAGAAATAAGGTCCGCACCAATATCCTTGCAGCTAGCCGATCAAACAACTTTGATACCTGAGGGGATAGGTGAATATGTCTTAGTTCAGGTAGATAAGTTTGTATTTCCTATAGATTTCATAGTGGTGAAGATAGAGGAGAACAAAAAGGCCCCCTTATATTAGGAAGACCATTCTTAGCGACGGGCATAATAATATTAGACATACATGATAGAAAGCTCATACTTAGAGTGGGTGAGGAGACGGTGACATTCAAGATGAATGTGGAGATGAGGGTGAGAAAGGAGAAGCCAGCTGCAAGTGTAGAGTGGAAAGTTCGAAAGAGAAGGCTGCGATGAGTGAAAAAGACAAGTGTGGGGTGTATCCCAAGAAGGCTAAGAAGAAGTTGTCTGCGTGGATGTTTGCTCTAGTTCGGGCGCAAAGAATGGAGCCCGACTTTGACTCAGACCCCGACTAGACTTTCAGGGAAGTTTCCTCTACCTTATGCTTTTTAATTGTGTGTCATGGGAACACGCCATAACTTAAAGTGTGGGGTGTGGGATATTTGTATGCTGTATGTATAGTAGTTTTATTTTTACCTTTGTTAGTTTTACTAGTTAGAGATATAAACAAAAAAATTGAAAAAAACCATAAAATATTTAGAATTTTCAAGTTTTTCCAACGATAAATATCATTCGACAGGTTTCTTGGGGGATAAAGTTGAAAGAAAAAGACAAAAAGATTTTTTTGTTAGGTAGTGTATTAATTTCCCCTTGATTTTTCTTTGTGCCGCGGTTCTTTTCCAAGGGTTTTGTTTAAATCGGGTGTAGTTAGTTTTTGTTTTGTAGAATAGTAGAAAATCTTGTGCTATGATTTGAATTGGAAGCAATATCTCTTTACTTTGTTATACCTTGATAATAGTGAGTGCTTTGGTTGTGACGCTTAGGCTCAGTGTTGACTCTTGTGTAAGTACCTTAAACTGTATGATATTAACTTTGCTTAACTGCTTTGACTAGAGTTTCTTGATAATCCAATCTTGAGTGAGTTATGTTCCATGTGTGTGTGAGTGTTTGGTGTATTCGTTGCATTGCATTTGATGTCTAGAACTTGCCTCGTGTGTTTGCAAAGCGAAATAGTAGTTTTGTTCAGTCTTGGAAGTGGTATAGGCGTTTATTTGTTGAGCTAGTTACATGCTTCTACCTGTCTAATTGTTATATCTTAGTTAACCCCCTTGAGCCTATAATCTTGTTTCTTTGGCAACCACATTACAAGCCTTGCCCATTTGTTTGAATTGACCATCTATTTGAACCCTGTACCTCTCATGAGCACTTGAAATTATTATGAACTTTGTAAAAAGTTGAAATGTAGGGTGGTTGGTTTGGCTTTTGAGTGAAACTAATGAAATAAGGAGAAAGGTAAAATGTTTTGAAAAAAAGTAAAAACCACTTTAAAGAGAAAAGAAAAAAAAATAGTTGTATTGTTGTGCAAAATATTCTTTGATAGTTGCAACTCTTGATGTAATTGTTCTTAAAGAAGTTGGGAGTTAATGTATATTTATGTGAAAGTGGAGTTATGGTTTGACATAAGTATGGAGTTTTGAAAGGTTAATTATATGTATTAAAGTGCTTAGAGAGGTGTAGTCACTCTTATATAGAAATGTATCCTACCCGTCCTGCAGCCTACATTACAACCAATTAAAGTCCTACTTGATCATTGACTGAATGAGCTCGAATGAGTAGAGTAGTACACTACGGGCAAGCCTATGGTGCATCTTTTGTGGCATATGAATTTTGTTTTTGAGAGTGAGCGAATTCTTTCTATCCTGAGTTCTTAATTGTTCTTAATTTCTATGCTGTGTGGAACTACTCTCTATTGTTGTGTGAGGGCACTTGATTCATGAAGGACAGGTAATGCCGTTGACCTCTAAGTTAGAGTAAGTGAGTGAGTTATAAATGATGCGTGGTACTTGTGAGTCAAATTTTGAGGCTAGGATGTTACACTATTGTGCTTAATCTATTTTAAATTTGCATTGTGTGAGGTGTAATGTTAGTTGTACTTTGTGCCATCCCTTGTTAGTATAGAACTTTCCCCGTGTGTGAGTCAAAGTGAAATGATTAAGTTGTGTAAGTGATGTTAGGCTATAATTGTGTGTTTTAGTTGGTTATCGCACTCTAATTTACTGCACTTTAATTGAGTTGAGCTTTCAATCGCTAGTATTTTGCACTAATTGTGTGTTTTATGCCTTGTAGGAGTGATTCCGAGTTATGTAGACATTGTGGAACTAATTCGAGTTATTTGAAACGTTGATGCCTGAGTAAAATCCCAAAGGAATAATCCGGGATCATGGTCGGGGGTCAAGGATCACTGCTGGACGTCAAAATTCAAGGAAGAATCAACTCATGAAAAATACACTAGTGCGACGCATCGGTGTAAATTTATGTCAAAAATTGGCAAAGTTCAGAGGCCACCCAGGTGCGCAAGTGTGCACTGGGTGCGCAAGTTAGGCAGAATACTGTCCAAAGTGCGCAGACATATGCGCGAGCACACTCCCAGGTGCGTGGCCGCGCACGTCCAATCCCGGAATTGTCCTTTTTCGTATAGGAAAAGGTGTGTTTGTTTGGGCCCGACCCTAATTGGTATATATACATGGAAAAATGGTATTTTCTGGACTTTTTACACATCTAAGACCTAAGGAGGCTAAGGAGAAGTGGGATAAGCAAGAGCACAAGGATTTCATCATTCAATCCTCACTTAAGACAAGAGTTTGGATCGTTTATGCTTTCCTTTAACTTAAGCTTATTTGTGATGAATTGCTCCATATCTATGGAGTAGTTCTCTTTAGGGTTTGATGGATTTGGTGTATTGATATTTGTTTGTGGATTATAACTCTAGTTTTTATGTATTGAATCGTTTTGAATGATTTAATTGTTGCATCTATATTCACATGTTCATGTAATCGAGAGAGGCATAAATTGTGATATCGTTGCATTATCTTGTTGGTTGAGTTTATTAATTCTTCTTAGTAATCAAAAGTGGCTAATTAAATTATTATTTAACCCTAGTTAGGAGGATAATCGAGAGATGTTCTCCTAAAGACCAATCAACTACGAATTCTTGCATATCTTCACTGAGCTTAAATTGGTTCATATTGTGAGGTTGAGACTTAATCGAGAGAGGAGTTTCTACTAACTGTTTGAACTAATAATTGAGTGAATTCGAGAGACTCACTTGAACGTTAGAAGTGAATTAACTAGAGTTAAATCTCAGACATTTATTTTGCACTTATCTATTCAATCCCTATTTTCTCTCATTGATATCGTCCTTGCTTACTTTTGTTCGAGTGTCATTCGTCATTTAGCTTTAGATTCTTAGTTAATTTTAGTTTTATATCACATAAATCTTAATTGTTAATCATCTTGGATAGCAATCTAGCTACAAACTATAATAATAATGTTTAACTCCAATCCCTGTGGGTACAATATTATATTATACTATATTCGACTAGCGAGCATATTTAAGTGTGTGTTTTGCGTTCGTCAGTAAGTTTGGGAAGTGATGTAGACTTTCTTTGATTGACCATTTAGCTTATTTGCCTACAAGTGCTAATATTATTTGTAGTCACCCCTTTTGAGTCTGTAGACATTTTCTTTGGCAACCATATTACAAGACGAACCTCCTTTGTTCTTAATCAAATCTTGTTAAACCTTTACCTTCGAAAGCTCTTAAGTAGCTAGAAGAGTAAAGAAAGAGATTGGGTAGCTTTTGAGTGAAACCATAGAGAGGCCGACAAGGTGCACTTTTGTATAAACAAAAGAAAGGTACTAGCCAAAAAATACCAAATTAAGGAGAGTGAAAGAAAATAAAAAGTAAAACAAATGAATAACACCTCCTATATCTTTGTCTGGGCTAGTAAGTATCTATATGTTGACGTGCTTAATGAAGAAAGGCCTAAATGTGTATGGTTTCATGGCAAGGCATCGAATTGGTCATGATAAGAAGGTGCTTAAAAGTGAAGTGTAGTGTATTTAAGTGCTTAGGAATGTTAGACACTATTTTCTCAAATATATCCTGCCCGTCCCTTAGCCTACATTGCAACCTATAAAGTCCTACTTGATCCTAGATTTTGTAAGCTTAAATTAGTAGAGACTTACACTACGGATAAGCCTATGGTACGAACTTGGGTGGCATAAGAGTTTCTTTATGAGAGTGAAAAAATTCTTCCGATTTGAGAGTCCTTAAAATATAGTTGACCTTATATTGAGTGTGTGGACTACTTTCTCTGTGGTTTGTTGATGAGGGCACATGATTTGTAAAGGATTGGTAGAGACCTTGATTTTTGAGTTGGCACAAGGAGTGAGTCATAGTGTGCAATGCATTGGAGTCAAGTTTTGAGGATAGGATGTTAGAAAGAGTCACATGAATATTTTAAATAATCTTGGCATGAGTTTAAAACTTGAGGAAAGATATGAAGAGTGCATATGCTGGGTTCTAAGAATTGATATAAACCATTGTCATTGGTGTGATGCTTGAGTATGTTATGAAAGGTATTTCTTGCCTATGCACTTAATTTTAAGTTGCTCGAGGACGAGCAAGAGTTTAAGTGTGGGGTGGAACGACGCCAAAATTTTATCACGCCCAACACTAGTCCTAAAATGGATAAGCAATCACTGCAAATATAACCCGGTCTAAAAGTCCGAAGTCGAATCCCACAGAGAACTAAGGTTTATCTACAACTGTTCACTCTCACTAAGAAGACAAGCTCGAATAATTCCTAAGTTATAAATATTAGGATTATTATATCTAATTAACAAACAAGTTAAAGTAGTATATTAACAACTAAAGATACTAAGGTTTGGAGGAAAGATTAAGGAGGTCTAGAGTTATGATTTTCTCAATTGTTGGAATTCTTCCCGCTATGTCTTCTATAATTTTGCCTAATTATTATATACTGATCGTGAGTACTTCGAGTGTTATAATTCTCTCTCGAGCAACTACCACAATTTACTAGACATATTCTATCGAACTACGCTAGTTAGGACTAATTCACCGCTCACTACGATCGCACCAAAGTTTTATTATCTTCAATCCCGCCTTTAAAACCTCTGTATTTATCTCTCATATACTGTAGGAGCGATTTTTTTAACAACTACCTAAATACGTACCCTCTCTCAAGCAATACACACTAAATAGGCACAGTCAATTAGTGGCCATTCAATCAACAACAACAAACAAGTAGTTGAACAAGTAGAAAAATACAACGACTTAATTATATAAAAACATAACAAGAATTTATCCTACAAAATGTTCCATCAAAACCCTAGATAACAAATTATCTATTCATAATAGTATGCAAAACTACAATACTAGAATTCAGAACCAATAATGGAAATAGAGGAAAAAAGAGGAAAAAACGTGAAGTTGAATCCTTTTCCTTCTTGCTCCTAGCGTGTTCTTGCCTCCCAAAGTCTTCTCTCCCTCCAAAGTAGTGTCTCCCCCTCAAAAGCACCTTTTAGGATGTATTCATAGCAATTAGGGTTTGTCTAGGGCGAATTTTCCTTCTTCTATTTCGAATTGGAGAAGCTGGTTTCTTCTGCTCCGGTCCCGGTTTGGCGAAGTGAACCTCGCGTCTAGGACTTTTCTGGTTTCTTTTGCTCTGGTCTCGGTCTGTCGATGTGAACCTTGCTACGCTGTCCAGGACTTTATTGTTTTTTTCTGCATAAGTTTGTTCCTACACATAAGAAACACGTAATGAGCATATTTTCACTTCATAAGCGGTGTGAACTCCTACAACTCACATATGAAATAACATAGAAACACACTCAAACCATGCACTTTTCATCCTTTGTCAGTATTTTAACCCTAGTTCCCCTATTTGATGCTTTACATATGTGTGTACTTATGGTGATGTGACTTACATGGATAGTTGTTTTGCGTTTTGGGGATGTTTTGGATGGAATTGGGACAATTAGTCCCTTGGTTGGATGATTAAGTTGTAAGAGTTTATCGGAGTTTGACTTTTGTATAGACGATCCCATAAGGGTGTGTTGATGGTTGCAATAGATTCGTATGGTGATTTTGGACTTAGGCGTATGTCCAGATTTGGATTGGAAGGTTTGTAGGTTGATTCAGTGTTTTTTGGCGAACGTTGGAAAGTGGAAGGTTGGAAGGTTGATAGGTTTGATCGAGAGTTGACTTTGTGGATATCAAACTTGGGATCATTTGGGACTTGCATGAAATATTTGAGGTCATTCCAAGTTGTTTAGGCATGTTCGGCGTATGTTTTGAATTTGAAAATATGGATTAGTTCCTTAGGCTTGAATTGAGGTGTGATTCATGGTTTTGATGTTGTTTTGTGTGATTTGAAGCCTCAAGTAAGGCTGTGTTATATTTTGAGATTAGTTGGTGTGATTGGACGGGTCCCCAAGGTCTCGGGTGTGTTTCAGATGGGTTTCAGACCATTTCACCATGTTTTGGATTGCTGGTTTCTGATGTCTAGTTCTCTTGATCACGACCGCGATAAGGCAGTCACATTCGTGGAGGGAAATTTGATGGAAGGTATGGTTGTTAATGGCATCCTCGGAGGGGAGAACGAATTCATGGAGCTTGGGGAGGTTGTGGCCTTCACGATCGCGTGCTGGGTGTGGTGTTCACATAGAAGGGGAGGCCTGTTAGGGCATCAAGCTTTTAGCCTTCGTGATCACGGGTGGAGGATCACATTCGCGTAGGCTCAGAGGTGGAGTGCATCACGTTCACAATCAGGATCTCGCATTCGCGTTGGCCTTTACTAAGGCAAAAGTTTGGTTGTGCTTCGCGATCATGAAGCTGGTCCCACAATCTCGAAAGGTATGCGTGAGCAGACATTAAGTACTCTATTTTCGAGGGTTTTAGTCATATTAACATATTTTGAGATATTGAGCTCAGATTTGGGCGATTTGGGAGGTGATTTTCACGGTTTAAATTGGGGTAAGTGTTTTTTACTCAGATTTGTTCAATATTTATGATTTCAACCTTGATTTTATCATTTAATTGGTGAATCGTAGCGAAGAAATTGAGGATTTTAGTAAAAACTTTTCTAAAGTTTAAATTGATAATTTGAGGGTCGAATTAACGCCGTATTTGGATGAAACACATATATTTGGACTAGTATCAGAATGGGAGTTCAAAATTTTGAGTTTTATCGGGTTTCGGGGTGTGGGCCCGGGGTTGACTTTGCATAATTGATTCAAGATCTTAGCTTTATTATTTGAAATAGTTTCATATGGCTTTTATTGATGATATAAAGTTATTTTGGCTAGATTCGAGCCGTTCGGAGGTTGATTCATGCGGGAAGGGCTTCTTAGAGTTCTGATTTAGCTTGCTTGAGATAAGTATCTTACTTAAACTTTGTTGAGGCAATAGTTTCCTAAGTTATTTGTGATAGCTAGGTGCTATGGGTGATGCACATGTATGGGGTTGAGACCATGCGCGTTTATCGGGGTACTTTTCATGCTCGGGGTAGTGTTTAGGCTTTGATATGCCTTGGATTGATTGCTAGCTTCGTTGTGATAGTTCTTACAATTGTAACCCTGTTGTGAGCTATTTGAGCCATATTTGAGGTTCATAGAGCTTAATCTTCTGATTGAACCCGATAATTGCTATTTTCATGATGTATTTGCCTGATTTGAGCTATGATAGCACATTTTGCACATACAAGCACGTTAGCATGTCACTTATACCAATCCAAGAGTATGAAATTTGTTCATTGATCATGTACATGCATCCTTGTATATCTGCTTTCTGTGTGATATAGATTGGATTGGTAGCACGTGACCACCCCGTACGGATTATAATATTCAGTTTGTGATCACGCCTGTCGGATTGTGATATTGAGCCCATGACCACGCCGGGCATATTGTGATATTGGGCTTGTGACCATGCCTAGAGGATTGTGATAATGCGCCTATGACCACGCCCGGTGGATTGTTATATTGAGTGTGTGACCACGCCGGGCGAATTGTACGTGCCTACACCGTGCAGCGTGTGGATATAGATTTATCCCCTTAGGGTCACCCTCTCATGTTTCTTCTTGATAGTGTACATGCAGTTTGAGGAATGCTTATCAGTAGTTTGTTTAAGTTATTGAGACTCTAAAGAAATGCTGGCCAGTGTTTGATTTGGTTATTGCATTTCATCTTTAATTGCAATTTCCTTGATTGTTTACCTGATTTATTTTCATATCTTCTTTATATGCTCGATTGTTGACTGAGCAGAGTACGTTAAGTTATTGTGAGCACCAAGGTGGTTTTTATGGGTGATTCGTGACTTGATCATATTATTATTCTATACTTGTTGGAATTCATAAACTGTACAGGGATTAGCGAGTATCATTTATAATTTTTGCTTGTATTATCTCACCGAGGTTAGTTATGATACATGCTGAGTACATAGGGTCGGTTGTACTCCTACTACACTATGCACTTAATTGTGTAGATCCAGGGGTTGGGCCGAGCCATTAGTAACTGAGACTTGTTATTGAGTTATCTTGGAGAGACGAGGCAGAGCTGCATCTCGACCGCAGTCAGATAGTATTGTTATTTGGTATTTTAGACTTGTACTTCTATTTTAGAGCTCATGACTCCGTATTTACCAGTTCTGGGGAATTTATTATGTACCAACACTATTATGTAATGTTGATGGCTTGAGACTTGTATTATTTTTTGTCATTTCAGTTATCATGATTTGTTATTGTTATGTTCGGCTTGCCTAGCAAGTGCGTTAGGCGCCATCATGATCGGTGAGTAGTTTTGGGTCGTGAGAGGCTACCAAACTATTAGGAAACAAAACTTTACTTTCTTGCATTCTTGTCATGCAGATTTGTTATTTCCGAAGTTTGAACCTTTACTCTTATATTCTCTCAAAGATGATAAGACACGTTTAGCCAGATAGGGAGGGCAAGCACCAGTACCACCAGTCAAGGCACCGAGAGGCCGGGGCCGAGGTAGGGCTTGCACTACAGCTAGAGCAGCACATGTGGAGACACCAGTTGCTTTAGTGGAGGAGAAGGTTCCGGATACTGCTGAGCTAGTGGGACCAGCTCAGACACCGGCGGTACCTATTATTATACCTGGTCTTCAGGAAGTATTGGCTTAGATCTTGAGCGTGTGTACGTGTGTGTGCACTATCTACCTCATAGGCTAGGGAGAAGCCCGAACTCCCACAACTCGTACACCGGAGCAGCTAGCTCAAGGTTATCAGACACTAGGGGTGCTGCCAATTCAGCCAGTTATTGCTGCTCGGGCCGATGTTGGTTCATCTATGTCCGATAAGGAGCAGAAGAGGTTAGAGCGATTTAAGAGGTTTGATCCTCCCGATTTCAGTGGAGGAGAGTCAGAGGATGCTCAAGGTGTTTTGGACTGGTGTCATCAGATTCTTCGCGTAGTAGGTATTATGAATACCAACAAAGTTACCTTTACTACTTTTTAGTTGACAGAGACAAATTACAGATAGTGCCAGACTTATGAGTCACGTAGGCTAGCTGGCGCATCACCACTTACATGGAATTAGTTCTCAATTCTCTTCTTAGAGAAGTTTGTCCAACAAACTCATAGAATGGAGCTGCCTATGGAGTTTGAGTAGCTACGCCATAAGGGTATGACCATGATGCAGTACGAGATGAGATTCGCAGATTTGGCACGTCATGTATCATGGTTGGTTCCCCTTGAGAGGGAGAAGATCAGGAGGTTCATTGATGGCCTCAACTATGGTTGACATTACAGTTTGGCTCAAGAGGCCAAGAAAAATGCTAGGTTTTACCAGGTAGTTGATATTGCTAGGCACTTAGAGTATGTTCGCAGGCTTGAGAGAGAGGAGCGGGAGGGCAAGCAACCCTGCGGTTCAGGTGGTGCCTCGTATGGAGGCCGGTCTTATCACAACAGAGGTCATCCTTTTAGGCCTGCTCAGGTAGCTTGTTAGTTTCTTCGTGGTTCATTAGTTCATTTACAGTTCATACATTGCTCACCCAGTTCAGTCATCATTGAGTGCACTACCATCACAATGTTCTTACCCTGCTCCATCTGCTCAGGATTCCATAAGCAGTTATTCGGGTTATCAAGGTCAGCAGCCTCGTAGGAGGGGTTCTTTCAAGTGTGGAGACTTGAGTCATCTCAAGAGGGATTGTCTACATTTCTAAGTAAGGCCCCGCAATAGAGCTCGCAGCCTATGATTTCAGCACCAGTAGCTACACCACCAGCATAGCTAGCTAGGGATGGGCCTTAGTCAGTTCGAGGTTGCCCAAGAGGGGGAGATCAGTTAGGTAGTGGTCAGGCCCGTTGCTATGCATTTCCTGCTAGGTCAGAGGCAGTTGCTTCCGATGCCGTGAACACAAGTATTGTTTTAATGGGCTATAGGGATGCTTCAATGTTATTTGATCCTGGTTCCACTTACTCTTATTTTAATTCTATTGTGGTAGATCATGTATATTAGTCTTGTGTGATTACCATTAGAGAGTATGAGACTAGGGTTGATCTTTTATTGCTCAGTATGGTTAATTTTGAGGTGATTTTGGGTATGGATTGACTATCTCCATACCATGCTATTCTTGACTGTCATGCTAAGACTGTGATATTGGTGATGCCGAGGTTGCCTAAGTTATAGTGGAGAGGTTCTTTTGGTCACACTTCTAGTAGAGTGATTTCATACTTGAGGGATCAACAGATGGTTGAGAAGGGGTGCTTGGCGTATTTGGCCATCGTGAAAGATATTAGTGCTGATACTCCTACTATTGAGTTAGTTCCAGTAGTGGATGTGTTTCCTGCAGACCTGCCGGGCATGCCACTCGATAGGAATATTAATTATGGTATTGATTTAGTGCCAGACACTCTGCCTATCTCTATCCCACTATATTGCATGGCACTAGTAGAGTTGAAGGAGAAGTTACAAGAGTTGCTTGATAAGGGTTTCATCATGCCTTGTGTGTCACCTTGGGGTGCACCAATACTATTTGTGAAGAAGAAGGATGGTTCTATGAGGATGTGCATTGGTTACATGTAGTTGAACAAGGTTACTATCAAGAACAAGTACCCAATACCACGTATTGATGATTTGTTTGATCAGCTTCAGGGTGCTAGGGTATTCTCGAAGATTGATTTGAGGTCGGGATACTTTTATATACTTGATGAACATAGTATTTTAGCCCTATCTTGATTTGTTTGTCATAGTTTTCATGGATGATATATTGGTGTATTCTCACAGCTGAGAGGATCATGAGCAACATATGAGGATTCTGCTCTAGACTTTGTGGGAAAAGGAGTTATATACTAAATTCTCCAAGTGCGAGTTTTAGTTAGACTCTGTGGCATTCTTAGGCCACATGGTGTCTATTGAGGGGATTAAGGTGGATCAAAATAAGACTGAGGCAGTTTAGAGTTGGCCCAGACCGTCTACTAAGATCCTGAGTTTCCTTGGGTTGGCTGGATAGTATTGTCATTTTGTGGAGGGGTTTTCATCTATAATATCCCATTTAACTATGTTGACGCAGAAGGGCGCCTTATTCAGATGGTCTGATGAGTGTAAGGAGAGCTTTCAAAAGCTCAAGACTGCCTTGACTACAACTCCAATTCTGATTTTACCTTCGGGCGGTTTCTTATATAGTCTATTATGATGCTTCACATTTCGGCATTGGATGTGTGTTGATGAATGAGGGTAGATTTAGATTTATTACTTATGCTTCACGTCAGTTAAATCTCCATGAGAAGATTTACCCTGTACAGGATTTGGAGTTAGCATCCATTGTTCATGAACTCAAGATTTGGAGGCATTATCTTTACGACGTGTCTTGTGAGGTATTCACAAATCACATGAGTCCTCAGCACTTATTCAAGCAAAAGGATCTGAACTTGAGGCAACATAGGTGGTTAGAGCTACTGAAGGACTATGATATCACCATTCTTTATCATTCGGGGAAGGCCAACATGGTTGTCGATGCTTTGAGTAGGAAGGCTAAGAGCATGGGGAGTCTCGCTTGTATTCCAGTTCGGGAGAGACTATTAGCAATGTATGTTTAGGGTTTGGTAAATTAATTTATGAGTTTGGATATTTTGGAGCCTAGCAGGGTTATTGCGTGTGTAGTATCACAGTCGTCCTTCTTCGAGAACGTTAAGGCGTGTCAGTATGATGATCCCCACTTACTTGTAATAAGGGAAACAGTGCATCACAATGATTCTAAGGAGGTGACCATCGGAGATGATGTGGTATTGAGGCTTCGGGGCCAGATTTGTGTTCAAAATATGGATGAGTTGCGAGAGTTGATTCTTGAAGAGGCCCATAGTTTTCGATATTCCATTCATCCGAGCGTCGCAAAGATGTTCCATGATTTGAGGCAGCATAATTGGTGGCGGAGGATGAAGAAGGATATTGTTGAGTATGTTTATCGGTGTTTGAAATGTCAGCAGGTAAAGTATGAGCATCAGAGACCCGGTGGTTTGTATTAGAGGCTTGATATTTGGAGTGCAAGTGGGAGCGTATCACTATGGATTTTGTAATTGGGCTTCCATTAACCTTGAGGAGATTTCATGCAGTGTGGGTCATTGTGGACAGAATGACTAAGTTTGCACACTTCATTATAGTCATGATTACCTACTTTTCAGAGCAGCTGGCTCAGATTTATATTTGGGAGATTTTGCTCCTTCATGGTGTGCCCGTGTCTATTATCTCGGATCGAAGCGCGTAGTTTACATCACATTTTTGGAGAGTAGTGCAGCATGAGTTGGGAACACATGTCGAGATGAGTACGGCAATTCATCCCCAGACGGACGGGCAATCCGAGCACACTATTCAAATTTTGAAGGACATGTTGCGAGCCTGTGCCATTGATTTCAGAGGATCATGGGATCAGTTTCTACCATTAGTAGAGTTTGCCTACAATAATAGCTATTAGTCAAGTATCCAAATGGCTCCGTATGAGACAGTATATGGGAGGCGATGTCGTTATCTAGTTAGTTGGTTTGAGCTTGAGGAGGCTAGGTTGTTGGGCACTGACTTGGTCTGTGATGCTTTGGAGAAGGTGAAGTTGATTCAAGAGCGGCTTCATACAATGCAGTCTAGGCAGAAGAGTTATACTGACAAGAAGGCTCGTGATGTTGCATATATGGTGGATGAGAATGTTCTGCTCAGAGTTTCGCCCATGAATAGTGTGATGATGTTTGGGAAAAAGGGCAAGTTGAGCCCTAGGTATATTGGTCCTTGAGGTGTTTGAGAGAGTGGGAAAGGTGGCCTACAGACTTGCCATGCCACCTAGTCTATCGGGAGTTCACCTAGGGTTTCATGTATCTATGCTTCGGAAGTATTATAGGGATTCATCACATGTTTTGGACTTCAACACGGTGCAGTTGGATCGGTAGGTTCAAAAGTTGAGGTTGACGAATATGGCATCAATGAACATTTAGTAGAGAGGTCAGTTAGTCGAGGAGGCCACTTGGGAGACCTAGTAGGAGATGCAGAACGTATATCCTCACCTTTTTGAGAGTCTAGGTATGATTCTAGACTCGTTCGAGGATGAACATTTGTTTAAGGTGGGGAGAATGTAACGACCCGATCGGTCGTTTTGAGTATTTTTAGCCTCGTTTCCCCATTTGATGCTTTAAATGTATGTACTTATGGTGATGTGACTTATGGGGATGGTTATTTTGGGTTTCAAGGAGGTTTTGGATGGAATTGGGAAACTTAGTCCCTTGGTTGGATGCTTAAGTTGTAAGAGTTAACCGGAGTTTAGCTTTTGTGTAGACGATCCTAGAATGGTGTGTTGATGGTTCCAATAGATTCATATGGTGATTTTAGACTTAGGCGCATGTCCGGATTTGGATTTGGGTGTCTGTAGGTTGACTCGGTGCTTTTTGGCAAAAGTTGGAAAGTTAAAGGTTTAGAAGGTTGATATGTTTGACCGAGAGTTGACTTTGTGGATATCGGGTTTGGATTTTGGTTCTGAGAGTTGGAATAGGTCCATTGTATTATTTGGGACTTGCAAGCAAAATTTGAGGTCATTATGAGTTGTTTAGGAATGTTCGGTGTAAGTTTTAAATTTATAAATTTTGATTAGTTTCTTAGGCTTGAATTGAGGTGAGATTGGTAATTTGGATGTTGTTTGTGTGTTTTGAGGCCTCGAGTAAGTATGTGTTATGTTTTAGGATTGGTTGGTGTGATTGGAAGGGATACCTGCGGCCTTGGATATGTTTTAGACCATTTCACCATGTTTTGGATTGCTTGTTTATGATGTCTGGTTTTCTTCATTGCGATCGTGACAAGGCAGTCGCGTTCGCGGAGGGCAATTTGCTGCCAGTTATGGTTGTTCATCACGTTCGCGGAGGGGTGAACACATTCGCGAAACTTGGGGAGGTTGTGGCCTTCGCGATCGCATGCCAGGTATCGTGTTCGCGTAGAAGGGGAGGCCCTATTGGGGCGTCAAGCCTTTAGACTTTGCTATCGTGGGTAGAGGATCACGTTCGCGTAGGATCAAAGGTAGAGTGCATCGCGTTCGTGACCAGGATCTCGCATTTGCGTAGGCCTTTTCTGAGGAAAAGTTTGGTTGTACTTCGCAATCGCGAAGCTTGTCCCGCGATCATGAAGGGTATGCCTGGGCAGACTTTAAGTACTCTATTTTCGAGGGTTTTAGTCATTCTAACATATTTTGAGATATAGAGCTCGGATTTGGGCGATTTTGGAGGGGATTTTCACAATTTGGATTGGGATAGGTGTTTTTGACTCGAATTTGTTCATTATTCATGATTCCAACCTTGATTTTAGCATTTAATTGGTGAATCTTAGCGAAGAAATTGGGGAATTTAGTAAAATCTTTTCTAAAGTATAAATTGATGATTTGAGGGTCGATTTAAGGTCGGATTTGGATGAAACACATATATTTGGACTCGTATCAGAATAGGTGTTCGGAATTTGTGAGTTTTGTCGGGTTTTGGGGTGCGACCCAGGTTGACTTTTTGGGTTGAGTTTGCATAATTGATTCAAGATCTTAGCTTCATCATATGGAATTGTTTCCTATGGCTTTTATTGATGATATTAAGTTATTTTGGCTAGATTCAGGCTGTCCGGAGGTTGATTCACATGGGAAGGGCTTCTTAGAGTACTGATTTAACTGGCTTAAGTTAAGTATCTTACCTAAATTTGGATGAGGCGCTAGTTGCCTGAGTTATTTGTGATAGCTACGTGCTATGGGTGGCGCACATGTGGGGTTGAGCTCATGTGCATGCACCGAGGTATTTTTCTTGCTCGAGGTAGTGTTTAGCATATGATATGCCTTGGATTGATTGCTAAGCTTCATGCTGTGATGGTTCTTATAGTTGTACTCCTGTTGTGAGCTATTTAAGCCATGTTTGAGGTTACATAGATGTTAATCTCCTAATTGAACCCTATAGTTGCTATTTTCGTGATATATTTGCCTGATTTGAGCTATGATTTCATACTTTGTAGGTGCATACACCTTACCATGTCACTTATACAAGTCTAGGAGTATGAAATCTTATGTTCATTAATCATGTTCATGTATTCTTGTATATATACTTTTTGTGTGATATGGATTGGACTGGTAGAACATGACCACGCCATGCAGATTGTGGTATTGAGCCTGTGATCACGCCAGACAGATTGTGATATTAAGCATGTTACCATTGATCCTCGCTTTTTGTGTGATAGGGATTGAACTGGTAGACTATGACCACGCCGGGCGGATTGTGATATTGGGCATGTGACTATTCCGGGCAGATTGCACGTGACTACGCCATGCAACGTGTGGATATAGATCCATCCCCCCTAGGGTCACCCTCTCATGTTTCTTCTTGATGGTGTACACGTGGTTTGAGGAAAGCTGATCAGTGGTTTGTTTCGGTTATTGAGATTCTGATGAAAAGCTGGCCAGTGTTTGATTTGGTTATTGCATTTCATCTTTACTTGCAATTTCCTTGATTGTTTACCTAATTTATTTGCATATCTTCTTTATATGCTGGATTGTTGACTGAGTAGAGTACGTTAAGTTATTGAGTGTACCAAGATGGTTTCTATCGGTGTTTCATGAGTTGATCATATTATTTTTTTGTACTTGTTGGAATTCATGAACTGTACAGAGATTATTTATAATTCTTGCTTGTATTACCTCGTCGAGGTTAGTTATGATACTTGCTGAGTACATGGGGTCTGTTGCTCTCACACTACACTCTGCACTTAATTGTGCAGATCCATGTGTTGGACTAAGCCACCAGTAGCTGAGACTTGTTGCTGAGTTATCTTGGAGAGACGAGGTAGAGTTGCATCTCTACCACAGTCTTGGCGTCTCTTTCCATTTTGTACGGTTATCTTTCATTCAGACAATATTGTTACTTGGTATTTCAGACTTGTACTTTCGTTTTAGAGCTCATGACTCTGTATTTACCAGTTCTGGGGGGATTTATTATTTATCGATGCTATTATATTATGTTGATGGCTTTAGACTTGTATTATTTTTCGTCATTTTTCTTATCATGATTCGTTAGTGTTATGTTCGGCTTGCCTAGCAAGTGCATTAGGCGCCATAGAGGGGCGAACAAACAAAATTATAGATTACTACTAAATGTATCAAACTACTAAAAATAAAAAAAATAAGTCATCCAATTATTACATCCCAATTTCATCAAATGTATCAATCAATCAAATTCTCCACCTCCCAAATACAAGTAAGCATTATCCCTAATGCTTAACAAAACAAGATTAAAGAGAAGAGAGGGGCGAAGAAGCTCCCTAAGAATCCACAATTATCATGGTATCACCGGTAGGATTAGTCCGAGCTGGCTCAGCTAGCTGGATGGTATCATCATCATCCGTGGGAGCTGCCTGAGATCTGAACATGTCATGTACCACAACAACAATTTTGGATGCAAGGCAAGGCTCCTCAGCCTGAGCAGTAGTGGCATCCTGGGAGGTCTGAGCTGGGCGAGGCTTGGCGGGATCAATCACCATGTCAAATGGCAAGTTTCCTGCCTCAGCTATCCCAGTTACTTCAGACCGCAGTGACTCAACTAGCTTCTTACTGGACTGAATCTTCCTCATTTTCTTCACTTGCTTGGACAATGAGCATAAAAAGTAAGCATTGTCCCTAATGCTAAACAAGTGTGTCCATAATCACCTTCTGTTTGTCCACGACCTTAGTGATCTTCCTATCAATATCAAAAAAGTCTAGCTATGTAGAGGGTTGCCCCGCAACTGCACCAGATAGCTCGAACAACTTTGATGTAGCTGTATGCATCTAGTTATTGAGACTCACCAACAACTGAGAAACTGTAAGTAGATAGTGGGCCAATAGGCATAGGCACCAGCCTCAGAGCTGGCGTAGGCAATGGAGCAGGGGCTGATGGTGGGTCTGGAGAAGTGTCTCTATCCTGAGTAGAGGGCTCAACAGAAAAAGAAGGGGTATTATAGGGACTAGGAGCTGCTATTATAGGCTCATCAGACTGGCTAGTAGTAGTGGAAGGATGGTTGCTCTTATTTAGGTTCCTCGGGTCTTGCAACTTGTACATATCAAAGGGGCCGGTTGGCTTAAATTTTGTATCAAATGGTCTAGACTATACATTGGCAATTTTCAAGTACTCTGTGATGGTTCTAGGGTTGGGGTAGGAAGTGTTACCCTGCTGTGCTACCAGAATGCTATTAGACGACATCAGGGCACCTACATTGGTTGGGTACCCGACCATGATAGAAGCCACAAACACTGCTCTCTCCAAAGGTAAGTTGCTTTCATTCTCGCTTGGGTCAAGTCTCGTACAAACAAAAGTTTGCCAACCCTTCTCCTCGAAACTTAAAGTCTTGTAGAATATTGGCACTCCGACACCTATCCAAGAAGGTGTAGGCCCAGGTGCAAGAATCTCTGCAAGCCACGATCGGACCTCCTCCTTCTCAGCTAATTTGGCCAGGTACTCCTTCGGCTCCACATCTTTAAGTCTAGGTAGGCATTCAAAGTACGTTGATCAAATTTCACCTTGAGGTTGCACACTTTGGTGACCTTGGTCCCTTTAGAATATGCACAGTGTTAGAGTAGAACTCCCGTACAAGGTGCTCCTTGACATCAACCATCTCCTCAGTGAACTGCATCAAGCCATTTCTCTTTGTAAACTGTTCAAGGACTACTGAATTGTACTTGTCTAGGTCTTTGGTGAGGAATTGCCTTTCATGAGTGAGGGACCTTTCTTTCTACAACTTTTTTAAATCCACATAGGCATTGAAGCTGAAGAACCGGTCTTCCCAAACCACGTTTTTGTCCTTACTGTGCTCTCACGACCCAAACTAACCCCTGTCGTGATGGCGCCTATCGTGGAACTAGGCAAGCCGACTTATTTCCAAAACAAACCGATATTTTCATTTCAAAGATAATTTCAATGCTATTTAACATAAAAACCTTCGTAAAGGAGTTCAAATCAAAACAAAAGTACGGAAAAGAAAAGCCTGACATGGGGGTGTCACTAGTCATGAGCATCTACTACCATTTGTCTGACAATATCAAGACTAACATAGTCTGAAAAATAGCTAAATACAACTAGAGAAAGATAAGAGGGAGAAGAGCAGGGGCTGCGATCACCAAGTAGCTACCTTGCTATCCCCGAGAAAATCTGCAACCAAAATAATCAACAACTGCTACCGTGCCCAGCTACACATGGATCTGCACACAAGGTGCAGGGAGTAACGTGAGTACGCCATCTTAGTAAGTAACATCAATAAATAAAGACTGAGTAGTAGTGACGAGCAATAAAGCATATCAAGTTCATATCACAAAAAATTCAGTAAAGTACATCATGCTAAAAAAACCAGTGTTTGAATCAAATCATCTCGTTTAAACCCGGTTCCAGTAAAAAAATCATTTAAAGATATTTTTCAACACTTTTTCAAACAAAGGCTCAATGCAAAGGTGAGCAAAAATGATGAAATCATAAACAGCCCCTCGGGCAAAGCATCACTCATATACAACCCCTCGGGCAAAACTCACAGTCACTCGTGCCACTCGGGCATACCTCACAATCACTCTTGCCACTCGGGCATACCTCACAATCACTCTTGCCACTCGGGCATACCTCACAATCACTTATGCCTCACAGTCACTCGACACTCGACACTCGGCACTCGCACTCAGTAGGTACCTGCGCTCACTGGGGGTGTGTACAGACTCCGGAGGGGCTCCTTCAGCCCAAGCGCTATATCAAGACAAATCATGGCATAAATCACTCAGGCCCTCGGCCTATATCAAACATGCTGTGGCGTGCAACCCGATCCCATAAATATCCTCACAAATCAGGCCCTCACCTCACTCAGTCATAAACCTCTTAAGCCACTCTGGCATTTCAGTAAAAACACGGTATTCGGCCCAAAACAACATTTATATGCATCAAAATAGAGTCATAAAACTGAGTTATGCAGTAAAAAAGTATAAACATGACTGAGTATAGATTTTTAATCGAAAACAGTGAGAGAATAGTAAGAAAAGGCCCCTAAGGGTCCAAACAGTACTGGCACAAGGCCCAAACATGGCATTCAACCCAATTTACAGAAATGCTTTCTAAAACATGTAAGTATCATGTAGTTTCAACAAAATATGCAACTTCACAGTTGCTACGGGACGGACCAAGTCACAATCCCCAACAGTGCACGCCCACACGCCCGTCACCTAGCATGTGCGTCACCTCAAAATAGAAGAATGATACGAAATTCGAGGTTTCATACTCTCAGGACTAGATTTACGATCATTACTTACCTCAAACTGATAAAATCCCTACTCCGCGATGCTCTTGCCTCTCGACTCGGCCTCCAAATGCTCCGAATCTATTCACAATCAGTATAATACCATCAATATGCACTAATGGAATGAATTCCACAAGAAAAGCTACAAAATTAGACCAAAACCCTAATTGGCTCAAACCCGTCCCCCGGGACCACATCTCGAAATCCGACAAAATTTACAAAACTAGAAAGCCCATTCACTCACGAGTCTAACCATACCAAATTCATCAAAATCCGACATCGTTTGGTCCTTCAAATCCTTAAATTACTTCTCCAAAAATCTCAAGCCCCGACCCTCATTTTCACTAATTACATGATTAAACAACAGAAAATTACCATATATACGAGTATTAGGGCTCAAACAACTTACCTCGCTGATAGCCCTTGAATCACCCTTCAAATAACACTCCAAAAGCATCAAAAACCGACTTGAAAATGCTGGAAATGAACCAAATTCGTGAAGGGTTCTATTTATGGTTTCTGCCGAGGCTTTTCGCACCTGCGGACAAATTTCACGCTTCTGGTCACCGCACCTGCAAAAAATCCATTGCAGGTGCGGAAATCTAGGTTACGCATCTGCGGCCCAAAATTTGCGCCTACGAAGGCGCACCTGCGCGTTTCCTCCGCTTCTGCAAAGTCTGCCCAGCGTCCCCCTTTTCGCATCTGCGCCCCAGGTTTCGCACCTGCGGGCTCGCAGATGCGACCTCCAATTCGCACCTGCGCATCCTGCCTAGCCCAAAACTTCCCGCTCCTGCGGACTTCCCATGTGCACCAGCGGCCTCGCACCTGCGACTCTTCCTTCCGCAGGTGCGGAAATAGCAGAAGCAGCAGCTTTAGCTGTATTTTCCAACTTCGACAAATCCGTTAACTACCCGGAATTATTCCGAGGCTCTCGGGACCTCAACCAAAAATACCAACAAGTCATATATCAACATACAAACTTAGTCAAACCTTCGAATCACTCAAAACAACATTCAAACACCAAATTACCCTCAGATTCAAGCCTAAGAACTTCTAAATTTCCAAATTCGGCAATCGATGCCGAAACCATCCAAACCACGTCTGAATGACTTCAAATTTTGCACACACATCACAAATGATATTACGAACCTACTCCAACTTCCTGAATTCCATTCTGACCCCGATATCAAATTTTTCACTGCCGACCGAAAATCGCCAAATTTCCAATTTCGCCAGTTCAAGCCTAATTCTACCACGAACCTCCAAATTACATTCCGGACGCGCTCTAAGTCCACAATTACATTACGGAGCTAACGGAACCGTTATAATTAAATTCTGAGATTGTTTACACATAAGTCAATATCCAGTTGACTTTTCCAACTTAAGGTTCTAAATAAGAGACTAAGTGTCTCATTCCACTCCGAAACCACTCGAGACCCAAACCAACCAACCCGATACAACAACAATACGGCTCAATAACACATAAATAAACAGAAATGGGGGAAACGAGGCTATGACTCTTGAAACGACCGGCCGGGTCATTACATGTGCCATCCCTTGCAATAGACATGCTTTTTATTGAAGTCAGTATAAAGTGAAGTGGTCGCAGGAAAGTTTGACACAAAGGAAATCTATGAGCATTAATTTCTAACGAATTTAGACTAAAAAAGGGACCTACATACATGGCTTTAATCAACAAAATGGTTAAGATGGTAAAGATGCAAGGGTCTATGCTATTACATAAGGAACATAAGCTCAGACGTGATCAACGGACATGTAGGTCGAGTGTTAACATGCAAATAGGAGCAAGCA